>NC_139949.1:38923073-39188073 GCF_963454915.1 Gymnoscopelus microlampas | reverse complement strand
ACTATCTACAAGCTCACAACACGTTGCGATGCGTTGTGAGCTTTTAGATCTGCTATTTTCAAAAGAATCTTGAAAAAAAAGTGTAAAATATTTTAAACATTTTAAATACACAAATCTTGTATGGGGGACCCTAACACTATATATTTCCAGATGGGGGTCCGCAGACATTACATATTAATTTGGAGGTCCTTCACATGAAAATGTTTGAGAACCACTGGCTTAACAACATTATGAATGAAGCCCAAATAAGCAACACTTTAGAAACAATTAAGGCCAAAAAAACGCAACCCACAATTAAACAATATTTACATGCAACGTTACAGAAAAACAAGTCGCTTATAATAAGCGGACAAGGCAACACTGTCAAGAAGAGCATTTACCCGGCAGCTGTTAGCCTTAAACAAGGATATAGACAAGAGAGGGGAGGGGGGAAGTGTTGGCTGTAATTATTCCTGTACAGATTGCTCAAACCAATGTATACAAATGTATCTGTAATTCTGCATACCTGTAAGTTTTCTATAACTCTAGACACTAAGCACCCCCCCCCCCCCTTATATAAAGTCCTCATGGGGTTTTATTGTCTCCGCCAGAGGTGGAGATTGTTTTCGTCTCCGTCCTTCCGTGTGTCCGCCAAGCTAACATTAATCAAGCTTCACGTGACACGGGACAATATGTTGAAAGGGTGTGCTTTGATTGGCTAGCGAGACGCATGACGAAATAGAAACCTATAAATACGTATGTCACTTCAAAAAATCATTTATATTTTTTGAAGTGAGCTTCAGCTTCAGCCAAGCTAACATTGGTCAAGTGACACGTGACAATATGTAATATAAATAGGTAAGACAGGATTAATCAGGAACAGTACTGGCTGAGACCTGTGCTCCGAGGAGCACATTTTCTAGTATTTGTTATGTCTTCTTTGTCTTACTAGATGTTCAGGCCGCAAAGAAAACCAAATCCAGCAGCACTGACCAGAGCGCTATGTCAAGTGAAGCTTGGCCAATAAAATCACATTTGTGACATTTGTTGCATCAAGTAATGTCGCATCCGGATGTCACGATTGTGATCAAATTGTGACCCAAATCAGTGTGGACGCACACTGCCCTATAGACTGCGACTTTCATTTGTGTACATTTGCCCTACACTTCCATTTCACTCCATTGTACCTACGGACATTCAATATGGCTGCCATGAAAAATACCTTTTTTGACCGGTGCATGCATGGATGCATTTTGGTGTGTGAACCAAGAAAAACATTTTAAAATTGTTAAACTAGCTGATCTATAAGCTCACAAGGTATTGATGTAGATCGGCTAAATTCACTATTTTAAAATGTTTTTCAAAATAGTAAAAAATGCCAAAAAAGTTTAGGCGCAAGGGGTAAGGCGGCGGAAAAGATAGGGCCCTAAAGCTACAATCCATAAGTTGTATGTCCATTCTCTCTTTACCGATGGAGATGTAATTGCAAAGATGGCAGTAACCTACAATAAAGATGGCAGTGTCCAATCCGGTGCGCTGTCTGCTTCAAATAACTTTATTTACATTATTAAACAGTAGTAGGTGTCCAACCCAACACCAGGGTCTACATTTCTCAATGGAAGAGTAGAGAGACCATCTCGAACCACTGTAGATGTACTAGTTATATTGTATTAAAATACTCTACTATACAGATTGATTACAATAGCATTTTATTCATTAACCACTTAAGCACTATATACTTTGTCATAAGACGAATAAGGAGTACAGCCAATCTACAAGTCTTTTGAATTTGAATAATTTGCCCAAAATATGGTTAATGTGGTAATAAGTCCCAGATTGTAGCTGTACCATGTTTAGAGAATAGTATTAGTAAAAAAGTAATGCTGTAAGTGAACAAGAAACTGTGTGCTACAGTATGTGCGTGCTATGCTATCTATCATTGCATGTACAAAGTCCAGTATATGATGTTGAAGAGGAGGTAAGCCATGGGAAATATGATCCGGGAATAAGAGTCTATCATATAGCTGTTGCTCATTATGAACTGGAGGTTTCGTTTCAAGGGGCGTTTGCGACGTAGCCTGGTGCCCTCAGATTCCGGGGAGACAATGCCAGAGTTCTGAGATTGAGCGGTCCTTTCTGTATTGGGGGTGCTGGCAACTTCCGGAAAGGATGATAGGTCAATGTCATTGTCATGGAAACAGCCATCGTATGCCATAGCCTGGGTGGCATGGAAGGTGGCAGGGATCTGGAATGACGAGAGAAGAGAGGATGTTAAAATTTTATAGAGAAGTCAAACATTTGATGTTGTATTAAAGGAACACATCACCCTTTTTCCTTTGTAATTGGTCCTCAATTGTGCTGATTATAAAATGGCAACATTTCTTTTTTTATGTTATACTTTGTCTTTATTGAAGGTTTACAATGACATTTACACCAAATCACAGTACAAAAACAAACATGAAAAGACATACATGTATAACCATAGAAAAAAATAAAACGAGACAAAAAACAAAGCAAAAAATTAAATAATACTTATGTAAAACCTTTATGGGGGTGCACATTTAACCTTTTCTTTTCTATTGCTTCACATCTCTCCTTTTCTAAATGTATACATTAACCATTTTCCCATCTTTTTTGGAAGAGATCTTCCCTTCACTCACGGCCGTACAGACACACACACACACACACACACACACACACACACACACACACACACACACACACACACACACACACACACACACACACACACACACACACACACACACACACACACACACACGATACTGTAACTATTGATCTCGGCTGGTCTGGTTTTCGCTCCGGTGCCAAGGATCTGTGGGCACGCTGGATTGATCATTCTGTGTCAACTGCCAACTCCTGTCGTAGCCGCTCATCAATAAACTGTGCCATTGAGTCACTCTCCGACTCTAAATCTTCTGGCATTCCATATATTCGCATGTTGTTGCTCATCATCATTTTTAATTCTTCCAGCAATTCCTTGTCACGGTTTGAGTCAGGGCAGAATGGAGAACCCAAATGCAGGAGAGACAGAGGCTGAACAGATCAGTTCAAAGTGTTTATTAACTAAAAAGGGAGAGATACAAACTATAATGGAGAGATACAAACTATAATAACGGAACTCAAGACTTGACACACGTACAGTAGGTGGCCAGTGACTTTGACCAGCTTCACTTTCAAAACCTTTGCATCATGCATGTCACAAACAGAATGTGATGTGTTTTGTTGATATAACAAGTTTTTTCATATAGACTCCTATCCACTAATCCACCATTTAACTTCCACAATCCACATTATCAAAACCATTGGTGTTGTGTGACATGCATGCTGCAAAGGTTTTGAAAGTGAAACTGGTCAAAGCCACTGTCCACCTACTGTAACAGTAGACAATGAAATAGTATTAGTGCAAGGCAAACACAGGGATTAAATAGACAGGGAAATAACAGGACACAGGTGAACTCAAAAGACAATCAACACTGGGATAGGCTGGGGGACTAAAGGCCATTGCACACAGGATGCGATTATTCGCATGGAAAAAACGCACCCTGTCTGAGCCAACCTAATAATCGCAATAATCGCAATAATCGCATCCTGTGTGCAATGGCCTTAAGACACAGGAGGAAAACATGACTAATCAAAGGGTAGGTGAGACAAGACAGGCAACAGCTACAATGAGAACAGGAAAAAATTGAACAATACTACAAAATAAGGTACAGGAGTGTAAAGCAAAACCTAACAAGGAAACAGGGAATGCAACAATACTTAAAAATAACAGGGACACCACTGAAAAGTAAAACACTAACTAAAACTGGGAAACAACAGATACATGAAAACACCACAGGGAGAGAGAGCATGTCACGGATCGAGACATTCCTGTAGCGTTTGGTTTACCTCTGTACTCCACAGTTCCACTTCTTCTGTGCGTGTCAGTGAGTCATCCGTTTTGGTATTTTGTTCTTTTATCTCAATGGTCAGTGTTAATCTTGGTGAATCATGTCCTTTCGTAAGGCACTGAGTTGACTGCTGATTCCTTCCAAACTAGATTGAAGCGAGGCCATGTTGTGCTCGTTAGCTTCGAATGCTAGCGTGCCTTCCTCTTCGTTGTTTTTTCTGGTTTGTTTCTCTATTTCGTCTGTCCTGGTGTCTATTACTCGTTCTTCCGCTCAATTCCCATAGGTTTGTGGTTCTTCTTTTACTGCTTTCGAGTTTTTAGCAGAGTTGAAATAAGTTGGCTAAGGGAGCTTACAACTTATGCGACCGTCCTGTTCGCAGCCATTTCAGAAAGTCCACCAAATGGCAAAAGTGTCTTATAGAGGAAGGCTGTGGACAGTTCAGGAACCTGCCCACCCATGACATGTGAGTGGTAATTCTAAGCCACTACTGGAAACTACTGGCTATCTCTTCCTGGAAAGTAAGCGTAGATATAGAAGCCATTGCCCTTGCATCAATAACAAACAAAAAAGGTTGTTTGAAGTGACGATGTCATTGGTATTAGGCACACTTTTGAACGATCCACGGTCCACCTCTGAGATACAAAGTGTGTAGACAGAAATGGCACTGTCCCATATTAGTGAGCATTAGTGAGGACCCATAGTATAGTACAGATTATGTTGAAATTGTCAACGTGTGTGTGTGTGTGTGTGTGTGTGTGTGTGTGTGTGTGTGTGTGTGTGTGTGTGTGTGTGTGTGTGTGTGTGTGTGTGTGTGTGTGTGTGTGAATTTATGCACATTTACTAATAATGGCTGTGCTTCTGCACTCTGCTGTGCAAATAAATTGTCCTGTCATGTAGGTTGGCATGCTAATGTATCTTGCAGACTGGCTCCTTTGCACTAAAGACAAGGGTGCATTCCTGGTATTAGCCAACAACTGGATCGCAGCACATATCACATCAGTGGTGCTTAGAATGTTTTTATTTTAAAATTATGTTTATTATGTTTTAATCTCTTTATTTCTTTCTTTATTGAGGACAGGAACTTGAGGGCAGAGAAGAGGATGGATGTGATTATGTGGTCAATAACTGGTCAGCACACCCCCAAAATACTCTTGAGCGAGGCTCTGAACCTCTGCCTCGAGTCCCGTACTGCATGCCATCCTCTCTCTACACTGTCCTATGTCTAATTAAAAAAGTAAATATACCTAAAAAAAATTACATTTTTTATAAAAAATACTAAGACTAATTAAAATAATAATAACATTAATACTCGCATAAATACATGCAATACAATGACCTTTGCAGCCTTGAGCCTTCTCATCTCCTCCACAGTGGTGAAGTAGTTGACAGCAGCGTATTCGATGACAGACAGGAAGACGAAGAGGAAGCTGGCCCACAGGTAGATGTCAACGGCCTTGATGTAAGACACCTGCGGCATAGAGGCTGAGACGCCAGTGATGATGGTAGACATGGTCAGAACCGTGGTAATGCCTGCAGACACACAGGAATGGTGCAGTATATGAATGTAGTGGTTCTCAACCTTTCCTGGATCAGGGCCCACTTGAAAATCTCAAAAACATTCAGAGTTTCTGAGCTTCAGAGCATGCTTATTTTAACTCATTAAGACCTGAGGCCGATTCTAAAAATGTCTTCTAAATCCTAACAGTTTTCTGAAAAACCTATATTGCTACAGTATATATCATTGCTGTCGGTCAGAAACCTCTTATCTTACATTTTCGTAAATTAATGCCTTACTTGATCATACTACAGAGTCACACAAAAGCATCAAAAGTAGATATACAGTACAAGCTCGGCGCAAAGATTGAGCTTGTAGATCTGCTACTTTTGCTACTTTTGAATTTGAATCCTCAAAAGTTACAGTTTTGGACATATGAGGTTTCCACTCGACAAAGACGATATATAGCTAAAATCTAAAATTACACAGATCAATCAATCGATTGTGTTCCAGCTTGGATCAATGGAACTAATGAAGGATACTTTAAGTTCCTATTCCTAACACAATGAAAAGTCACTTTACTCAGGTTTTTAAAGAAAGAAAACATTTTTTTTTAAATATATTGTCATTCAAATCTTAGTGTTTTGCCAATTATTTGAGGTCCCACTTGCAATATCCTCACAGCCCCACCAGTCAACCACAGGTTGAGAACCACTATAATAATGTATCCTGTCACACAATCACTGTCCCCCTCCCTTCAGTACTATGTGTATTTAGCTGCGGGTCATTCATTTCTTTTCATCTTTTTGTCAAATATTCTGTTGAGTTTTTTTTTTACAGGATTTGCCTGTATGTACGTACTGTGTGTCTGTCCCCTCAAATATAAACCAATCACAGCTCAGCTCGCTACATGCATGACATAACAGACTGACACAGAAGCACAGAAGCAGGAAGTGCCTGGTGAAGTAATAACCTGACGCTACCAGATCCAAGAAGCTTGCTCCACACATTGTTTCACAGCTTGAGGAACCTGGTTACTCAATACCGCCCCATCTGGCAGGGTCAGGTTAGTGAAGTAAGGCCAATACTGTACATGCTACTTCAAACGTTGGAAAATATTCCGTTCGGACAGGCTTTCCAAACTATAGTCCGGAGAGTCCGGACATCTGGAGGTACACGAGTTCTGACAAAAAAATCCGAGACCGCCCATCAGAAGTTCGGAATGACGTTAATTTGTAGTTATATCACGTCTCTTTCAGAAGAAAAGTTTGTATGTCAGAAGGAGCATGTACTGGGCTTAAAAATGAACCATTTAAACCCCACATACACTACTTTGTTGACGGGGGTCGCCCCCCCAGGGATCTATATTTGGCCTGCACCTTTTTTCCCTCTACACAAAAAATCTCTTCACAGAAAATAACTGATCTACAAGCTCACATCGCATTGTGAGCTTGTAGATCAGACATTTTCTTTTGCTATTTTCAAATGTCACATAAACTAACATGGATCACTGTACCCAAAGAGACGCGGGCAGGCACGGCCCTCCTGTCAATCCAGAAGGACACCCACGACAGCATCACCATCAGCATGGTAGGAAAATAGGTCTGCAGCATGAAGAAGAAGATATGCCGCCTGAGAATGAAGTTTATGTAGAGGCGATTATACCATCCTGAAAGAGAGATGAAAATACAGCATGTATACATGCACACATACACACACAGACATATGAACACACTTGCACGGCTTGCACGCACGGTTATGGATGGAGGGATATATTGACAAAGTGAGTGGAGACACCTTCACTACTAAAAAAGGCTTAATTGTCCGAGCTGCTCCACAGTCCCGTTCCATTGACGCACCGGACCCGCCTTGTATTGGCTGAAGCGCAGTGATGCTCAATTTCTAATTCTCTGCTGAATTTGTTTGACTTTTCAGAAAACTACACTGCGTAATTATTTTTGCCTTGTAGAGAGTACATAATGGTACTGGATATGTCAAGGTGAAAGGTTATTCATTAATGGTTCTTTATTTTAATACGGAATAATGTGCAAACAAGGAAGGAGCAAAGCATATTGACACTTTCCTGTAAAACTTTACCTTTGTGTTCTGTGAAATATTAGACGACAATTCTTCTTTTTTCTTATCATGGTTTACATTAAATACCAATGTAGGAGCATAAGGGAATAGAATATGAATGGCCTTTGTGGCCTTTTAGTAGTCATTTTAGGGGAAACCATGTATATGATATATATTTTTCTACTACACTGCTAATATAAGACTTAGATGATGTACAATTGTCACAGAATGAAAATGATTATAACTGTAGTTATAGCAGCTCTTGCATCAATAATGAGAGCTCTGAGACCTTTCCCAGCAATTAGGGGACAGGTCACAGGACCCTTGTTTTATCACAGAGAGCCATACATACCAGTGCTGCTGTAGAAGGCAAGCCCAAAAGAAGGATGGAATTCTTCAACAAAAAACTGAGACAGCACGATCTCGTCTGTCCTTAATGAATCATTGCCGTTCTTCCAGTAGAGTATGAGGTCGTTCTCATTGTACGCATCTTCAGGAGAGGAGAGAAGAGGGCAGTAGGAAGGACAGGGAACAGGAATGAGTTTCTCTATCAGGGATTCTCCTACACAGTAATACACAGAAAACAATTACTGCGTTCTCCAAGGCAGTAATACACATTGCATAGGTCCCACTTCAAATTTGTCCCACAGCCTGCATTGCATCTGCTGACAATTCTTTCTTCAGTGGGACACAGTAGACCAAAATTGGTACATATTCTACATTATTATACAGCCAACTTGTTCCCAGCTAGACTGCAGCTTGTACATTCTAATCAATGAGGCTGAACTTGTTTTTTCCTAAATAACATGGACCTCCTTGGAGACGTCTACTCAGGATCTGTTTTGGGTCCGCTAAATGTCTGCACGGACCCATAGATTTACTTCTAAAGAAGCTTACTAGTTTAGAAAGAAGGCCTGTTTCTCTCTTGGTGTGAGAAAGAAGCTTGTCTCAGCTAAATCTTTACCATATTGTTAAATCAATGCATCTGCTGGAGCACTGTCTGTATGGAGCACTGACATTTGTTACAAATTACAAATCTTTAACTCATCACTGCGCTCTATATCTGAGTGGGCTTTAGAGCTTTGTAGTCTGAGTAGTCATATTTATTTATTTACTAAGGCAACTGAAACAGCTTCCATGTTATTTACTGCTACAGCAGACACATTTGTATTACCAGCTTCAAAAAAGGGAACGCAATTCTATTGTCTTAGTTTCAATTCACTTTATAGACTACTACTACAGTACTATTAAATCTCAGTGGAAAATATTGCAATTATTGTATTTGTATAAGAAAATATACATTAACTGATAAATGATGGTGTATTATCATCATCCCCTTAAATTAAAATCAGTCCCACCTTTACCAACTGCAACATTAAAGTGATGGACACATTATGATCCAATAATATGATTGTGAAATTATCTGCATAATGAGCATTTTTATTTGGTCTGAGTGACCTTTTTCTTTTGATTCTTCAAGGGTCAATAAAGGATTTTAGTTCTCAGCAGGATTTTTTGACAAAAATGCTTTCTAAACCTGTTAAATCGGGGCAGGCTAGCACCCTGGGGACTACTAGCGTTAGCAAGAGGCCTGTGGGTGAGGGCATACTACAGGCATTCAGGTTATTCAAGAGGAGATCAAACAACAGGGTAAATGGGTGATAAAGTGCTGATAAAAGTAAGTGCTACAGGAACAGATAGACTACAGTACAAACATGGCAACTGCATACAGTTGTAAACTATCTGTTGATAAGAAAATTGTGGCATCATTTTACAGATGTATTCACATAGCATGAAATAAGTGTCCGTCTGATGATTTCACATGGAATAAAATGCAATATGCTCGAGAGTATTGTAACGGTGAATATGCAATCAATTATCGATAGTCAAAAATAGCTAGATAATTAAAACACTACACAAATAAGAGTGGTAAATCTTTTACCCCTTTTACCACTTAAATCCTATACCTATATATAAGTAGACTCCAGGGTCCCCCAGGGGTCTACTTGGTTTCCTCCTTTTTTCCCTCTACACCGTTGTGACCAGGTGTGAGCTGCTATTTTCACTGAGACTGACATGATACTGACCATGATACTAACGTGATCCTGACCATGATACTAACATGATACTGACATAATATAGACATGATACTGACATAATATAGACATGATACAGACATGATACTGACATGATACTGACCATGATACTGACCATGATACTGACATGATACTGACATGATACTGACATGATACTGACATGATACTGACCATGATACTAACCATAATACTGACATGATACTGACATGATAATGACCACGATACTGATCACGATACTGACCACGATACTGACCACGATACAGACATGATACTGCAATGACCATGATACTGACATGATATTGACCATGGCACTGACATGATACTGACATGATACTGACATGGTACTGACATGAATCATGTTTTCACCAAATGTTGACCTATTAATGACATGCCCAGAATAGGGATGCAGCTAAACCATGATATACTCACAACTCTCCAGCTCCAAAGAGCAGTTCTGCGTATCTAGAGGGAAACTGCTGAAGTCCATTGAGCAAAGCGCAGTCACAGTGATCCTACAACACAGCTCAAAATTAAATAAATCCACAGAAACTTGTATTTATCAGTTATCCAGCACTGGTAAATGGTAACTGTCCTTGCAATACATATATCCCTATTATTATTAATGCTACACAATGATTTACAAAACTTGGTAATGCTCAAAAGATATGAAAATGATAGCCGGTAGCTACAGTATATATTGAAAATACTGTCAGTTACATACACAGTACAGTTACACACGGTACAGAAAAGGTAATAAATATTATCGTAATACTCTTTCAGCCAACCAGCTATCATGACACTTTAATGTAGACTCTAATGGTGGGAAAGGGAATGAAATTATAGAGGAAATGTTCCAAAGTATCACTTTCAACCTGCATTGATATTTTGGGTATGTCATTATAGGCAAAAATGGTCTGAACTTTTCCAAAGTTTTTCCAAAATAGCAAAAATAAATAGCAGATTGCCTATTTCCGCTATTTCCGTGCAACACTGTCCTACGACAAGCATAAAAAAGAATCTGCCTTAAACAATGGCCACTGTTCTCACAGAAGACATAATGGGTGATACCTGACGCTGTAGAGGATATTGCCATCTGGAAAGACCCTCAGCATGATGTTCTCTACGGTGGTATCATGAATGAAGGAGCGCTTGGAGTGGACGAAGAACACATCGGGAACCCAAATCTTCTTTACAAGCCGGGCATCGAATGTGCGACTCTTGTTACTGCTGGAGGGGAAGGCCAGGCGGACATCCTGCCAGTAATGTCTCAGGTACAGAGTCATGGTGAAATCCTAATGGTAAGAGAAAAAACAACAAAGGCTTCCTTCCCATACTGTACATAATGGAATTATACAGTATATGGCTCATGGACATGGTAAAGTCAAATTTTGTGTGTTTCTTTGGAGTCGAAAGGCTAATTTATACTTGATTCGTAAGACATCAAGCATCATTTTTTTATGTGCTTTAACTTCTGGTAAAGTTTTGCAGGTACAGTATATGCAAGTACTTGAAAATGAAAATGTGTTCATACACTGGGATAAGACCCTTTGTAAACTAAAGTATTGACAAAAAGAGACATTTGGGCATACTGCAAGAAGACCCAAGGGGCACTTACCATGTTTACTTCAGATATGCTGTCGATACTCTCCACCTGGACATCTATGCCCACAGGAATTGCTTGCCCTACAGAAGGTAAATTGTCACGTCAAACTGGTTTGGAGTCAGGCCTAAAGATGTCTCAGTGTGCACAGGACAAACACAGGACAGCACATTGTTTAAGATACAACATTCAACACTCAACATTTTTTATCGTTACATTACGAGTACATAAAAGTCAAATTAAGTGTATTTTTTTTTGCTGGCTTGTTGTGTCATCAGCTAATTTGACCAGTAAGTTGGCGCTGTGTGTGGCCATGTAGTCATGGGTGTACAGGGAGGAAGGTGCTCAGGACGCAGCCCTGAGGGGCTCCTGTGTTGAGGGCCAGGAGGGGCAGAACTGTTCGAGCCCATCCGCATGCTCCTACAAGAAGTATAGGATCTAGCTACACAGGCTGGGGTTGAGTCCTAGGTTCTAGAGCCTTGCATGCCATATAACACAGCACAGACAGATGCTGCCGCTGATAATTCTTGCATAGATTGTGACTCCCACTTGTCAGTTGAGCACAGTGGTGTAAAGTAACTAAGTACATTTACTCAAGTACTGAACAATTTTGAGGTACTTTTACTCTACTGGAGTATTTCCAATTTTCAGTACTGTTACTTCTACTCCACTACATCTCAGAGGCAAATATTGTACTTTTACTCCACTACAATTATTTGAAAACTTTAGTTACTAGTTACTTTGCAGATATAAATGATTACATTATAAAACATACATTTACTACTCTAGCCCTATTTTATACCTACCTTGAAAATAGCCGATCTACAAGCTCACAACGCGTCGCAACCGGACTTTTACTTGTAACAGAGTACTTCTACATTGCAGTATTGATACGTTTACTAAAGTGAAATATTTTAGTACTTTTTCCACCTCTGGATGAGCAGATGATGTACTGCCATAATACAACGTGACAGCTATAATAAACTGAAAGGCCAAGGCACAATCATTTGTCTCAGTCAGTGTTTCCCGATGATCATATTCGCCAAACCCAAGGACAGCAAAGACGAGGCAAATGTCTCTAGGGCGGATTGCAAAAAGGGCTTTGTGTCAGTGGAAGCCGTGACCCTGTGGTCGTGGCTGCTCGGAAGCTGGCATCCGCTTACTGTTCCGTTGTGATGGTTGTGTTCTTTTCCATTGACAAGGGATCATGACATCACTTTATCAGCCAGGGCAGTAATCCCTCCTCTCCTCTCCTCTCATCTCCATATGTCTACTCTCACTCCAGGACAACCAGATTCAGTATATCTTTACTTTGCAGTGTCGTTTTCTGTTTTTACTGGAGCTGCCACCTGCCATCCGGCGCTGTGTGATGGGTCGAACTCAGTGGCTCTATAATCTAAGATCACAGGGAGGGCAAAGATCACAGGGAGGGGGGGAGTGATGCCTTGTCTGTTTGTGGGTGGACCAACATTTAAAACGTATTCTATTATATTTTATATGGTCTCAATTTGATATGTGTACAGCTTGTCATAAATAAAACTTTCAAAATGTTCAACATTTTTCAAAAATAGTGACAATACCCAATCTACAAACTCAGAACGTGTCGCGAGTAGCTCGGATATTTTTGCTATTCATTGTCCTTGTAGGGCTTAAGACAAGAGGTTAACAAAAGTGCAAGTGTGCAAATGTGCATGTGTGCACGTGTGGGGGGGATTCAGCTTTTGTCAGATGGGGGGTTCTAACTCAAAGGAACATCTGTAAAGGTAGCGTCTAAGAGATAATCCCAATGTTCCAGTGTTCAAGTGTTGTTAATCAGAGCAGAAGGGAAAGTTTATCAGATCCCTGTCAAATAATCCATGTTGGTTTGAAATCTCTAATCAGCAGTTTCTGAACCAATCACAGTAAGTTAAACACTGGTGGGAGATACGTGACATAATCTGTTTCAATATCAAAACATAACATTTATGGGAAACAATTATTGGAGCAACGCTTGACTGTCATTCGTCTTGGGCAATTTCTCTTGATGTTAAGGGAGAAACTTTAGGATAATGTCTGTGGTTTCCTCTGGAAAACAATTAGCTTCAGCTTGAACTAAACAAGGCAAAGTGGACCAAATTATTATTATTACTCTCCGCCAGGAGAGTATTGTTATCACTGCGTTTTCACTTTCTAAACATGACACACCGATTGGTCAAGCCTCACGTGACACGTGAAATACTGTGATCTGATTGGCTAGTGACGCCACCGGGCCTATATATACATGGCATCACTCTGACAGTGTCTCCGCCACTGTCAGAGTGAGGTAAGACGGGAACCATGAAATGGCTGCATGGCTGATACATAATTGGCAGATAGGACAGATAGGACATTTATATAGACAGGAGGGATATGACATAGGACACTTATACAGACAGGAGGGATAGGACACTCACACAGACAGAACGGAAGAGGACACTTACCCAGACAGGTTGGATAGGACACTTACATATACAAGAGGGATAGCGACCTATAAATACATGTGTCACTGTGATAAGCCAGATTCCAATACCGAAAATCCGGCCACTAGCTCACTCCCAGACCTTCGAACCGGAAGTAGTCAAGTAGTCGCGGTCCAATTGTTCCTATCTGTCTTATTGGACAGATAGGACAGATAGGACACTTATATAGACAGGAGGGATATGACACTTACATAGACAGGACGGATAGGACAGGAGGGATAGGACACTTACACAGAATGAACGGAAGAGGACACTTACCCAGACAGGATGGATAGGACACTTACATATACAAGAGGGATAGCGACCTTCGCGACCTTCGAACCAACACAAGTCTTCTGGCGGAGAGTTGTGCTCCGAGGAGCACTTTTTCTAGTTATTATTAAAGTACTGTTGGTGTAAAAATCGAATCATGCGGATCTCGGGATCCAAATGGGAGGGCATGGGTCCAATGTGGATCTCGGATTTCATGTGGCCAGCCAGTGATGTCAGCCATCTTTATGACATCAGTCTGTATGTATGATTCCAAATTGGGGCAAGGTTTCAAGCCTCATTGAGTTCCATTATAGTTCCATTATAAAATTAAAAAGTTAAAACGGGACAAAATGTGTGGAGGTACTTCTGTGGCCTACTGGAAATGTGCACAATAAATGTGGCGCTCTCAGTGGTTTGCAAGAATCGCTTCGGACACACAGACATACACACAGACAGACAGACCCTCTTCTAGACGGCTAGACTCCTGCAGAGCCGCGCCATAAAAAGAAACGTTTTAAGACAGACGTCGTAAAACGAGATGGCAGTTGGTTTACTCCTTCTAAAGAAATGGGACATGAATCATGATATTATGGAGGTAATGCAACTTGAGCAACTGCAGGATGAGTGGAACGGACAAATAACATAGTTGTTGGTGTTGGTACCCATTTAGTGGGCACTATTAATACAGCGCCTTTTATAAGTTTATCTGTCTAAGTGTCTAAGTATTGTTGGTGCTATAGTCATCATTTGAAAATGCAAACTTAAAATGGGTATAAGTCATGCCTTGTTCAGAGGTTTCTGTAGCTCAGTTGGTACTTGGTAGAGTGTCTACCTGTCAGAGGGTCCCATGTTTGAACCCTGACTTATCCAGGCTTAAATTTAATTGCTGCACAGAAATCATGACTTCCTTAATTAATGCATGTCCACTTTTTAAAGACAACATGAAATGGCTTTTTGACAGCATTTAATTTAAATTGTGAAGTATGTCCTAGACCTAGTGAAACAGGGGCATGGCGCAAAACTTTATGCTTTTCAGCTAATTTAAACGGGCTGTTGTAGGTGGATGGGTAGAGAGGACACTTGCAAAACAGGTTCGACTCCAGGCCACGGCTAAATCGACTGACAAGGAATAGTTATGAAAAGATATAGCCTAAGTAGAAATACAGTTTGTTCATGTTTACAGTATGTGTAGATGAAGCAAACTTTTGTCATGATAACTGAACTTTAAGAGTTTGAAATCTGCCATTATAAGCAACATAATAAAGACATGCATTTTTAATATCGACAATCCCTAAGAACTCAGCTGTTTCTAATGCAAATGTGCTAATTGCATGGTATTCTTTCTCTCAAGTTCAGCCCATTATGTTTCTATGGCTTGCGCATATTGCATATTGCATTCCTTGGCCCCCATATTGCTACTAGCTATTTATTATTATTCTTATTATTTTAAGAAGTTGAAATGTCTTGAATGTGGTTGCTTGGTAACACAAAAAGCTTAATGTAGGTTACAGTGTCATATTTTGTCTCATCCCATCCAAAAAAAAACTCACTGACCCAGATTGTCTATAATGTTAGACAGTGACTGCAGCAGATTTTAATACAGTAATCTGGATTGCCATCCACGTTGTCTGAAAAAGGGAAACAGATATTAAATAAATAACTGCTGTAATACTTTTCTGCTGTCGTCATCAGGGTTGTGTAGTTTTGTGCAAACAAAATAAAATGACCAAATATGGACAATCATTTAAACAGATTAAGGGGTCTCCTGTTTTTACTCTACACACTAAGTATCTTTGTGATGCGTGGTGAGCTTGTAGATCTGATATTATCACTCAATGTTCACCCCAGAATAGGGGCACTACAGTTCATGTGGTAAGACGGATTTCCGCGCGACGTCATCACAGAGCAGAATGCGCAATCTGCGCATGCTCGGGGGAAACGAATTGTTGCACCGTTCACTCTGTTGTTATGTTCGGGAGTTAGATAGCCATTATTGAGTAAACAAGGTATTACAAACTGCATAATTTAATCTACTTTCATTAAACCCGGTGAAGATCATTTCTTTTATGAATGGACATTTGACCAGAGCTGCGGCGGGTAATGGCGCCCTCTATAGGCTTCCCCCTCCTCTGCGCGGTCATATCCTCTCATGTTTACTAACAGGAAACCTGTCTATAGCACCACCCTTTGGCCAATGGTTGTGAGGTTCGTGTCTTCGCCGATTGGCATAGCCCTTTACCATATTGGCAAGTTTCGTAACAAACAACTGCACGATTAAGCCAGAGCAGCAAAAAAAAAAACTGCGGAAGAAGAATAAAATCAACAAAAACAAAAGAGTTCCTTCGCACTGACGTGCTTGGCCCTCTAATAATAATAAAGCTTTTGACCTTTCACACTCCATGTGTGTATGTGCAAAGCAATAAAATTCACAACACGCGTTTGCGTCGTCCATGCAGTGCTTGGTTAGCCACATGTGACATGAACCCTATCTAGGGTCGTAGGGCCCTAGATAGGGGCCTACTTATGCTGGGCATGTCATAGTTCAGAGCCTATCACACCTCTGTATACGGCTCATCTATGGTACTCTTACAGGGTGAGGAGTTTGCAGAGGCTCAGAGTGGCGTATAACGATGCCATGAGGTTGTTACTTCACATACCTAGATGGCATAGTGCCAGTCAATTGTTTGTGTCCACTGGTGTGCCTTCTTGTGATGCACTTTTAAGACAATTGATGTACAATTTTATGTGTCGGCTTGATGTGTCCGTGAACAGCATCATAGCTCTAACCAACCCTATGAGAAGCAGTTATAGATACTCATCCAGGCTTAGAGAGCATTGGCGTAATAGCCTATAACTTTTTAAATTATTGACTTGGCGCTTGACAGCCGCCTTATGAATTGGTGTGAGTGGGGAGGGGTGGGGGGCGGGTGCGCTTGAGTGATGTTTTGTTTTGATTTGTATACATTGTATATTTTTATACTGCTGTCTCTTTTTATATTATGTGATATGTCTTTTCTTTGTATATGGATGCATGAGTCTGGAATAAAGATTATATATATATATATATATTGGAATAAAGATTATATATATATATATATATATATATATATATATATATATATATATATATATATATATATATATATATATATATATATATATATATATATATATATATAGTAGCCAAATGTTGTATTGTGCTAGCTGTAGAATACAACTCTCGTAGACGTATTTATGATTCTGAGATTGAAAACATCAGAATCATAAATACGTCTACGAGAGTTGTATTCTACAGCTAGTGATGTGCTGTGAGCCTGTAGATCGGCTATTTTCACCAAAGAGATTTTCTGCAGACGGAAAAAAGGAGGGACAAGTTCAAGTAATAGACCACTGGGTGCCCCTGGTCAACGAACTAGGCTATAGGGTTCAAGTGGTTAGAGCAGCCTTACCTCCGAAACCCGGTCGCATAGCAAAGTCATGGTCATCAATGCGCAACAGCTGCTCCGATTTGATTAGCAGGGATTTGGTGCTGTCCTGCTTCTTCATCCGGAGGTCCACTTGACTGAGAGGCACATGACAGTAAATAGACACAGATGATGTTGTACGCAGAGTACGATTTGCTGGGGGTAAGGGGGTGCCACACATTTGCTTTTGATATCCCCCCTGTTCATAATTGTTTATCGCCAGTGACCATATGTTTTATCCTTGCTTCTGGTCAGACAGACTGAATGAAATACATGCAATTCCTATTTTTAAACGCCATATATTTGATATTTTGTTAGAATATATCACAATTGAATACAAATGATTTTAACCTCATTATCCCTGGCATCCCTATTTTGGGCACATTTTAAAACAATTTCAATATTTTTCATTTTAGCAAAGAAATAGCTGTTTACACGCTCACAACATAGGCTACCTTGTGATTTTGTAGATCGGATATTGTTGTTGCTATTTATTAGTACTATATACTGTACGGCCTGTCAGGAACACACGTACATACATACAACATGCATTATTATTATTACACACATGCATGCACACATTATTAACACAGCCATAGACACACCCACTCACTAAGACACACACAAGGGCAATCAAATTATGGACATCTGTTCCACAGTGTTGGGTGATGTTTCCTCTGATTAAAATATAAAGTCAGTGGCGAGCAAATGTGAGTTGTTGACTTACAATCTATCTGTGTTTAGCAGACTCACAAATGGAAGCATGATTAATAGGCGGTCAATGCTATCATACCATCATTACATTACCCAGTAAAATCCTCAGTGTTAACTCAGTTCTGAAGGTTTTACACTCACAGCTCAATTTCTGTCTAATGTAGATCAATGTTTCATACTAGAATTTCATTTAAATCCTCTATCTAATTTTAGGCAACAAAAGAAGTTCTCAAAGGACTCATTCATGCACTGACATGAATCCTATACAAAGGTATTGCTGTCACAAGCAGATCAAACAGGTATGAGGGCAACGATTAACAAATTATTTTTCAGTGGGACGTACAGTGCGGTATACAGGGGCTAAATCTATAGGCCAGCCCAGCACTGAGCCTGATGTGTCACCGTACACATCTATAAGCTGTTCCAAAAGCTGTTCCCCTGATGACGTCTCTCTCATCCCACATGATCCTGTCACCTGACATCACCTTGATCCACCATGGCTCATAATGACAGCCTAAAGCAGCATCCATTATTATTAAACAGAAAAAAAAATGCAAATCTAACAGTAACTGTGTTGTTTCAATTTGTCAAATGTAAAAAAGAAAGAAAGAAAGAGATTGCACATTTTAAATTAATATATTATGCAGCGTTGCAAACAAATGGGCCAATGTGCAACGTTTCAATATCCAATTACAGATGGGTTATTCTCTTCACATTTGAGTGAAAATTGACCAGATGTTTTTCCAAAGATTTCTCTCAAAAGTGCCATCCGTGCAGCAACATACAGTAACATGCTGTCCATAAAGGGCTTGATATACTTTGTTGCAAGCGAAGTTGTGCACTGAAAATAGCAGATCAATAAGCTATACGACCGGCTATTTTCAGTGTGTGACAAATCGTGTGCGTGTGAATCCAGCTAAAATACACTGGACGCTGTACTCACCCTTCGTGTTTTTGCTTGTCGCTGTCTCCGACATACATGTCTTTGTATTTCCTCTTGTTTGGGAAGTGGCTGCTGTTGAGCTGGGTCACCGGCCACAGCCATGCCCAGCACATCAGTCTCAGGGCCAGGAGGGCCACATTCATGGTCAAACCTGCTTCCGAAGGAGCCAAGAGAGCTACCAAGAAGGGCCTCCTGCTGGCTCAGCGGGTCTCACCCGGGGGGGAAACCTCCAGGATGTCCAGGGAATGTCCACAGCTGTCCCAGCCGTCTACCGGCATGTCCATGTCGCAGCAGCACTCAGTCGTGACACGTAGCCATTATTCCTGTGTTATCCCACCAGTGTCGTATGCTATAACATGGTGGATAATGATCCAATACCACGGACATGCCCAACCCCTTAGATATGTTTGCTTGTCATCGTGCCATCCTCGCTGCCTGTTATGTCTGTTTTATTCTTTCTGCGCCGTGACACAACATATCTTCTCCCTGCTGTCCCCTCCCTCTGTTTGCTTTAGAGCCAAATATCAATTTTATTCCTATAATGACAAAGGAATGCCGTTAATTCCTCCCTAATCTTCTTATCTGTGGTTGGTGAAATCTTTCAGTAACCTACAAACTGGAGGCTGCAGAGGGTGGGGATGAAGGGGAGGATAACTCACAGCCCACGGTTTGTGTCATCACTAGCATTTCCGTGCATAAAAAAATAAAATGGCCCATAGCCTACTTTTTGGAAGTATATGTGGTAGCATTTATCCCTCAAATTGCACTGTGACGGTGAAAGGACAGCGTGATCCGGTTGGAAGAGACAGTGATGGGGTGTTTATGTCACAGTGAGATGTAGCTGTGAATTACAGGCTTTGGTTGCTCTCAATGAGAATGTTGCCGGGGTCAGAGATGTGGCTTATGATGGTTTAAATAGGATTCACAGGAGCTCTTGGATTCACGATAAAGTAGGAGCCCTAACCACCGGCACACAGGCTGTTTCAATATTTCTTTCATTATTCACTCTCAGTGGTGTCGGGGGGCACACCCCCTGGGTCATAAAGAAATGTTCCCCTTCCAAAATTAGTTATACTGTATTTAATAAAGTGGGCAGGCTTGTAATTTTGGCCTATTTAAATAACTTAGTACTTCTCTACCATTATTTCATGCTTGAGTAAAAGGCATAGACTAATTTTTATTTATCAGTTTGCACGGTGAAGCACATTTTGACAATGTATAGAATTACAAAAAGCAGTCTCAGTATTTTTTTTTATAAAAATATCAACTTCACACAGGGGGAAAAGCTTTGATAAAGGTATAATATGTTTTTATAACATGTTTTGAAAGAGATCATGAGTAACAATTCTTCAGTTTTGGACAAGAAACAAGTTTTGAAGAAAATAAAAAAATGGCGGAATACCTAGGCGGAAATGGGTGTGTCCTAGAAAAGAATTGTAGTCTACGACTGACGGTTCAAGACTTATAGGCCAAGACATACAGTGCTGCAGGAAGAATTACAGATTAGCTACGAACACAAAGGCATATACAAAGACACACAGAGGCAAAACGATTTCGGTCACTGCCCTCGGCCTCGCAGATATAATTAGGAAAAAGCTCTGGTAGGTATGCTTCTGAAACAGAATCATCATAGCCTACTTGTTATTGCACATGTACGAAATGGCGATAATACTATTACCAGTCATTGTAAACAGATGCTGATACAGGTTTTGTAATTTTATAAATTGACAGAATCCACTTTGTTCATTTCCGTGCAAAAAAAAGGGTAACTTTAAAACACCTGTTTTGCATTGTAAGGGAACGGGGAGAATATTTGGATTATGTTTATCTACAGGGCAACTTTTGAAGCTATCTCGCCAATATTTGGAGTTCCATCATGGCAAGGTAATTACACAACGCAATCCTCTACCAATGTTATTTGTACTTTAAGTTAAAAAAAAAAGTGTCCATGGGGCATCCCCTTCATGCAGGAAAGCACCTGATCTCTTATTAAAGTTTATCATTTATTTCTCTTAAATGTATTTACTTAAAAAAAAAAAAAAAACGGATACTTTCCCTTCAAGGATATTATTCAGCAAAGAGGAAACAAAGATTATGCCGATTATACCGGGATTATGGTTGATGTGGTGTTTAGTGTGAAGATAAGAGCACATCAGGCTCATAGTCTCTGTTTCGACTCGCCCTCGTTTGCTCCGAGTGACGAGTGTGTACACTATTCCATCAGTCACACTGCAGCTCTGTGTGTCCTTCAGTAGGAATCCAGACCTCACTGGTAGGCCTACAACTGGCTAACTTTACATGGTCAGTTACTCAAATATTATTGTTAAATATCGCTCTGATTTTGAAGACAGGGCAACAGATAAGACGCTGGCAGTTCAAATATGTGGGGGGAAAAAGCAGTAATGTGAAATTCAATGTTAAAATAGACGGTTGTGCTGAAACTTGGCCAAATTGCCGGTCAGATAAATGAAGCTGATTCCTTTGATTCTAACTTACGTTTTATTGACAGCTTAGCAGCAGAGGATTGGAGTTAAGTGTGTGAAGAGTGTGAACCGTACAGTATGTGTGGTTCCTGTAAATTACAGAAAACTGAAATCAGAAATGTGCAACTTGAACACATCAAACTCTATGAACTAGTAATTCACTAGATGTCAATAACCAAATTAAACAGAATTTAGTAGAATAGGCACTTGACTCAAGCCTTATGTCAGCAATCAGAGTTGTACAGTATAAGCAAATCAAATAAAACATACACAAATGTTGTGAAACAAAACAAGGCAGTCTACAAAATATCAGTGGATAGCAGTGGTGGTAAAAGTTCTCACATTATGTACTTAAATAATTGATGAAAGTATCAATACTGCAATATAGAAATACTTGCAAGTAGGAAGTTCAAAAGTACAAAAGTATTGGCATCAAAATATACTTAAAAAATACCCATTATTGTAGAATGTCCCATTTCACATGTTTCAAATGTATACAAATTTGAAAATAGCATTATAGCATACCAACGTTTAAATAGGGCTGAAGTGGTTAATGTATATTTTGTAATAATAATCCAAATCTACAAAGTTTTCTAATAATTGTTGTGGAGTAAAAAGTACAATATTTGACTTGAGATGTAGTGGAGAAAAGCATAAAACATTTGAAATACTCCAGTAAAGTAAAAGTACCTCAAAATTGTACTTAAGTACAGTACTTAAGTAAATATACTTAGTTACTTTCCACCACTGGTGGATAGCAACATAAATCTGACAATTGTGGGGTAAACAAGTGACATAATGCAGTAGCCTATAACTCAATTTACACATAAACTCCAGCTGTAACAAATACTGATATGTGACGTTCCAAAATAAATGCACAATGAACAGCAACAAAATGTACAAAACTTACGTGGTCATAAAGTTACTGTCTGCTACTCTGCTACACACTTGAAAATGGTATGAACACACTAACAGGTGAAAGAATTATTGCTTCCCTTATATATTACAAACATTTGGCACCTGGGCCACGAATCAAACTCTTAAGGATACAGTGCACAGCAGGGAATTTTACACAAGTACCTATGTTATCATTTGGAATTCTCATAAACAATATGTTGCATTTTGGAAATCTGTGTTTGAACAGCTAAATCCACATCAACCCCAAACTTTCCCATACTCAAAGCTGTGATATCAGGAGTGGAAGAACATCCACCCTAGTAAACTCACCCAAGCTCCTAACCCAAGAGACGGGTTTCATGTTTGTAAACATTGAGAGGATATGACCGCGCAGAGGAGGGGTAAGCCTATAGAGGGCGCCATTACCCGCAGCAGCTCTGGTCAAATGTCCATTCATAAAATTAATGATCTTCACCGGGTTTAATGAAAGTAGATTAAATTATGCAGTTTGTAATACCTTGTTTACTCAATACAAATGATTTGTTGGAAGTTGGATCTGTTTGTATATAATAGCAGCATTATGCCTATTATGCCTAGCAGAATTATGGCTATCTAACTCCCGAACATAACAACAGAGTGAACGGCGCAACAATTCGTTTCCCCCGAGCATGCGCAGATTGCGCATTCTGCTCTGTGATGACGTCGCGCGGAAATCCGTCAACAAATACAAGGATATCAATCAATCAGGATATCAATCAAACTTTATTAAGGACACATGGTCCATAGCAACATAAAATAACATACAAATACAAAAACAACAGAGGCGGACATAAGGCCATTGCACACAGGATGCGATTATTCGCACGGAAAAAACGCACCCTGTCTGAGCCAACCTAATCGCAATAATCGCATCCTGTGTGCAATGGCCTTTTACTTGACATAAAATCATAAATTCATATACAGGCTTACACGCCAATGGTTCCACAGTTTAGAAACAAACCTGACCAAGCTCAATAAAGGGTTTAGTTATTCAGGATTAGAATTATGCTGTTAGCAGAATCAGACAGCCTACACAATACATTTGTACATGAGGTTCCGTAGCACAGCGGAATAATTAGTGTGGACTTCACAGAAGCTGAACACATACTAAACTTAACTTACAAACAATCATGTTGTGATACTTATATCATCAATATGGATTTGTTCCAGAGCATAGCTAGTTTTGAATGCTACACATTTACTTGGAAAATGTATCGGCCAATATTGAACCAAATATAGTAAATACAGTAGCCTGCAACTTCTTCCACTTGTGATGTCACACAGCTGCCTTTTCAGAATTTTTCATTTTAAAACATGAACGTAATTTAAAAAAAGCTACTTTGTTATCTAGATATATGTGTACATATCTGAAGTCCTTATCTGTTGAACTACCTTTAATGATTTCACACTCAGCTACTACTAATGTAATACTAATATATTACCTAGCTGTTAATTGATCAAACAGATGATGTTGCAGAGAATACATATTGTTCCTTTATGGTTCGTTGTTCTTATTTAAATAATTCAAATTGATCCCAATTACCAGAAAATACCTTAATGCATTGACAATAGTTTTCTTCCACAAACCTTAGACGTGATTATCTCATTTAGTTACTCCCTGAGATTTATGTGTTTAATGTTTTGTTACATTTTATTTCAGAGATGATGCCTCTGTACATAGGCAAAGTGTCTAATTTTAAAGCAGAAAGGAGTGGTCCATGAATGCACATCTCTGCCATATCTCCTGCCTATATGGGGAGCTGTCCATGGAATCCAGGAGATTATTTTAATCCTCTACAAAAATGTAAAGGCGTTTTTAATTGAATGATGACATACTGTAGGGACACGAATACTTTTATTTAATATTTTTTTTAGACTGTAACTCTAGTCTACACCCATTTCATTATCAACGATTTATCCCGTCTAGCAAGATATGTGAACATTCATGACCATGATCATGACATGATCATATCATGCACTATCATTGTCCAGTAGAATTTTAATCCACTTGCCTATAAACCCATTCATAGAATGTATAATACTCCCTAATGCCGGACATGTATACATAATAAGAACACATTATACCACATTACATGAAACAGGGAGCATAAACTGAGAACAGTGATGAATCAATGCCAGCCACAGCATGATTCAAGTAGTGGCTTTATGGGCCCCTTTAATCTGGGATTAAAGTTGACGGAAGGCAGAGATGAGATGCTGCCATCTTTAAGAATCATGCACATGGGACTTGGGACTCACAAACGTGTGTGTATATAAAATGTCTACAAAATGCGGTTTAAAAACGGGGTCAAATCCCAGGTTAATATGACCACACACTGACAGCTACATGTCTCCGAGGTCATCTTCAGAAATTCTGAGAATAACCCTGTGCTCTATAGGAACAGACGGCCAGAAGATAGTAGAGAGTCAATGATAAACTGAAGCTGTCACAGTGATAGCATGATTTGTTTTATAACACAATAAAATCCTCAGTGTAACACAGATGGACAAATGGAAGGGTCCATTTGGTTATATTTGTACACTCTCAGAGTTATAAATGAATACGTCAACACTTAGGATTTTACTGTGTGACTTGGTTCAATCTATGGACAGACAATGAATGAGGGCGTATATCTCTATACAGTAATTAACAGATAAAAGGACACTTTTTGCCACATGTTAATTTAGCTTTATTGTACAGCGATGGATAACAGTTTACAAAGTGATAAATTATCTAACGGTAAATTGAAAGATGTTGATGAATTGATCTATTGTATAATGACAGAAATATCCAATTACAAATCATTCAATGTGAGGGCTGTAAAACATGGTGTTGACCATGTGTTACATGTGTTTTTATGTAAGTTAATGGAAGCACCAAGTGGGAGGCTAGTTAAACTTTCACCATGCCTGGTTAATTAGTCTGTGTGTGGTTCAGAGCCAGGAAGGGTTTTAAATGGAATCTCTCTCACCTCACACGACACCCCCAGTAACCCCCCCCCCCCCCCCCGCCATACACACATGCATGCTCCAATAAACACAAACACACACACACACACACACACACACACACACACACATACACACACATACACACAACTAGTATTACTATACTCGTGAGAACTTCAATATTTTTGGACTGTGATTTTATGAATGCCATTATTTCTTTATTGACATTTTTTTTCACAACGTTATAGCCAAAAATGACAGATAGCAGCAAATAGCAGTTGTGAGTTTGTAGATCGGCTATTTTTGGCACACAACTAACAATAACTCAGTCATAAATCAAACACTAACCGCTAAACTATGACCTCTAAATGTCTAATACTAACCCTAACCCCAACCTGAATCCTTTCCTAATTGTAAGCCTGTCTCCGAAAATCGTATTATTATTATTCACCGTAAAACAACCATTTCCCTTGTGAGGAAACTGCTTGTGGGGACATTCGGCCCTCACAAGTATAGTGATACAAGCGCAAGCACACACACACACACACACACACACACACACACACACACACACACTTTTACACAGTTCACTGCACGCCAATGTGCATTAACACATGCATGCCAGTGTGTCCCATGTATTGCTGGGGTTAACACACCAGCAGACTGTTGGAGATGGCACAGGCACATGGACCTGTGCTAACGTTTCTCATCTTTCTTTGGATACTGTCACTGACCGAGTCAAAAGGTACTGTGAGACAATACTTCTCTTCACACATATGATTTCTTAAATCCACGATTTAACTTAATGAGATTCTATCTATAAGAACCAGTTATATTTTTGACAAGAGGAGAATGTGATGTAATCTTTCTCTGTTCGGCTCCTCGTAAGAGCATCAATATTGTGTGATGTATACAGTACTCTGAACCTTTCAGTGGTGTAAAGTAACTAAGTACATTTAGTCAAGTACTGTACTTAAGTACAGTTTTGAGGTACTTTTACTTTACTGGAGTATTTCCAATTATCAGTAGGCCTACTTTTACTTCTACTCCACTACATCTCAGAGGCAAATATTGCACTATTACTCCACTACAATTATTTGAAAACTTTAGTTACTAGCTACTTTGCAGATATAAATTATTATATTATTAAACATACATTAACCACTTTAGCCCTATTTTATACTTAGGCTATTTGAAAATAGCCGATCTACAAGCTCACAACGTGTCGCATCGGGACGCGTTGTGAGCTTGTAGATCTGATATTTTCAAATATTTTAGTACTTTTACTTTTGGTACGTTTCTCATCTTTCTTTGGATACTGTCACTGACCGAGTCAAAAGGTACTGTGAGACAATACTTCTCTTCACACATATGATTTCTTAAATCCACAATTTTTATGAATATCTTTTGGCACGTAGATAGAAACGTCCCCGTCCACCTGTCTATGATGTAATTGCATGCTAGTTTGCTCGTTGTCCTTTATCTTTTCTGTACCTCCATTTCAAAGTTATTTATTGACATGAGATTGTTCCAGATTGGTATACGATGTATTAATTTGTGTACAGTACTTTAAAATGATATATTTGTTATGTAATTTGTAGGTAAATTGGATGCCATTGGCCAATGTTATTGTCACAAGCCAACAGGCATTTATATACAGACAGATGACAAATTAAAGGAAAACTTGAATAAATGAGTGGAGAAACATAACAAATGCATCTGCTTCCATAGAGGTATACTGAACTGTGGCATTTATGAAAAATGCTGAGCAGGCCCAGTTTACCTCGATTTTAGATTTTAGATGGCAAGATGCTCGAGTCGAGCAATAATGTGAGAAAAAAACAGAAGAGCAACTCTTCCTCTGGTAACTGAGAATGTCAATAGGATGTGATCAGACTGTCAGCAAGAACAGTCTGTTGACAACTACATAGAGAGGGATGTTATAGTAGGGTTTCGGTGAATAAACCCCTCCTTGCAAAGACAAACGCACATTTAAGAGTTCAGTGGGTGCAAAAACCATAGCCACTGGGCTACAGGGATGTGGAAAAAGGTTATATGGTCAGATGAGTCATGCTTCACTATATTCTGCACAAGAGGGCATGTGGGCTGTACACCAAGATAATGGCGCAGGCCTGAATGCTTGCAGTGAGGGGGTCCTGATCTAAATTCAATGAATGGGCTTGGACACGGGAGAAAACCATAACAAACCTAGTATGTCCACTGCTTTGAAAACCAATGATGTTACCATTCCATATGAAGGAATGCCCTAAAGTATTTGCATTGGTTCTGTGAGGCCCAGTTTTAGCCCATTCACTGAATTCAGTTGCCAGCAGAGCAGACGTACAGTATCAGTAGCAGAAATCTCTGATTGTCTTGGCTACGTGAGACTACTTCTAGGATGATAATGTCCCCATTCATAGGGCACGAGGGGTCTTTGGATGTTTTGATAAGTATGAAAGGTATGTGAATCATATGATGGGGCCTATAGGCAGTCACCAGATCTCAACCCAATTAAGCACCTATGGAAGACATAGGACTGATGTGTTAAACAGTGCTCTCCACCACAATCTTCAGAACAACAAATGAGGGAACATCTTTTGTTAGAGTGGTGTTCCATCCCTCCAATAGAGTTCCAGAGACTTGTACATTCTATCTATGCCAAGGCACATTGAAGCTGTTCTGACAGCTTGTGGTGGACCAACACCTTACTAAGCCTCCTTATGTTGGTATTTCCTTTCATTTGTGATCCGTCTGTGAGATTCACACCTGGCATCAATTATGAACAAAAGAAGCAAAAACATGAAAAACGCATGTCTGCTCCTTTTTGTAATCTCTATGTAACTTATAAAAGCTACTGGAGTGGGTTGGATATGTCAAGTTTGATACATTTTGATCTAGCTGTTTATCTACAGTATCTTATTTATCCTATATATTATTTGTATAGTAAAGTGATTGTGTGTTTAGATGAAAAAAAGGATTTCTTCAAAAACTGCAACACACTTTTAAATATCAATGATTGTCACAAAAAGGTAGATGTATTTATTTATTTTACACTTAATGATAAGTGTATGTTATATTTTTGACAAGAGGAGAATGTGATGTAATCTTTCTCTGTTCGGCTCCTCATAACAGTAAGAGCATCAATATTGTGTGATGTACTGTATACAGTACTCTGAACCTTTCAGTGGTGTAAAGTAACTAAGTACATTTAGTCAAGTACCGTACTTAACAGTTTTGAGGTTTTACTTTACTGGAGTATTTCCAATTATCAGTACTTTTACTTCTACTCCACTACATCTCAGAGGCAAATATTGTACTTTTACTCCACTACAATTATTTGACAACTTTAGTTACTAGCTACTTTGCAGATATAAATTATTATATTATAAAACATACACTAACCACTTTAGCCCTATTTTATACTTAGGTTATTTGAAAATAGCCATTCTACAAGCTCACAACGCGTCACATCGCGTAAATCTGCTATTTTCAAGCTCACAACGTGTAGATTTGCTATTTTCAAATATTTTAGTACTTTTACTTTTGGTGCTTTAAGTACATTTTGATGCCAATACTTTTGCACTCTTACTCAAGTAAATTTTGAATTCCGGACTTTTACTTGTAACGGAGTACTTCTACATTGCAGTATTGATACTTTTACTTAGGTAAAACATTTGAGTACTTTTTCCACCACTGCTTTCTCACCTTTCAGAAGCCAATGTGACGTGTATCTTTCACGAGGACTGCGTCCTGCCCTGCAGCTTCAGGCCTCCAGGCACCGTGGTCATCCACTGGTACAAGCAGCAGATCCCGGTTCACAGCTACTACTACAACAAAGACCAGTTTGGACTGCAAAACAAGCATTTCAGTGGAAGGACCTGTTTGTTCAACTCCCAGATCTCAACTAATGGGAATGCATCCCTCCTCCTCAGGAGGGTCAAAGTTCAAGACAAGGGCAGGTACAAATGTTACACCAGCACCAGAAAGGGCAACCACGAGACCTTTGTTAACCTGGAAGTGAAGGGTCAGTAAAACCTCTATTTTGTCTCACTTTGTTGTCTCCGCCAGGCCGAAAGGCATGGCGAGGGACTATGTTTTACCCTCCGTCCGTCCGTGTGTCCGTGTGTGTGTCCTGTCCGTGTGTTAGCAGCTAATCTCTGGCACCGTTGGCCCGGTCACTGCGAAACTGTGCACACACACTCCCTGGATGCCAATTCAGAACCTCTGCCTCAATTTTTTCACATGGGCCTGTTATAGCGCCACCTGGAGGCCGATTTGTGTAAAACCTTTTTTTTCCCCATTACACCTACAGCATTTAACCAAACGTCATGCAAGTACTCAAGTACTGTACTTTTGAGTATTTTTATACTACTATTCCACAACACCTCAGAGCCAAATATTGTAATATTTGCTCCACTGTAATTATTTGACAGCTTTAGTTAGTAATTACTGCAGATTTAGATCATCAGTGGGTAGGGTACTCAATAACTGCTCTATAGCCAAATACATGTACACTATTTTATACTTTGGCAATAAAATTCCACAGCCATCACAACATATTGTAAGCTTGTAGGTTGTCTATAGGTTGAAACTTTCAATTGAACTTGTATAATGGGACATTCTGCATAAGACTGTACAGTTTGATGTAAATACTTTTGTTCTCTTGCTCGAGTAAAATCTTGATGCATGCCTTTTACTTGTAACAGAGTATTTTCTACACTGTGGTATTTCTACTTTTAGATTTAAGAATCTGAGTAGGCCTACAGCAGCCTAATGTATCTTCCACCATCTTCCACTGATACGCAGATGTTCATTTGTTACAATATATCCCACCCTATCACCATAGAATAGTGTTTCCTAAACACTGGGTTCTTGTGACCCATTTGCTGAGCCGAAAATAGTAGATCTACAAGCTCGAGCTAAAAGGTTTGGAAACCACTGCCGTAGAGGATCCATTTAAAACATGTTTGGGGCTTTTCTTGTCTCTTTTTACACAATGACTTTTCAAACTGTAGATGGGGCTGTGTGACCCTAATGTAGCCTAGGTCTACTCCTTTACATCACTGGTTCTCAAAAAATGTACCCCAGTTTGATAAGCTTTAGGCTACAGAAACCCATAACTCTGAGTGTGTACAAATGTACTGTAACTCTGTTAAGGTCCATTTGGTTCCAAATATCCATCATTTACTGGTGACCCTCTGGAACCTCCTCAGACAAGGACATTAGGACAATGAGAGACGTGATGACACAGAACGTTACTATACTGCCCCCTAGTGGTTGCTCCATGAGAAAAGTCTTCAGAAGAATACAAGTGGAGAAAAAAAGAAAACATTCCTCTTCCATTCTAAATTGTAATCACATGGTGGATAGAGGTTCTATTGCAATTAGCTTCGTTGTAGATTAGATTTCCTCAGCATCTATTCATGGGAGCATCTGTCCACTTGAGAGGAGATTCTCAGGAATAAACAACATGCAGGCCAGGGTGCCTTCCTCATGGTTGTCTGCAGCCAGGACATTTTCTGTTGTTTCTGTTCTTTTTTTTTTTTTTTTAAATATGGCTATATATGGTTCCACAAACAACGATCACCTAGTAAAGAACCATTTAGTGAATGGTTCTTCAAGTTCCTCATTATGGTTCTAGAGAACCTTTTTTGTTTTGATTTTCCAAAAGTTCTTTGAACCATTCTTTGTTTTCTTTCTGTCTTTCTTTGAGGCACCTTTAACAACTTAAACCCTAGCATCCCAATTTTGGGCATGTCTTAATAGGCAAACATTCAGAATATCTATATACAGAGAATATATATATAGAGAGAGAGAAAAAGGAGCGGACCCCTGGGAGACAGCGGTTGATGAAGTATATAGGGTTTAAGTGGGTTCTTTAAAAAACCTTGGTCTGAAAAGTTCTTTCTGGAACAAGAAATGGTTCTTATAGCATTACTCTAAACTACCAGTTAGTTTCAGTTCCAGTTGGCACCTTTTTTTGTTTTTTCATTATTATGTTAAGCCTGATTTATGCATGTTGTGAGCTTGTAGATCAGCTATTTTCGGCGTGCAGCCCAGACTTACAGCGTGGTATAAATTAAACATTAAATTGGCCTCACCACCTTGCCCACACCATAATTGTTTTCATGTCCATATCAATTATCTGTTTAAAAAGACACTGCAACACTGACGTGTGACATTAAGCCATGTTTATATTTAGTTTATTTCTTTCATTTTTCAGCTCTTATCCAGTCAGTTCACATTGAGGTGACAGACAAGATGATCACCTGCTCCTCTCACAACATCTACCCTGTCCCTCAGGTGGCATGGGCCACAGACCCTCCGTCAGCCCTAGACGCGCTACAGAACTTCACCACCATCAAAACCCCTGACGTCAGGGGTCTTTTCACTATCAAGAGCACGCTGAGGATGCTGGGTAATTCCTCTGACCACGCCTACTTCTGCTCTTTCATCTCAGCTGACAAAGCCCAGGTTTGGACAGCCTCCAGGAAAAACCAAGGTGAATGTTGACAGCAAAACAATAGGCTCTATGCACAGCAGCCATATTGGACAGAAATTGGGCCCCTTCCTTGCTTCCTTCACAGGTGTTACCAATGATACTAATGAAGGCTCTGTTCCATTCTGGTCAAACAGAGTCAGGGTGCTGATATTGTGCATGTTGGCTCACTACTAGTGGGTCTCAAAGTGTGGTCTAGGGACCCTCATGGTTCCTTGAGAGGGTGTAACTCTGAGAGTGTACAAATGGAACCAAATGGACCCTCCCGGGTCCATTTGGTTCCATTTGTACACTCTCAGAGTTATGGGGGTCCTTGAAATTAAAACGTTTGAGAACCACTGTGCTACACTAAATGGAACAGAGCCTTCATTAGAATCATTGGTAACACCTGTGAAGGAAGCAAGGAAGGGGGCCAATTTCTTTCCAATATGGCTGCTGTGCATAGAGCCCATTTAAAGCCACAAGGCATTCAAACACAGGTTTCACACATTTCTCTTCCTCAGCCAAAATGCAGTGCCTACTTGGCCAGTGGAAATATAGCGCTTATGAGCTTACGCCAATACTACTTGTCAACCAGTACTTGTCCAACCTGACACCAGGGTCTAGTAGTTTCTCAATGGAAGAGCAGGGAGGCCACCGCCAACCACTGCAGATGCGCTAGTTATCGTCGCTGTCGGGCAGAAACGTCCTATCTCCATATTCTAACTTTTGTTTGTAAATTAATGCCCTACTTGATCATACTACATGCAGCGTCACACAAAAGCATCAAAAGTAGCAGATCCACAAGTTATTGTAGATCTGCTACTTTTAATACTTTTGAATGTGAAACCTTAAAAGTAACAGTATTGGACATAATGCAGTTTCCACCCGACAGAGACGTTATATAGTATTAACATTTTCTACCACAGTGGTTCTAAAACGTTTTTATGTCAAAGACACCCAAATCATTGAATGTATTTGGCCACAGAACTCCATCTGAAAACATTTTGGACCCTCCATACAAGATTTGCGATTTTTCCCATTTTCCGAGCTTGTAGATTGGCTGTTTTCAAATTGCCGATGCATATAGGGTTCAAGTGGTTAAACTGCCATATTAACATATTTTTCCTCCTGGAACCCCCTCATGTGCATTATAGAGGACATGACGGAGGAAGAGGGAGATGCATTCTCCATCCCGTGTATCGCTCCACGCAATCTCCAGAATTTCTCCCTTACCTGGACGTTCACCGGGTCCAGTGACCCCGCGGTCACGGTGATCCGCTACGACAGCCGGAGCAGACTCACCTTTAACCTCTGGGACGGCCAGGTGGGTCTGGACCAGGACGCTGTGCTGGTGGGAAACGGCTCTCTCCTGCTTCACCACCCAGAGAGCCAGGAGCACACGGGGACATACACCTGCACCTTCTCCGGCCTCCAGAGTAGACATATGGTCCAAACCAAGGTCAACGTCACTGTCACCCCAATTAGTGAGTGCAAGCTTGTTCCATTTGTTCCCAGGTGGTTATGATGATTACACTTGTTAGGATTTAAAGTTCATACTGGAGCCACAAACCACCAGGAAACAAGGTTGCAATCAAACATCCAGTTTATTTAGCCGGATACTGATGGAATAGTATGACAGTAGGTTTTCATGATGATGCCATGGTTCTAAACAAAGACACAAAGAAACAAATTATCATATCATGCCAGATAAAATATCAAACATAAATGTGGCCTTTAAATTATATTATACATTAAGTTAAGGTATATCATCAAAATAATAATAGGCCAAGTATTTACTTCATAATATTAAACATCTAAATATCCATATAACTCAAGTTCATCAATTCTTAAATATAATCATATAATCCACATCACTAGAAGTAAAACACTGGAACTTACATTATACCAGGTTTAACAGACGCATGGCAAACATCAGTGGTACATCAGCAGCACACGGCAAACACAGGCCGGCTGCATGTGTTCTGGAGTGGAAACAAAGGACAAGGGGGGAAATGGGAATCCAGTCCTGCTTTTATAGTGGGAGGAAGTGAGGTCACCACCACAGGTACCAGTCTGAATCCCATTGTGGTGTCTCCTTGTGGAGCGGAGGGGAAATGAACCTTGCCGTTTCTGACAACACTTTTGTCCAATATTCTAGATTTAGATTTCAGATATTAAAGACAAAACAATTCAATACAAATACGCAACAGTACCTGTGTGTGTGTGTGTGTGTGTGTGTGTGTGTGTGTGTGTGTGTGTGTGTGTGTGTGTGTGTGTGTGTGTGTGTGTGTGTGTGTGTGTGTGTGTGCGCGCGCGTGCGTGCGTGCGTGTGTGTGTGTGCCCCACAAGTTCTACATCATTTAAAAAAGGCATTTTCCCATATTCCCCGCCCTGTATGTTGAGATGTAATCCCCCACTGTCGGGATCATAGTGGAGGGTATAGAGGGAATAGTCCATGTTATGTTTCAGAGCTCAGTTTTATTTATCTTTGCCTTAAACAATACAGCCTCTCTCAACATCTCTCAGCATGGTGTAGTGTTTAGTTTCAAACCATCGGTCCCAGAAAAAAAGAGTTTCTGATTCCATACATCATACAGCATATGCATATCCCTCACCCTTCATGTGATTGGTGAGGGAGTATTCCAGTGCTTCTCAACCTTAAATGTCAAGGACCCACATAACTCGGAGTGTGAACCATCTTTGTACACTCTCAGAGAAACAGAGCTGTAAGGGTCCATTTGGAACCATTTTTGATCCCCTCAAAGAACCCTGAGGGTCCTTGGACCCCACTTTGAGACCCACTGGAGTATCCAGTATGCAGATCTCTCACAGTCCAATTTAGAAAATCTGTAGAATGTGTGTGCGTAATGAACACATAATGTAGGGTGTCACTCACAACACAATGTAAGTGCAAAGTGAACATCCTAATTGTTTGCACTTTCACTTCTTATTAACCTCATCTTAAACCCCATGTACTTACTAGTTGACCGGAGTACCGCAGGGCTCTAGTATCCACTAGGAAAGTTCTATTTACAAGCTCACAATGCATCACAGCACGAAGCAACGCTTTGTGAGCCTGTATTGGCTATTTTCACCGAATATTTTTTTACCAGAATAGGGACGCTCGGTTTCATGTGGTTAAAGTATATTATGCATTAAGGAGTTACGTTGAGATGCGTAGATGTAGATTTTGTCGCCTATATAGTGACATGCCCAAAATAGGACTCCAGGGTGAAAATGGTTAGACAGCTTTATTGTGTACTTTCTTTGAGTGCTTTCCTCGTGGATACAAACTTAATATGCAGGAATAAACAATTGTATGAACAACATGGTAATCACATGATTCCAGAAGTACTGTGTGGGAACTTGTTATCCTTGTACAGTACTCGTTAGCAATGTTTGCTTGTGACATTGGTGATCTGGGACGCCTATCTGTGTCTGCACTTCTGAGTTTGAGCTAAATGCCTCAAAATAACTTTTAACACATCAAATATTATGTCTCACTGACAGGTGTGGATGATGAAAGAGTGGAGAGGTCATGGTGGAGTACAGCAGCATCTGCAACATTCTTCATGTTCACCATCTTTGTGGTGCTCTCTCAGTGTCTGAGGCTTCGAGGTACGGTACCGTAAAAGATTAAGGGTTCACGATGCGATGTGAGTAGAGCCAGGTTGATCGGTTTGGCCGATATATTGATCATTATTTGACATTTTGGAAAACATATAGGCAATTATACACCCGATGTGTCCTGATTTCGAATCACTTTCAACCTGGCATCCCTATTTTGGGCATTATAGGCCTACTGTAAAAGTTGCACTTTTTGACAAAATATAGGTAAAAACATTGGTCATCGGTGGTATAGGACTCTCTAAAAATCTGTATCGACATCAGACCCATAAATCTGGCATTGGTCAGGCTCTAGACTTGAGATATCCCAAAAACATATTTTGCCACTAAAACATCTATTTTGTCTTCCACGTACAGCACCAGAGACAAGGGGTCTGTCACACAGGCACAATGGAACGGGGCTGAATGACGGTGGACACGATGAACATTTAAACCCCACGGCTTCATACGTAACCAGACCATACGCAGTCACGGACACTATACCACAACCTGAACCTCACCTACAAGGTGAACAGGAATGTGATACACCAAAAATAGAAGGAAATTATTCAGTGGGACCTCAACCAAATTCTACGTATATGGAACAAGCTGAGGAGAATGCAGGACCACCTATGGCAGGCAATTGTGGTCTTCATACCGACAGTGAAGCGAGTGATGAAGTTAGGCATCACATGCCTTATGCCCAAGACCTTGACGTAATGAGACTAGTGTCTACCCTGGAAGGGGACATGGTGGAACAACAAACAGAGGATGATGGAACAAGAACTGATCTTCTTCCACAGCAAGATGCACCCACAGCCCAAACATAGAGACAAATGGAACTGGGAGAGCACGCATAGAGCCAGGGCTTACTAAAACATCAAGAGGCTGATGGGATGTCTGATCCTGCTGTCTTGGGACCTATTAAGCAGCCCAGACAGCCAGTTGCATCACCATTAAATGGCGAAAGAGACGACTGACACTGCTGGCAAGCAATAGCTCAACTTTGTACTAATAGACACATAGGCTACAGACACTCCAGAGTGCATAAATTACATTGTAATAGCAAAAAATAGGCTTCATTATTAGACAGCAGAGTTTTCAGGAGTAACAGCATTGTTGTGTACATTTGAACTTAAGCCTTGCAGTGTAGAAAGTGTAGAACGTTTCACATTATACTGAATTAAAACTTGACCTAAAAAAAAGAGCCTTTGCACATTTTATTACTGATTGACATTTCTGTATGAACTGATTTTGTTTTCTAGAAAAACAACATACTTTTATTGTCTAATGACCAGCGGTCATTAGAAAAAAGAAATAATGTAATCTGTGGTTACTGGGTCATTATGACTGGGTTACTGGGTCATTATGACCCAATAACCCCAGAATAGATTTTCACCAAGTTGGCAAGTTGTCTTCCTATGTTGGTGGACCGTGTCTCCTGAAAAATGTATGCTAAAATACCCATGAATGATCCCTGACAACCACGTCCAGTTTTAGTTTTGTGATACAAAACAAAACACATTGATGTTGAGTTCAAATGTTTTCCTGGGTCCTGGACCCTAGTGTAGAAATAGTTTGATTTAACCCATATGGCTTTGCCTTTGGTCCTAATCTCCTGTTATCTTAGTTGAAAGCAAACAAACACATTGAAGGGATGACTTCCTGGCCGTGGTTCCCCATCAATCCTTGCTGTTGGCTTGCACCGGGGTCTCTGGTGATTGGGCGAGGCACTTGTCAGATTGAAACTCTTCATGCTGGGCTGTGACTCAGACCTTCCAGGAGTTGATCATACACCCACTCCCGCCTGAATTTGACACCCATTTTCTCATCCATCAAGGCCCTTCCTCGCAGGCCTCGACTTTGCAAAACACAGCAGGAAAGTGGTCTGTGTAGTTTCAAAATGTTTTTGTATATGCGGTTCCTCGTGTGATTTACACTTCCATTGCTTTAATTCCTCCCCGCTCCCTCCAAACAGTCTGTGAAATCACATTCCAGCACACAACTACGATTGATAATGAGTGTAACAGTCTCTATGCAAGAAGTAGGGCTTAATGTGTAATTAGACATGTACGTTTATTTCCCATCTTACAATGTGTGTGTGAGTGCGTGTGCGTGTGTGCATGCTCACCCATATGTGACCGTATAACAAAGACCCCAGAGCCCATGTCTGGAAGTAATCAGCTGGTCTAGGCAAAGTTCCAGAGCCCCCCCTCCCTATGACGCAATTGAGTCTTCAGTATGTAGGGGAATTTCATTTGTGTTTTAAGGTTCGGCTCCGGCTTTTATAAGTTCCATTCATTCAGCGTCCATTCCTTAAATCCTCCATTTAGGTTTTAATACTTCAATTTAAATTTAAAATTCAACTTACTGTACATCAAAGGATGGTGTCAATTACATTTTTCCTTCCAAGACACTGAAAACAAGAACTCGCAAGGACAGTTATGCATGCAGGGACAAGTCATAACGGAACACTACTAAAGAACATTGCTTACAGCATCATTTCTGAGGATGAAAACAATACCATTATCTAACATTAACCCATGAATTCCAGTTACAGTAAAGTAGCCTCTTTTAGATTTAGAGGGTAAACCCTTCATTGCGTGAGCCCACAAAGAATAAGATTGGCAGACAAATAGAAATGGCCGGGGCAATTATGTTTTTATCCATGAGGCAGTACATGGTTACATGTTGTTTTTATCTTGATATATGATATAGATGGACGTTTATTGAAATTTAGTTGTCATGCCAGTTTATATACAGAGGTAACTTAAGTGAATTTGGGGCTGTTTTATACAGTATGCTGTCATGGTCCATGTCCATCCTACATGTCCACATCACACTTTCTTGCATTTACTAAATAATGTAGACACTATTGAAAATAATTCTCTCCTATGATAAATTCTCATGTACTCCTGTAACACCCTATGTGTGCCGGAACTGTATGGGAGATGTGTGTGACATGCATATATGGTTTGCTCATGTCTTAAGATCACTCCATCACCGTTTTGTTTAGGTGATATTCCGTGCCTGGCCCCAAAGGATGCATCAATAATTGTGAATCTCCAGACCACATATTCTCTTGATTCTCTTGAAAATGAGGAAAAGCGTAACATTTACTATAAGTCTTCTCTTTTGGGGTGTCCTAACTGGTACACAATATATTCAAATGAGGGCCCCCGGCCAAATACGATTGGAGGCTTCTTGACATAAACATTTTGAGAACCACTGCTAGATGGGTGGTGGAATTTTTAGAGAGAGAGAGAGAGAGGGAGGGAGAGAGAGAGAGGGGGGGAGTGTGAGAGAGAGAGAGAGAGAGAGAGAGAGAGAGAGAGAGAGAGAGGGGGGGGGGGGGGGGGGGGGAGAGAGAGGGGGAGGGAGGGAGAGGGAGGGAGGGAGAGAGAGAGAGGGGGGTTGAGATGAGGGGCTGAGGGACTGAGGAGGAGGAGGAGGAGTGTCTGGGAGCAGAGTGAAGGTATAGGAGTATAGCGTTTCATCTATTTTCTTTTGTCATGCTAATTCTCGGGATTATTCCACGTTTCTATGACGAGAAAGAAGTTCAAATTGACCGGCGACCATCATCAGTGTGCATGGGACAGAAGACAGAGGTTAGTGGGACGATCACTCCAGTCCAGTCTCAGTAAAGTTAGTTCAGAATCAGATCATGAAGGGTCTTCTCTCTCCGCAGACTGACGGTGATGCCCCGCGTCGCGCTGATCTGTCTTCAGCTAAATAACATGCCTTGGAGTTTTATTTGAAGTCGACATTAATTAAAAAAGTTACTTATAGAGTTACAAAGTAGTCTGGGCTATTATAACGTTGGTTAACGGTAGCCTAAGTATTAGAAGCTGCAGGCTAATCTTGTGAGGATTACTTAACAAATATGTGTTTTGAAAACCTTTAGTTGGAATGAATGCCAAAGAATCCAGAGTCCTAATAGGAATTAATATTTTCGTGGACAGAGCATAGTAGCCCTGAAGCGAAGCATTTAGCATGATGTCTACTATCTATCTACTATCTACTTACTTGCAAGTTTTCCGAAATTGTTTATTCAGCTATGACCAGACAGTGTGTGTGTGTGTGTGTGTGTGTGTGTGTGTGTGTGTGTGTGTGTGTGTGTGGGCAGCATTTCTCACGTGCATGTGCGCTTTTATCCAGTGTGTGTGTGTGTGTGTGTGTGTGTGTGTGTGTGTGTGTGTGTGTGTGTGTGTGTGTGTGTGTGTGTCATTTTGCTAACCCCGCAGGAGGGGTCATGTGATGTTAAGCCTTAATTGACCGGTATATCCCTAATTTAACAGTTAAAGGACCACTTCAAGTTGAATGTTCATTATAAGATGGCACCATTCCCCTGCCTATACCAGTGACATCTTCATACAGGCAGTTTTGGTCATTTCAAGCATTCATTTGTATATTTTTAATAATGCAAGAACAATGGCTTCTATTTCAGCATAATATGCATAAGTTAGTATATCATATTAACTTTCCCAGGAAGAGAACGGCTGTAAATGTCTATCAGCTTGTCAGCTATCGATGATGATGTCATTGGTAGGCAAGTAGTGCACTGGTTCTTAAAGTGGGGTCCGGGGACCCCCAGGGGTCCCTGAGTGGTTCCAGGGGGTCCCCAGCTAAATTATTGATTGTTGGGAACCAAATGGACCCTTGCAGGTCTGTAACTGCGAGAGTGTACAACTGCTTCCATTTGTACTCTCTCAGAGTTGTGGGGGTCCGTAGCCTGATGCATACCAAACTGGGGGGTCCTTGAAAAGTAAAAATTTGAGAACCACTTTTTAAGCGAGCATAAGATAATAATAAGAAATCAATCAATTCAAATCCAATCAATGAAAGTCCCCATAAGTGTAACTGAACAAAACGTGAGTGTGAGCATTCAATTTATCTATTTTTTATTTTATATATTTTTTGTGGCTTTTTATGCCTTTATTGATAGGATCGGAGTCTGACAGGAAATGGGGAGAGAGATGGGGGGTTACATGCAGCAAAGGACATCAGGATCGGGACTCGTACCCACACTGTCAGGCTACGTTGGAGCCTAGGTGCTTGGACTGCTACACCAGCGGTCCAGGCCAGCATTATAATTTGCGTGCAAAAACTCCACTGGCTGCAATGTCCCGCTGGCCTGTAGTCTGTGTGACGCAGTAAAAGCTCTCGCCTCCTCCTGACGTGAGGCCGGCCTCTTCAAGTGTGTGGAGAGTGAAGAGTGAGCTCATGCTGATTGATTGTGGCCTGTAGCCCGACGGTGTAAAAGGATACTCTACTTCCTGTAGGTCTGCTCTCTCCAGCCGGCGGAGAGAGGAAACCTTGGATCGGATCAGACCCTCTGTCTGTCTGTCTGTCTCTCTCTGTCTGACTCTGTCTCTCTCTCACTCTCTTTCTCTCTCGCTGTCTCTCTCTCTGTGTGTGTGTGTGTGCGTGTGCGTGTGCGTGTGCGTGTGCGTGTGCATGTGCGTGCGTATGAGTGCGTTTGTGCGTGCGCCCATATGCCTTTGGGCTGTAATGTGTGACTTTTGAAGTCACTCTGCTGTCTCATTGGAGCCAACAGTAACATCAGTAATTTGGCCTCCCCATTGTCTATTTAGTTTAGTGCTTAGTTTAGTTATTTGCACAATGGTACGATACAAAATATGAAGTGATAAAAACAACATTGATACTGTAGGCTACAATGATAACAAAAACGGATTGTATCTGATTAGAAGCAGATTATTGAAACCCTAGGTGACATGAAAAAACGGAACACCCCAGGGTTTATAAACATATTATCTCACCTCAAAATAACATGATGAAAGAACAGAGTAAACTATGGCCTGTGGGTTTTGGAACGTTTGGGGGTAAGAAATGGAGTTGAAGTTTGCTCGTTTTCGCATCACATTGCATTCCATTGCTATACATCACAGTGTGATGTACAGCAATGCAATGCAATACTGGTGATGACACTACTCGAGATACATGTATTCATCTGGGATCATGCCAGTACAACCACAACCTCTATAAGCTAATGTTACTGCTGGCCACCAAAGAGCATCTCCACTCGGTCAAGAGCATGGTGGTGGGGAGAGAGGTTTTCATTTTTCATCCTTCATTCCCCTCTCTCCATCTCTCTGTCTCTCTCGCGCTCTCTCTCCTTTCCTAACACACCACAAGGTCTGTCTGGCACTCAGTCACGCAGTCTGTCACACAGTGAGTCACTTCACTAGAGTCACTTACAGTATCACCCAGAGGGACATTTCATGGCCCTCTTCAGGTCAGGTCCTCATCACAGACTACAGACTAAGCAGTGGGTCGCTGATTAGGATCAGGACAAGTCAGACAAGACAGGAGGGGATATGGAGACAAGCTAATGTTAACATGACGTGGAGACTGTCTGCCTGTTTGGGCCTCCTGGGTTCCTCCGTATTGCTACTCAGTTAAAATGTATTTATTATTTATAAATAATGTAAGCGAGAAAGAAAGAGAAAGTGGAAGAAAAGCATGGGGAAATTCTGATCTTGAGCTTGATCAGTAAACGTCTGCGTCACCCACTGAAACGAAGCAGACATTAGAATACAGCTGTGAAAACATTGCAGTCAGCGCAAGTCTTGTATTTAGAGTCTCCTGAACAGGGTGACGACAATAAAAAATACCATAAGAAGATCAAAAGAGCAAAAAAGCAGTGCATCCTAGGGACAGAGCAACTTTTAAGATGGGCATTTAAAGTGTGACAGTGACACCGAGGCAGACTTTATTCCACCGCAGGCTGCTCATAAGCACATTATGTACTTTCCTTTCCTACTACTCACTGTCTTAATAATAATTATAATAATAATAATAATAACTTAAATTTATATAGCACCTTTCAAGAGGCCCATGGACACTTAACACAGAGACAGAGAAAAAACAGACAATTAAATATTAGTCTAGGAGCTACAACGAGTGGGATTTAGTTACAATATATTCTGTTCATTGGTTAATGTGATTTGTGTTTGTGTATGCGCATACACAAACAAAGTGTGTGTGTGTGTGTGTGTGTGTGTGTGTGTGTGTGTGTGTGTGTGTGTGTGTGTGTGTGTGTGCAAGACAGAGAGAGAGAGAGAGAGAGAGAGAGAGCGAGAGAGAGAGAGAGAGAGAGAGAGAGTGTGTGTATGTATGTATGTATGTATGTATGTATGTATGCATGTATGCATGTATGCATGTATGCATGTATGCATGTATGTATGTATGTATGTACTGTATGTCTGTATGTATGTATGTATGTATGCATGTACAGTATGCATGTATGCATGTATGCATGTATGCAAGTATACTTTTGTACCTCAGAGTCATTGATTTGACTGAAAGAATTTCTGTATTATTTAGCAGCACACCACAATGTACTTAAATGTTGCAAGCTGCTATCCTGCATTGATTGTATGTGTATTTCTTCCTCCAGATTTCTCCATTTGTCCTTTCTTTCTGGCAAACCAAAACCAAAGTAAACTGAAGGAGGCCAGTCATCTGAGGAGTATGTTTCCCCAGAAGAGTCCCATCGCCACTTTGGGCTATGGTTCAGGTAGGATGAATTCAATGACCAGTTGCTGTTTCCCTGCTATCTTTGACCTGGCCATTCACTGAGACCCTCTATACTTAGTTAATCGGACCTGGGTTGAACTGTACTATTTATCGATCTACTCCAAATTATCTCCTCGCCGAAAATAGCCAATCTACAAGCCCACGACGCGTCGCAACGCATCTCTGCGAGCTTGTAGATCTGCTATTTTTGGCAAATGTTTAACCCCAAGTGGTTCAGAATCACAGAATATGGAAAGCACAGGGACGGCTCATCAGGTAATAGTCAAAAGCTCTTCGAAGTGACCACTACCACCTGGCCTATTTTCCATTTGAGAAACAGCTGTAAAACAGCTGTTGTTCCAGGATAATCATGCTTCTAAAATGAAGCCTGGAGTCACATGTTAGATCAGAGGTTTACTTATTTTTTTTAAGTCTATTGTTTTCATTCATTTTGAAGATACTGCTGTCACCAGACTGGAAAATGCATTTCATATCCACCATGTGGCACTTTAAAGTGCAGTGAACCAAAGTAAAGTAATCTGTGTCTGGAATGACCGTCAGCATGCTAAAGACATCGGAAATAATGGTCGCATAACAATCTAATTATCTATAAGGACTATATTTAAACCATTCCTGGTCGGACAATGTGGAAACACAATTCTTAAATGTTTGAAGTATTTGACTGAATGGCTTTGTCCACCACTTCCACCCAGGCCTTGTATATGTAGACGGTAATAACAAATTACTGTACAGCAGTGGTTTTCAACCTTTTTCAAATCAAGGTCCATTATTTATTCGGCATTTGAGCCACTGACCACCGTTTGATGAGATTTAGACTCTCAGACCCAAGACTTGGAATATTTATTCTACATTCTCTAATTGTGTAGACTTCTTGTAAATTAAAGTAATGCAGATGTTTAACAATAATTTAACTATTGAGAGTGTAAAATGAAACCAAATGTCCATCTATAAAGGTCCATTTGGTTACCTATCTAGCTATCATTTAGCTAGAGACCACCTGGAACCCCCTCAAGGACCACTGGTGGTCCCCGGACCACTGGTTGAGAACCACTGCTGTACAGCACACAGCCACAGGTAAACAGTGCCTAAATTAAGTCCAGTCATGACAGGAGTGACATCGGTATCCTCACAATGGGGTCGGAATTGCGAGGTGTTTGATAGCATTCTGTTTTGTCTTGGTGGGCCGGCCCGCCAGCATTTTTTCATTTTTAGAAGACGCTTTTAGCCACCGGCCCAATGTTTGCATTGGACTCGGAACTGTACCAGACTGCATTCTTTGCTGGTTTTTCCCATCTTAGTCAGCACACGCGTCTGCTCCTCTCAGCTTAACTGGTGTTTATTAAGCAAGGCAGATTTCCCATACCAGGGTTTCCCCTATATTATGCATGTAACAGTGGTGCACCGCCACTTCAAGATAGTAGTACTGCCAGGTGGGACATAAAACTTATGGATCGCAGCTTTAAACAATCATGTTTAGTCATTGTGGTTACAGACCATGTCTCAAGGGACATGCTGACCTTGGATTTAAAGTGACGTTGAACTTTGGTAGAACCGTGCGTTGTTTAGCAACCTAGGAATGATATACAACATATTTTCCATCGTCTTCATCTGTTGCTTCCGTGATCAAGGAACCGAAAGCAGTGGTTCCATTCAGTGAATGGCAAAATGGAAAATCACGCTTCTAGCACAGAAACAAACATAAAACAGGTTCTGGTACTTTTGGGGTATTGGCAGATTCTATTTTGTGCATGTTTGTTGACCTGTTAAAAGTGTGATTTTGACACCTGTTTTGCCATACTATGAGAGTGAATGAAATTACTTCTTCTCTCTCACAGAGTAAATATGATTATCTACTATTTAGACTTGTAAATAGCTAACCCGGGTAGCTATCCATGGCTATATCAAAGTCCATCAATGCTTTTAAAGTTATAATTTAACACTGTTCTCTACAGACTGTGTGAAGATTGAACACAGCAATGGAGGCTCAGTGGGCGGACCCTTGATGAGGGGCTCCCGTTCAAAGGCGGAACTACAGGAGCTGATGGAGACGCTACAGCGCAGGAAGAGCGCCCTGGAGGCCAGCCTCAGGGCAGCTGAATGCAGCCGCAACTACCTCAGCGTGCCTTCCACTCTTGGGCGCCCTCCCACCTCCTCCAGAACCTCCTCCTACTACGCCAGCAGCAGCGTGCCCCCCTCGCCTCGGCAGGGGGAGCGGCCCCTCAGCCCCAACTGTTTTCTCCGGCACCACGCCACATCTCGCCACCGCTCGCAAGACAGCCTACTACTCTCCGCCAACCTGGCAGATGGAGGCTCTCTGCTGTCCGCCACCCTCTCCTCCTACGGGGACCACCCTGTGCCGCGCTCACCCCGGGTCAAAAGCGGCGCGGCCAGCATGCCCTCCAGCCCCCGCATGGGACGCAGGATTTACTCTCAAGGCCGTACGGGGGACCATAGGCAGAGGAAGTACTCCACGGGCTCCCTCAACGGCCTGAGCACCCACAGCCGCTCCCTGCCCCGCCTGAACCGATCGGAGGCCCCTCCGCTCTCGCTGCTCCCCGCCCATCAGGTGACGGGTCCCCCACAGAGGACAGCGGTGCCTGCGGTGGTGGTGTCCCGGCGCAGCCTGTCGTCTCTGGAGCAGCCGCCGGACGTGACGGTGTCAGCCAGCGTTCCCGGCGCGTCCCGCAGGGCCAGCATGTCCTCGCTGAGCTCGCTGGGATGCGAGACGGAGGTGTGGAGGGACGGTTGCGAGGGGCTGAGGGGCTCCTCGACCTGTTTGGACCTGGGGCTGGGAGAGAGGAGGTTGTCCTTCGGGAAGGGTGGGCTTGGGCCCGGCCAGAGGGTGGGCAGCATCACCTCTCTGAATGGGAAAGAGGAGCTCAGAGACTACCACCTGCACCAACGAGACGAGCGGCTCAAGGAGCAAAAAGTACAAAGACTGGTGAGTTTCTTGTCATGTTTTATGTGAGGGATAAGCCACGCCCAGAAACTGATCCGCAAAACAGAGGCTAATTACAAGAATCCGAAGGTGATATGCCTCAAATGAGTGCATTATTTTTCTACAACTGCATGGCTTGGTGTCTATTACACCACTTACACCAGGGTAACCTGGTGAAAGTGGTGTAATAGACACCAACAATTAAAATGTGAATGTTTTATTCATATTTTGTACGCTCTTTAGATAGAAACTTTGTGTGGCACTATCTTTGTCAACCTTGGAATAAACGTTACCTTACAACTCTAGCAACTGGGAGGAGCTGTAAGACCTAGAAATGAGTACCAGCTCCGTCAGTCTGCTAGTGTAGTCGGGTCTTTTAAAACAAGGTTAATTTGATAGTTGTTTGTAGCTCATTTTAGCTGACATAAAAATGTAATTATGCATACAACATTTTGAACCGTATGAGGCCGCAGATGAAAATAATGCACACCCTCCTGACAATTAGAATCAAGTATTATCCATGGTATAGCGTTATGGCAATGGTGCAGTTCGGATAACATGCACAATCACACGCGTGCACACACACACACACACGTGTGCACACACACACACACACACACGCGTGCACACACACACACACACACACACACACACACACACACACACACACACACACACACACACGCGTGCACACACACACACACACACACACACACACACACACACACACACACACACACACACACACACACACACACACACACACACACACACTCAAAGGTGTCACCCTATTGTGTCACCCATCTCCGCTACCTGCTTCTCCGTGTCCTTAGGAGTGTCAGCGTCTTGAGACCATCATGAGCCTGTGCACGGAGCTGGGCCAGGTGAAGCGAGACGCGGTCGGCTCTTCCATGTCCGACCTGCAGAAGATCAACAAGGAGCTGGAGAAGCTGCAGGTCTCGGACGACGAGTCTGAGTCGTGCTCCGACTCTCCCAGCGGCACGGCGGCAGACAGCTGCTTCGAAGCCAAGGCGCCCAGCAGCAGGGACTACCAGCTGGCTGAGGACCGACCGGGCAGCTGCCTGCTCCAGCCCAGCGTCTACAGGGAGGCCAGGTCCCAGTCACCTGCAGTCAGCCTGAACAGCAGCGCTCCCTCGCCTTCCGCTCAACACAGAGCCAAAGTAAGACTCCCCTTATAGTCCAAATATGGATAGGAATGTGAAGTTCATCAATGCTGCCAGGCACACACATGCACGGCACATACACACTCTGAGAGACATACACTGCAGACTCCTGAATGTCATTTTAACCACTCTCAACCTGGCATCCTTATTTTGGGGCATGTCATTATAGGCAAACATTATTCACACATTTTCTAATATTTAATTTAATGGGTTGGTTGGTTATTTTAGCTATTTTAGAAATAGGGCTTAAGTGGTGTTTGTAAAAACTGGTCTTTAAAGGCCTTTACACACCAATAAATGAAACTATGGGAAAAAATATGGGAGTATCTGGCATCAAAACTGTTCATAGAGTTGATGCCTCATTCATACAGGTTGATGTCATTCCCAACAAAAATGGCATCACTTTATTTATGCAGAATATTGGCGTTCCGTGTGGATGTACTGTAGTTATGACACAAATAGCTGTTACACAAAATACATTTTCGGCGAAGCAATCACAGAAAAAAACGCCCGGTGACGCATTGTGAGCTTGTAGGTCGGATAGTTTCAGCATGTGTCACCGGCACACAACACAAGCATAAAATCGGCCATTAGGGTACAGTATACATCTATAGTGTATGTTTGCGTAACGTGTGAGCAGCATGGAAACATAAACACACAAACATATACAGTAGGTTCCCACTATTGGGGGCTGCGAGAGGATTTCTAAACAGTGCACAGTGTGGGGCCTCTTGAGGAATTCCGTTTGCATGTATTTTGCTAAGCTATAGTCCACACGTTTTTCTTTTTTTTTTCTCCTTTTACTAGCTCGGTCACCACAGAGTTACTTACAGCCCCCTCCTGTAAAAGAGTGCCATTTTTTCCACTCAAGATCGGTAACGACGCTCTAGCGGTGTGTCTGGTTTTAATGATAGAAGCTCTCCTTGGAACAGTTAGGCTGTAGCCATCAGCCCCGCAGTCTCTTCAAGGAGGAGGAGAAGGGGGGGACAGGAAATGACTTTATCCCCAGTAGAATACGTTTGTGAGTGTATTATGTGTGTGTGCGGGTGCATGTGTGATGTATAGATGTGCCTGTCGTCGCTGTCGGGTGGAAACCTCGTATGTTCAAAACCGTTACTTTTCAGAAAATTACCTGTGTTCCAATGGATCGAATGTAGTTATTATTATTATTATATTTATAAAACTCACAGACACACTTAACGACTTTAACTTTCACTTTAAAAACAGATCTAAAATAGAAGGATAGCAGATCTACAAGGTCACAACGCATTGCGATGTGACGTGTTGTGAGCTTGTAGATTGGCTATTTATTTTGTTGCTACTTTTGTGTGTCATTGTAGGGCATTCATTTACAAAAAAGCATAGAAAGTTGAAATATGGAGATACAAGGTTTCTGCACGACAGCAACAATGTATGATCTATAGTTTTTGTGTGTATGGTAAAGCAGTTATATGTATAGTAGTGTGTGCGTGCGTGCGTGCGTGCGTGCGTGCGTGCGTGCGTACGTGCATATACAAGTACATAATTGTTCACTGTATGCTGTGTATGTGTGTGGGTGCGTGCACCACAGGGGGATAGAGAGAATGTGTGTGTGCGTGCGTGAATGGGGAGAGAGGCTGTATGTGAGCACAATTACAAAGGCATCTATTTTTTCCAGATGTTTTGCTCTTTACACTGAAGCTATTGTATGGAGGAAGGTTTTGGTTTTGCATCAAGGATGTAATAGTATATTCAATTATTTATGAATCATCCAGGACCTTCTAATCGCTCGCCTGCATTCCCAGCTACCTACGTATGGTGGAGCAGGTCCATTCAGTAAGCCCTTACTTTACAATGCCCTTACTTTTTATTCAGTGTATTCTGACACAGGCAGCGGTATCAACTTTTATGTGAGTTTTAAAAGGTCGTTGGTCATGATTTACTCCAACGCTACCAATGTAGGCGCACATACTTTTTTAAAATGCAGCATTACAATTGAATCAACCAACTGAAAACAATTGTGAATACACCGCTCCCTAATACAGAATGTGTGTAATAATTACACAATGTGAATACAGTTACATTTTACATATTGTACTTGCATTTGGTTGCTACACATGTACTGTACATAATGTATTTGTGCAGTATTTACACTATATCTCTGTGTACTTAAAATGCATTTCTACAAGATAATACACTGGGAAAAGGCTATTTTAAAGTACGGCTTACGAGGCACGCAATACTGCATCGGAAATTACTTATAAATCCTTAAGCCACATGAGGCTGTGGCTGCGGACAGGGAAAACTGATGCTTTAGGATCTGTTATGTCTTAAATTAAATATACCTGCATGTTCATATGAATGTATTTGTATTTTAGTATCAGCAATAGATGAGATAAAGCAGTGGTTCTCAAACTGGGGTCCGGAGACCCCCAGGGGTCCTTGAGGAGTTAAGGGTCTGTAACTCTGAGAGTGTACTAATGGAACCAAATGGAACCTTACGGGTCCATTTGGTTCCATTTGTACACTCTCAGAGTTAGGATTTTATATTGTAGATTGGGGTCCCATGCAGAGATCAAATGCCGGTCCATGGCCTAATGCATATAAAACTGGGGGTCCTTGAAATTAAAAGGTTTGAGAGCCACGGAGATAAAGTATGTGGGTGTTCAGGAACTGTTGTGGCAGCAAAACGCATTGGAAAAAATATTTCCATTTCACAAAGTGGAATGGAATCCTGCCCTCGTTGTCAGCGAGCCAGGTTCCAGTGAATTAAAACGCAGCTGTGGCTCTAGTCCACCTTGGCAAAAGATGGTTTGCAGTGGCTGGGAAAATGGTTTAATAGCATATCAAATGCATGGAAAGAACTGATTGCTGTCCAGAAAGGGACAGTCTGTCACAGTTTATGAGGACTCTTACCAACTTTCTGTTGAAACTGTCAAGAAATTATTTTTTATAATACAGCTCACGTATTGTCACCAGAATATGGCTGCACAATGAATACAAAATAATGATTTTCAAACTGCAAGACTTGGTGCAGTTCCCTTGTATCCTTAACTTTTCAAAGTTGTTTATGAAGCATCCACTTGTTCACACCCAAATATCTATTCTTTTTAACAAGCGCTAAAGAACACGATGTAACAAACGCTTCTGCTACATGCATTACAGTTCATATCGTTGTCACAGTACTTAGCTCTTCCTCACACAGGAAGAGCTAGCAAGCTCGAAACATCAATTACCTTGCTGGTAATCTATTAAAATCACTTGAGGAGCATGATCCAGTGTGCAGACTTTATGATAACCATAACACTAGTGTCCCTATTTTGGGCAAATGTTCAACATTTTACAAAATCTTTAAAATCTTTTTTTTTATAAAAAAAAAAAAAAGAAAGGAAAAAAAGTAGATTTACAAGCTCACAACATGTCATTTGTGAGCTTGTAGATTTGCTTTTTTTCTCCACTATTTGTCATACAACAAAGTATTTAGGAGCACTTAAGTGTTTTTTTTTTCTTTACAAATGTAACGCTGGATGCACATGATGTCTCTGGCAGGTCCTAGAGAGCATGCAGCTGAAACAGGAAGTGACCCACATAGAGGAGGAGAGGATTCAAGTTCTGAACAACATAGACGAGTTGGAGCAGAAGACCAAAGACCTGGACAACCAGATGGAGGAGTCCATCAGAGAGGTACTGATGCCAATGGAAACACAGCTGGTCAAACTAATCAGTTTAATAGATTATAAAACATTATAGATAATCGCTAATTCGATAAAATAATTGCTCCATAATCGCTCCTTATTTTGGGCTTGCCATTATAGGCTATGAAAAATAGCAGAACTACAAGCTCACATTTTAGATATTTTTGTTTTTGTTTGTTTGTTTGTTCTTTAAGCCATTTTGCAATGGGGTGGGGGGGGGGGTCACAGACGAGGTTATGGCCATTTGGGGGTCCTTGGCATGGAAAAGTTTGGGAACCCCTGCTGCGCTGTACGCCAATATAAACACAACTGATTAGTTTCAGGCGCCTGGTGTCATTTGTCTTCCTGTAGTTCGATGGGTTCAGAAGCAGTGTGGATTGAGGCATGCCTCAATCATCTAAAGCCGCACACTTTCCTGTGAATATGATCCTGAGAACTGTCTTTAGTCGCTATCGGCCGGAAACCTTGTATGTCCAAAACCATAACATTCAATGTAGTTATTGTTTAGTCACGAGCTCTTGTTAATACTTTTACATTTTTTCATTCTTCATTGATTCAATATGTATGAAACCCACAGACATACTTAACCAATAAATACATTTTTATTTATTTTCCAAAAATAGCAGTTCTACAAGCTCACGCGTTGTGAGCTTGTAGATCGTCTATTTTTGATACCTTTCTTTTTTTTTTTAAATCATTTTTATCCCTCGATTTTGTAACCCTTTTTTCACCCGGTGCCAATTTGTAAGTTGAAAATCTGGACATACAAGGTTTTTGCCCCGACAGCGACGTAGTACTGTGTTTCCCTTGTGTTTATCTGATGGCATGTTTGTTGTACTTCGAGTCTTTTGTTGAGTTGACCGCAGCCGAGCCAAGGGCAAATCCCCAGATGTGCATGTGGGGACAACGTTTCTCATTGTGCGGTCGCTCTGCGTTGCAGATGGAGGTGGAGTGTGCTCTGTTGGACGGAGAACAGGAATCTGAGACGGCCCAGTTGCAGAGAGACAAAGAACTTCTGGAGAGGCTCCAGGAGAAGATCGGCGGCAACGAGAAGACAAACCTCGCGGACAAGTTGCAGGTAAATGTGCGACAGAATGAGAGCCATTCTTTGAATAGGAAAAATGTGTCTCTCTCGACTCTGGAGGGCTCTCTAAGTCAGCCCTGAAAAAGCATCCAAGGATGCTAGTTTTGTTTTGTCTACTTGTTTGTTTTTGGTTTCTTTCAATGTAAAATGGAAATGTCCATTGGTCTCGTGAAAGGCATTATTTATACCAATTTAAGTTGCTGTTGTGTTGTTGTTATAATTAAGAGAGTGTGTGTGTGTGTGTGTGTGTGTGTGTGTGTGTGTGTGTGTGTGTGTGTGTGTGTGTGTGTGTGTGTGTGTGTGTGTGTGTGTGTGTGTGTGTGTGTGTGTACGTGTGCGTGTGTGTGTGTGCGTGTGTGTGGGGGTGCTAATCCTTAAGGAAAGTGATGTGCTAACAAAGCCCTTTGAGGAGCTGGAGTTCCAGCAGCTGGAGAGAGAGTGTCATCAGGATGAGGAGAAGGACAGTGGGACGCAGAAGCCACTCCGAGAAATAGCCGACTGCCAGCGTACTATGGTCACACGCAAGGTATGCCACAAGCCACATGCATGCATGTTGACCCTTGGTTCTCAAACTTTTTCACAAATTTCAAGGGCCCCTAACTGTGAGTGTACAAATGCAATTATTTGTACATTCACAAATGGTTGCATTCGTGGGAGCACAAATAGTTGGTCCATTTTGTACACTCTCAGAGTTAAAGACCTGTAAGGGTCCATTTGGAACTCCCTCAATGAACCCTGAAGTTCCTGGACCCCACTTTGAGAATAACTGATGTATGTAGACTACTACACTAGGCCGCTAGCATGTCCTGCATGAATTGCATGCATGTCATTCCAATATATTCTTACACTAATGTCATAAAGACAAATCTGTCCCTAAGTGATGTATCAAATAGAACACACAGTGTTGACAGATAAAAAGATGCATGCAGATACAAGTCCATTATCAGTGGCAACCTCATGTGGATTATGCGGTCGACACGCGCTGACATTTTGCACTTTCTTTTTTTGCACTGACTTTTCTTTTCGCTGACTTAAAGTTTTTTTGTTTTTCTCGCACCTTAACTAACGTCCATAGTATCACGTACAGTATATATATGGTGCTATGCTCACGCACCTTTATATCTTACCTCAGGCACAATGTGAAAATATGTAGATAATTTGTTTGTTTTCTTTGTTTGATCTCTCTTCCATCTTGCCCCCTTCTTCTTCTTCCCTTTCTGATGCTTCCGAAAGCATCCCTTTCTGATGCTTTCGATTTGTCGGCCAAAACTAATGCAACATCGCTATTCGTTTTTCAAACTGTTACTAACATTTAACTACTTGAACCAGCATCCTTATTCTGGACATTTAATAACAGGTGACTATTTGGCAAAAATACTGTAGCTCACAACGTGTTGCGTTGCTCTGTGTTGTCAGCTTTAGATAAGTTCTTTTCGGCAAAAAGATTTGAGGTGGAGGGAAAAAGGATGTAACCAAAGATAGAGCCCTGGGGGACACCGGTCAATGAAGTATAGGGTTGACATTTGCTTTTCATAACCTACTTCCATAGGTTTAAATGTTATGTACAAACATGTGAGGCCATGAGGCCATGTAAGGTTTAGTGACTGCATGACACAAGAAATTCAAATCAACCACTCAGTCACCTGTCATCAATCCATATTGAGCGGCTTGAGACATCACAGCCTTCAGTTATCTCTATCTGTCTATTTGGAGAGACTGTACAGAATCATTTCAAGAGACTGTCCACAAAAAAGCCCTTTTATAGAGGTTTTGCAAATGGGTCTATAAAAACTGAAGGGCAAAGAGGGATGAAACCCAAGAACTATCCCCAAGAGAGCACCTAGTGCACTCTAAGTACAGTATGACTCTCTTTGCTCAGTACTTTACACACTATTTTAAACTTCCATCTAGCGGAAAGTATGCTTTTAACAGACATTACTACAGGACTGTAGATCATATCAAAGCTATCTACCAAAGACGAAGATAGAAAACATTTGGACAATTTTGCCTCTTGCCACATGCAAACGTTTCAATTGGCATGATTTGTTGTTGTTATTGGTATTACAGCATTTTTGAAGGATTAAAGCACAAAGCATCAACATATGAAAATGATAATCAATACCAGAAATCCTAAACATGAAATACTATTTAGCATGCTGTTTACAGTTTCTATAACAAAAGAAACACAACAAAAGAAGTAAAGAGTATTCTTTGAATTCAAAACAAAAGCGAAGCAAAACACAAGGGTGGGTTTAATTTCTAAAGAGCCTGTTAAAATAATTTAGTTCTACCAGATAATAATTGGTAACTTTCAACTAAAAGTTTAATGTTCTGAGGAGGAGTAAAAAAAAAAGGAATTACTACAAAAGTAAACAAAAGTTGCTCCATCAACTCAAAATTCACTCTTCAAAATAAAATAGTTTTGCATGCTGGGTACCAAAAACTGAACAAAGGTAGCAGTACTTTGTCATCGTAGTAGTGCAACGCCATGTGTCCTATAACAGACAATTCTGCCTTGGATGTACTGGGCAAAATCTATTTTAGATTTTATGTTTTCAAATAACTTATGTTACTGTAACTTAAATAAATAAGTTTGACTTCTAAAACAGCCGCTTCTTTGGTGTTTGTTTGTGAACGTTCTCCAGTATCTTGCCGGCGTCATATTTGTTTTGCTTTCCATAGGAAAGGCTGCTGACCCTGAAGAGACAATCCACTCAGGTCATCCTTCAAACTCAACAAGAAAAAGAGAATTTCCAGAAAGAGAAAAACAATTTGCTCATCATGCTTCAGAAGGTACCGTATGAAGGCTCCTTGCATGCAGATGTTGATTAACCTGTTTCACATTTATCACAATGACTGTCTCTAGACCAGCTAGAACATCTGGATACAGAAAGTAATTCTCTTTATCAATAACTACATCAAGGTGCCACAGAGCAACTCACGTAACCCTGATTAGGCCTAGTAGCGCTCCTCAACGTGGTGGTAGCAGACAGCTCACAGGTGTGAATGTGACTTTTTCCGGGATGTATAAAGATAAAATAAACAACACCCTTGTCTACAGGAGAAGGAGAACCTGGCCTCTTTGGAAGGAAAGTACGCAGCCCTCTCTGGGGGCCAGGCCTTCACTAACAACCCTGGGGCCATTAAGGAGGTAAGAAGAAGCACACGTCACACATTTCCTTGCAGCTCATGGACTGTGCAATCTAAACACCAGAGGGCGCTTGTGCGTTACAATAACAGCACCTCGCTGTAATGAATGACTAAAGGTCTATGATTGTCTGTCTTTCTTTCTTTTCTTTCGTTTTTTTCTTTAACAAATGTCAGCACGCACCGTGCATGGACAGCAACGTCAAGGACAGTGAGAAAAAAAACCCTCCTTGGATTCTTTACATCATGGCAAATGTGGAGGAACAATGGAATATGCCGTGTTCAGTGTTGCCAGATTTTGCGAGAGAATTTAGCAACCAGGTCTATGAAAACAAGCCCAAAAGAAGCGACTAGGCTATTTGAAAATAGTCAATCTACAAGCTCACAACACGTCGCATCGCAACAAGTTGTGAGCTTGTACATCTGCTATTTTCAACAACAAATACATCTTGAAAAAAACAATGGTTTCGGAAAGTTTTTCCCCCATACAACACAAATCTTGTACTTTACAGAAAAACCCAAAGCCCAAAGTCGCTTATAATAAGCGGACGTGGCAACACTGGCCCGTGTCTCATTGTTCCTTTGTTTCTGACCCACTGCAGCACTTGCACTCGCTGAAGGAAAGGAGGCGGAGCAGCAGGGAGAGCTCCTCTCAGTGTCACCTGAGTGACAGCCTACCTCACAGACGGAGCCAGCAGCTCCTCACCCCCTACGGCAGATCTCTGGGACGCAGCCTGTCTCCCAAGGTGAGCGACCAACCTGGCAGGCAAAAGTACTCAAGTACTCAAATGTAAAAGTATCAATACTGCAATGTAGAAGTGCTCCGTTACAAGTGTTTTTTTTTTTTCCTAAAACCTTGACAAATCTTTTCTTATGGGGGTCACTGGCACAACATCTTTTCAAATGGGGGTCCGCGGCCATATACATATCAATGTGGGGGTCCTTTACATGAGAATGTTTGAGAACCACTGAGCTAAGGAACAATCTAAAACAGAGGGGGTGTTTTCCTCAGATCTTGACCACGGTGTGTGTTGTTGCTCTGTCTCTTAGCCTCACCTGCCCCTGTCCCAGAGTTCAAGCTGTGGGAATTTCATCCCACAAGGCTTCACTCTCTCCTCCAGGGATCTGAACACCCGGCGGATGATCAAGAGTATGTCCCGCATTGTCCCGGCGCCAGTACGCCTGATTTGATTAGATTTTTTGTTTTACTATATTCCTATGCTATTGTATCAACATTTTTAAGAAAACAAATAAATGATAACTTGTGTGCTTAAATTGCTTGACACGCTAACTTTAGACAGTGTACCCTAAATGCATGGCTTTAGAAAAACATATTATGAACGTATCATTATGCATTATGAAAAATGGAAAATGAATTATGCACGTATATCTGAAAGCTCTACAAATCTAATAATCTCTATATAAAATGGGCAGCAACTTGATTTGTACTTATTTATCAGTACTCCAATGTCAATTGTGTATATTTATATTAGCAGGCAACAGTCACGTGTACATGAACGACGACAGACAGAAACGGAATGACTACTGCAGCAGGACGGCCTCTGAAAACAACGTGTTTCTGGACCCGTTCTCATATGCAGACAACAGCCACACCTCAGACACTGTCAGCGTAGACAGCTCTGACAGCTTGGAGACCAGCTTCTCTGCCTGCTCCCCAGACAACATATCCAGGTCTGAGTAGTCTCCACATTTTGTCAGTACTGTCTCATTCGTAAGCTTAACACATGTCCTTACACCATTTGTTTGTCATTTTGACATTAAGATATTTTGGCACAGCCAATTTCAAAACACTGTGATATCCATCCTTCTCTTCCTCGCAGCGCCAGCACGACCAATATGGCAAAGATCGAGGAGATGGAACGTTTACTGCGAGAGGCCCAGGTCGAGAAGCAGAGACTCCTTGAACACAGGGTAAATCTGCTTGCTAGGTTAAAGTTGTATAGTGTGAAGAGGACCGTGTTAGCGGCTGGAACAGTACAGAGGCACTCGTCGTAGGGTTTAACCCGAAGGTGTATTTATTCACAAAAACATGACACAGACATTTAGGAGTAACACCCTAGGTCTAGCTTCTCACCCTCAGCTCTTCTCTAGTAGAATGGCAGCAGCATTTTATAGCCAGCTGGAGCTAATGAATCTGGACTATACCATTTTACTGCACCGTTCACAGGGGTGTTTCTAAAACATAATAAATACCTAACTAAACATACAGTAAATACATGAATACAAATAGCCGTAAAACACAAGTATTACAAGTCTCATTAACTACACAGGTTATTCAATAATTCCTTCTTCACAATACAACATAATTTCCCACTCACACCAGCACATCATAACCCCCCCCAGCTATCCTAATATTGTCCAGCTCAATCATGCTGACACACACAGGCAATTGTTAGGCATTCAATCAGAACTTAACAATAAAACTTATTATATTGCACCTAGTCTCTATTGCACTTATTACACACATTTCACCTGCCCATCATGATTGTCACACTTTAGTCTCCCCAGGTGGAACTTGTTGGCTGAGTGGCCATCTCAGTCAAACAGGAAACAATCGAATGTATTCAACAATAAAATAATGACTGTGCAAAATATGCTGTGCAAATTACTAAAGTGCTAATACTTTGTGCAATTAAATCAACTCAGGGTTAAAATACATGTGCAACATTTGTAACAGAGGTCCTCTCTGTTACATATAGCTAGTTGTATAGCTACTATAGGCATGATATAAGCCCAGATATTGTCAAAAAGTATGATTTACACAATGACACAATGACGAATCAAATGGAATCAGCACGACTTGTTCCTCTATATCGTAGCACAGAAGAAACAAATAAAAGATGCTGGATAGTATTAGGACTTGGAGTTGGTAGTATCATAGCCAGGTAGCTATGCAACCAGTTCAACATCACTTTAAGACTTTGTGTCTTGACTCCATCATGCCCCTGCTGTCCAGATGCCTTTTCCCTGCACAGTGTCTCTGAATCAGTGTGAAGCTGTTTCTCTACGTTGCTCACATAGGAACGAGAGATGGAGGCGCGCCGGCAGGCTCTGGAGGAAGAGCGCAGACGAAGGGAGGATCTGGAGAAACGGCTCCAAGAGGAGACGAGCAGGAGGCAGAAGCTCGTCGAGAGGGAGGTGAAACTACGGGAGAAGCAAAGATCCCAGGTGAGGATCTCAGAATGGCATGACGATAAGAAGCTGAAATGCGATAATGTTTTTTTCCCCCCCTACGAACAAATAAACACAATGTTATGGTTGCATTTGTATATTTAAGTTTAATCTCACTGTGTCCTCCTCAGTCCCGACTGTTGACGCGGTACCTCCCTGTGAGGAAAGACGACTTTGATCTTCACGGCCACATCGAGGCGGCTGGCCACAACCCAGATGCCTGCTTTCATCTGGCCATCACAGACAAAACCTGCAGAGGTTTCCTGGTCAAAATGGGCGGCAAGATCAAAACCTGGAAGAAACGCTGGTTCGTCTTTGATCAGAACCGACGGACGCTGACTTACTATGCAGGTGAATCCAGAACAACTGTGGCCTCTATATGCATTTGCATGACTTCTGCACTTCTGCAATAATTTAATTTTATAACTGTTGGTACTACTTGTTGGAATAAGCTGTGATCACTGAGGAGTGAATCGTAAACTCAGTGTGTATTCTTTGCTTCAGACAAGCACGAAACCAAGATGAAAGGAGTCATATACTTCCAAGCCATAGAAGAGGTTTATTATGACCACTTAAAGAATGCACACAAGGTAAACAAATGAAACTCTCTCTCTTCCCTTTCCTATCTTGTTCTGCATCATTGTATAGATATTGTAAGCCACTGGTTTTCAACGGGGGTTCTGGGGACCCTCAGGGAGTCTTTTAGGGGGTCCCCGGCTAAATGATTGATAGTTAGGACCCAAATGGACCCTCATGGGTCTGTAAAGCCATTTCCAATGGAAGACAGCGAAATGAAGATACAATTTGACGGCTGACACTTGCCGCCTTCTCTCTCTACACAATTCCTGCTTGTAGTGGAGGAAAAACAAATTCTTGCCATTCTTACGTGAAAATGGTCCTTGGTGCAAAAAAGGTCGGGTACCCGTGACCTAATGCATATCAAACTGGGGGTCCTCGGAATTAAAAGGGTTGAAAGTCACTGCTGTAAGCACTCAGTCTTGCTTTGATCGATGCTGAAATGTATATCTCTTCCGCTTCCTCTTCTTTGATTTCCCCCATGTCTTCCATTTGTTGCGTCCACCCACCCACCCACCACCTCCCTGGCCTTGTCTTCTGTCTCATTATCTCATGCTCTCTTGTAATTACATGTACTCAACAACACCCAAGAGCCCCAACCCTTCGCTGACGTTCAGCGTCAAGACCCACGACAGGGTGTTCTACATGGTGGCACCTTCCCCCGAGGCCATGCGCATCTGGATGGATGTCATCGTCACCGGCGCAGAAGGACACATGCACTTCATGGTGTAACTTCTCCCAGATCTCTGCCCAGACACTGGGCATGGTTCTGGTCCTATTTGCTGCCATCGGGGTACGATCCAGCATGGATGTATGTACAGTACATAATCATAATGCTGTATCTGCAGCTGTTTGCTGTTTTTACCACTTTTAATAGGACAAAGTTGAACAGACGGACCTCTAGTTTTAATACAAACAAAAGGATCAACGTTTCTAAGAAACAAAGCTCCAGTCTGGGATTATTGACAGTGATGAAGATTATGGATATCTACAGTAAATGGGACATGTACAGTATATATATATAGTGCCTTTATCCAAAGTGCTATTACAGTGTGCGTTACATTCACACACCGACAGCTGAGGAAACCATGCAAGCCACCAACCTATTCCTGGTGAGACGTTTAGGGGTTCAGTGCCTTGCTGATAAAAACTCTGACACCAACCCAGGGGGAGCTGGGGATAGAATTGGGAACCATCTGATTCCCAAGCTGCCACCCTACCACCTGAGCCAAAGCTGCCAGCCGCCCCTGTATGCAGCTGATGTTAATGTTCAACAGCACCACAGTAACAAGGGGAACATTAACTATAGAAGCAGTGGTTCTCAAAGTAGGGTTCGGGGAACTCCGGGGCTCCTTGAGGAGGTTTAACCACTTTAACCCTTTTTTTATACTGCGGCTATTCGAAAATAGCAGATCTACGAGCTTACAGCGCGTCGCAGTGTGATGCTGTGTGAGCTTGTAGTTCTGCAATTTTCAAAAAATCGTGACATAATTTTGAATACGTTTTAAAATGTTTAACACAAATCTTCTCTTATATTATGCCAGCTATAACACTGGCTAAAAATAGTTTCGGATGGAGGTCTGTGGCAAAATACCTATCAATTTGGGGGTCCTTGACATGAAAACGTTTGAGAACCACTGAACCAAAGGAAATGCTTTGAAGCTGTTTAAACGGGTTTGTAAGCCGTCCTGTCAGTTTACACTAAAGACATTATGTGTGTATGTACAGTATATAATTCATGCACACACTTCCCTGACCAACCAAAATAAGGTTTGAAGTGATGCCAAGTATTATTATTAAAGGCCTATTTTTGTAAAGACACACAAGTTGCCAAAACCACAGGGTTGAAATAATGATGCAGATAGATTGCGAGGTATTTTGACCCCATGTATAAGGCATGATGATCGCTTCAATGGATGATTTGAAAAACAATAGTAATTTTATAATTTCATAATTTCATTTTACTGATAACCACATTTTATGTAGATCAAAGTTTCAGTATTACGGATATACAAGCATTCTGCTATTAATTATATAAACTAAAATCATGATATACTGTACATTATTAATTATGCAGCCCTACACAGTGAAGCCCTCAGCATTAATTTAACCATTTTGTAAATGAGGACAAAAGCAACCAAATGGACCTTTTAGTTACATTCACACTCCAGGTTTTTCAGTGTACAGCAACATAAATTCCATATAAATGAAGCAAGATGTGTCGGTAATTTGTTCCCTCTGTTAAACACAGGGTTGATCAAAGTGCTACAACCGCAACAACAGTCAACAACAAGAATGATGTTGTTCTGTGGTGTATGAGAGATACACGATACACACAAACTCAGTGGTCACTAGTCAAATTTGTACTTGACTTAAAAGTACTGGAGTACATCCATGCTTTTAAAAATACTTACCGTAAGTATTCAAAAGTACAAATTAAAAAGTACATTTTCTTTTGCACATCTATGCATTGCTGTATTAAAAGTATGAACAAGAAATGTACTGGAGTCAAAAGTACAATATTTGCCTTTGAAAGGTAGTGGAGTGAAAGTCATCCAAGTATCCAAAAATAACAAATACTCAAGTAAAGTACAGTACTCAAGTAACTCACCATTACGGTCCACCACTGAACTGTATTAAAAGAGGCACACCAAGTACACTGAAACCAGACTTCTTGGAGCTCTGTAAAGGTGTAATAATGTTTAAATTCTTTGTACAGTGTGGTCCACCTCTCCTCTAGAGGTCCAGCGGCAAACAGACCAAAATATAAACCAAAGGCGAGAAATATGTTGATGGGAGTGGAATCAAGTCAATGTCTCCACCTGCAGGGCACTGAGTGGTTTGCAGAGCATGGTAGTGAGTGAACCAGGTGTGATGGGATTCACTCACACTCTGTGAAGGGCTGTTAGTCTTTAATGTACTGTATACTTCACGGTGGACGAAGAAAACTGATCTACAAGCTCACAATGCGTTGCGTTGTGATGCGGTGTAAGCTTGTAGATCTGCTATTATCGGCATACAGTATGATAAAATCAGGCTTTAGGAGGCAATGCTGTGCCATAGTGATTGATGATGTACATACAATGTACTGTAGCAGTCTACAGTCTCCTGCAGCACACATGCTCTTCCAGATTTTCACCAGCAGAGGTCCTCAATGCAAATATATTTTTTCATTTAACTGAAATGGTGCTATAGATTTTTCTAATAATCCATTCTATTCAAACAAATGTGTTAGAAAAGAATACAGTTAATCCTGAGTGATGCATATACACATTTGCTTGGTATTTATCAAACATATGAATATATTTGCATGTTTATGTAAGTCATAGCCATTTGCCATCTAAATATGTCTCAGGAAGTTAAAATGATTGAATATGTTACTGTAAACTAGGCCATGCAACACTTTTTCTTAACTGATTGTTATCTACAGTATGGTTAATGGGAAATGTACCCCCTTGATACCTGTTATTCAAACAGTATTTTGTCCCAGCCTTTCATGTAATTTATTCTTTGAGACAAGATTTCAGTACAATCTGTTGTTCATTAGATGTTTGCTTGTAATACTTTGCTTTGATTTGATTTGCTTAACAAAGCAGTCTCATGTGCCAAGTATATTACTTACTCTAACAATAGTCATTTGAAAATGATACGGTACATTCCCAGCTGTATAACTCAGTGAGGCTTTAACGGTACGCCATGCAATATTCTTCATTTTCATTATTTCAAAAAGCTGTATTCAACACTTGAAATCAATGTCTCCCCATTAACTTGATTGGGATGATAAATTAAAACTATAACCAACTACTCTCTAATTCTAATTAGAGTGTCTTATCTCTCAAGACAAAAAGAGTAATAATAATAGCTATGATTTACGTGAGATACTATGGAGAATAAATAGATCGACCTCCAGGCTTTCCGTTTCTCTTGACAGAGTGGTAAAGAGGACAGTAGCTCGAGTTACAGAGCAGATGTGTTGTAGCGTCCCCCGGGGTGACTCTCAACAAGCTCTCTTGTGACCTCAAATTGCCACCGCGTACAGTGGATCCCAGTCCACTGCATGACAACAACATCCTCTGTACTGGATGTCACTGCAACATAAGCCTTGGCAGACAAACCTCCTGACATTTTGATTACATTTCATTAATTTTATATACATGACGGTTATATTTTAATAATGGACACTATATATTTTTGTTATATAACTGATGTGTGCAATGCTTTTATACGAATATATGAATAAATGCTTCATATTGCAAATGATCTGGTGATGGATAGTCTGTTGAATATGTTCATTTTGTTCTAACTGTTGGTTTTTGCATTTTATTACAAATGTTCAACCTGGTCATGTTAAAGAGAACATGTAAAGTGTACTATTTTGTATGGTACGGTATTGTTGCATAGCTGAAACAAGGACAATCAGCAGACAGGGGGGGTTGTTGGTTAGCCTACCATCACTTTATTTTTGCACAATTATACACTGCTAATTCAACACCTTTCTCTCTCTCTCTGTGTGTGTGTGTGTGTGTGTGTGTGTGTGTGTGTGTGTGTGTGTGTGTGTGTGTGTGTGTGTGTGTGTGTGTGTGTGTGTGTGTGTGTGTGTGTGTGTGAATGGATGGCCTCATTTACAGTAGGTCGTCCAGAATACCCATCTGCTGCATTTTAATTAGCAAAATCAGGTTATGCCTGAAGGCCCGTGATTATGTTTTTAACATTAGAGAGTTATGTATCCTTGGCGAAAATTAACCATGTATTTTGTAATTTGAAAATACTGTACATGAAAATACATTTTATAAAAACCTGATGAAATGATTAGACAAAATTGATCGCCAAATATCAAATTACTTACCTATGTCAGACTTTCTAAGAATAAATTGATCATACAAGCAGAGTGTTTTTCATGGTGCTTGGAGCAGGCAGCCAAAATGTTTACCACTGAGTGTGAGAGCGCAGGCCAGAGTGACCTTGTTACTATCGAAAGCTGGACAAGAACTATGGCATGAGACTGAATGCACAATCCTACACAGAGCTGCCTCTACCCCTGTACTTCACACACACCAGGATACCAGGATACTGACCAGGATACTGACACCAGGTGTATTCCCTCAAATGAACAGGCAGGCACAAGTGGTGTACTTGCTACTGGTTTATTTGAAGGCTTCTCTTCAAATCACTCTTTAAATCCACTGTGAAAACGAAAGAACAACATAAAATACTGGTAGACCATGTTGAAATAACATAAAATTACACCATGCACAGCATGTAGAAAAAAACTTAGTAAAAAACTAAGTAAAATACAGACAAAACAAACAAACAAATACAGAAAGTACCTCATTGGCTGCATGCTACAAAGCTGAAGGTCCTTATAACCTTTCTTATGAACTTAAAAGTCTCTTGTGAGCATGAAAACAGAGTATCTGCACCTTCCTGCTTGTTGCTTGATTGCTAATAGAAAAAGTCCTGTGTGACAGTCCAACTCACACGAGATCAGCCCAACGAGACGCAAAACGTGACTTTGACACTTCAAAATAACCAGGATATTGGACACCAGTATACTGACCAGGATACTGACACCAGGGTACTGACCAGTATAGTGACACCAGGGTACTGACCAGTATACTGACCAGGATACAGACACCAGGGTACTGACCAGTATAGTGACCAGGGTACTGACCAGTATACTGACCAGGGTACTGACCAGTATAGTGACCAGGATACTGACACCAGGACCATGATACTGACACCAGGATACTGATATCTTTAATGCATAAGGAAATCCACAAGGCTTCATTCACTATAGTTCAGGGAAGGTGTCGGTGATATGAAGTCTCAAGACCCGCCGTATTCTGCTTCTGAGGGTGGACACACATTGTGTTTCTTTTTTTTTTTACACAGTATAAACCTGTGTAAATGTTTAAACTGTGTCAATTTGAGAATAAAATGACATAACATATTTTTTTCTGTCCCAGCCAAATACAAAATACAAAATAGTATTTTAAATACGTATTTCAAATATATGTATTTAAAATACTGACCATCTCTGACAACAGGGCACTTTGTGGGCTTATAGATCTGCTATTTTTGTCAAAAAGATTTGGTGTAGTGGGAAAGAAGGAGGGGGCCAACAATAGACCCCTGGGGGACCCGGTCAATGAAGTATTTAGGGTTTAAGTGGTTAATATCTCAGAAGTTTTTACTCCTGCCAGGTATTCCCACTGCAGAGATAATTTGTGCTGATTCAGCGATCATATCTGGGTTCTGGTGCATCTGAAGATGTATTTTTAACATCCCAAAACCTATAACCCACTTGCTGACTTCACAGGATTCATTTTTGTCTTGTTTTGTCTTACAATGTGGTGCAATGCCACAGCCCACTGGATGTTTGATTACAATCACCACCAAGATGTCTGTAATCAACTACTACAATGGATTTTTGATTGGACAGTACACATATATATCTTAACCACATTAAACTTTGCATCCCTATTTTGCATATGCCATGGCAAAACCTTTTATTTCGATTTTTTTTTTGGGGGGGGGGGGGTCACTCCAAATTCATATCAACAAGCAAAGTGTTGCATTGTGACGCATTAGCCCAAGAATAAAATAGGTTGGTTAAACATATTCAATGACAAAAAATTATATATATAGTTTTTTTTAAATATGCTGCCCAAACAGACCAGTGTTTTGGTCAATGAAACTGTATTTGGAAAATCTGTGTATAAAATTGTATTTTAATAGGCCTACATGTGGTTTCAACACTGCAGTGATTTTTAAATCAATGCTAAAACAGATAATTGCCAACATCAAACACAATTAATGATTGTTCTATTTGCATGCATGGGCAAATTCTGTAAACGCACTCATTAAGGCCCTCTTGCATCTAAACCCCTCCTTCCTGTTCTCACAGCCTTTCATTGGTTGACCTAGTGGGGTTGGCATGGAAACGTGGAATGAAGCATGCTAAATTAGGCGCTAAGGAAGCACATCCTCTCTCCAGAGGTAGACATAGACTAAAGGCAGACACAAACACATCCAGTGAGTACACCAGTGGTTCTCAAACATGTTCACGTCAAGGACCCCAAATTTATATGTATTTGGCTGAGGACCACCATCTGAAAATACATTCGTGCCAGGGAGGGACGAGAAGACGCGTGTGTTAATGTTTAAACATTTTCAGTTCTGGACTGCCTCAGCACGTTGTAATTTGTCAAACATAATGTGGGACAAGACTATTTTCTAGGCTGAATAGTAATACAATAGTAGCCTTGACAATGTCCTGAAACAGTTTGTCACGAACCTGCAAGTGTTGAATATCCAAACAGCATGTTCCTTATTTATTCTGTTATCTTCCTCACCCAAGGCCAGTGTTTAGTATCACAGTAACAGGCACGAAAACACTGTGGGAAATCATGTGAGCAGCTTTCAGAGGTAAGCATTATGAATTAAACATCAGCCTCTTCTTTAACTACTTGAACCCATATATACACACACTCACAATGCATCGCGTTGTGAGCTTGTAGATCTGCTATTTTCTCTGAATGTTTGACCCAGAATCGGGATGCTAGTTCATGTGATTCAACTAAAGTAGGCTATAGTGAGTATACTCAGAATCTCACCTTCACATGAGCAGGACTTGCAGGAACGATTTTATTCGATTACACGTCTTTACACTTCATTGCCACTCAGGGTCAATGAAAATTGCATTACAGTACAGTACAGTACAGTGTGCCAGTGTGTCGGAACGGAATAGCTCATAGCCTACTACCGACATACACAGGCACCAAAGAGCACACATTATAATGGATGTAATTCTGAAACAGACATCATGTGATCTGTACAGTTTCCTGTCTGCTACGCAGGACATTTTACAAAGCATGACGTAATTCATCACAGCCAAACACGTGAGTGAGCCCCTGTTTACCCTCAGCAACCAGCTCTACCTGTGGGGAGTCATCTTGTTTTGTTCCAAAAATAAAAGAAAACAGAGTGATTACATTGTAACAGATATGTTTCGGTCTGTAAATCTAATAACTGCGGTGTATGAAGAGATTCACTTCAAGTATTCTGGTATTTTCACTATTTTTGAAAATGATAAGATTTTGAGCTTGTAGATCTGCAATATTTTACATTTTTTGACATTTTGAAATTGTGAGCTATTGTGCTCTTAATTGGCTTAAAGCACCATTCACATTGAGTACTATTATAACGATAACTATAACTACATTGTATTTGCAAAAACTCTGACTTGACTTAAAACAATTTTTAAAACTATATTTTTAGAGTTATCATTATAGTTATAGTGCACAGTGTGAATGGCCCTTAAGGGCTTGGTTAAGACTTGGTGACCAAGTCGTCACGCTCATGTCACTATGACTCAGCCATAACCATATAAGGAGTTCCCAATGCAGCTACGTCCAAATAGGACTGACAGATACAGGATCTCCATATATGGGCATATCGGTCAGATTGGCGGTGTGACAGAGACCTCCATATATGGGCATATCGATCGCATTGGCGGTGCTACGTAGGTGGGAGGGCTGCATTGCTGCCCGAACTCTAGATGCGAGGGCCAGAACCAAAATGTCCCCAAAATGTCCCCAAAATGTGCGACATTTTGAGCTTGTAGGTCTGCTATTTCTGTAGTTTTTGAACATTTGAAACCCTATTGTCTACCATATCTATCCATTATAGGGGTGCAACAGTTATGTCACGGTTTGAGTCAGGGCAGGATTGTAGGACCTAAGTGCAGAGAGAGAGAGAGAGAGGCCGACAGTTCGGTTTAACGGGTTTATTAACTAAAGACAGGAACACAAACAAGGAACTGAACTCAAGATCTAACTACACGCAACAAGAGACAATGAACAAGCGAAGACAAGGTGCAAACATAGGGCTTAAATAGACAGGGAAATAATAAGACACAGGTGAACTGAACAGACAATCAACACTGGGATAGGCTGAGGGACTAAGAGGACACAGGAGGAAAACAGGACTAATCACAAGACCGGTTAGACAAGGCAGACGAACTACAGGGGCAGACAGGAAGGCACAAAATACTACAAAATAAAGGAACAGCATGGCAAAAACAACAGAGTGACATAATAACACGACTAGGTGCAGAACAGAACAAAGGAACAGAAAGGAACATAGTCCAAGACCTTATTGGGCAGGAAGCTCTACATAATGAAGTCACAGTCCACGGTCCGAGGAGCGGACCGTGACAAGTTAGACATACTGTAGAACTACTTTCAATTTTAATAAAATAATTGATTATAGAGGACATTTCTTTTTAGTTCATGAAGTTAACCAGTTTCAACCTTCAGTCAATATTTTAGACATATCATTACAAGCAAGGATAAAAAAGAAATTGTGAAAATAGCTGATCTACAAGCTCACAATGTGTCTAAGCTTGTAGACTGGCTAATTGCACTATTTTTGTGTACAGCAAAGTATAAAATAGGATACTATTATACTCATTGGCAATTATATAAAAAAAAACTGCTTGGCAATTATTTGATTCATCGAAGTAATCAAAATAATAATTTGCTGACAATATAATCACTAGCCACAGCCCTGTTCGGGTTTAATCAGCTCCTTTTAATCACAAATGACCAACATTACGTGGATCCCACATAAATACTGTGTCTTGAGATGGAGCCCGGAGCTAATATTGTTCTTTAATCATTGTGAGGTTAGGGAACAGGCTGTTTTCACTCTGTTTTGCCCCTGACATAGTGACGTATAAATCAGAAGCTGATGCGGTAAAGTCCTCGTGTTCTTCCTGGTCAAAATGTTGAAGCTCTCTTCTCTTCTTCATGTCCTCTGGCGTCGTACAGGGAACAGAGGGTCTGTTTGTGTGGTGGCTGTAACGTTTTATTTATAAAAAACAAAGTGTGTCTCCGTCCTGATTCCCAACAGCAGACCCCCTCCTGACTCAGATCAGCCCTTTCTCTTTCAACCTCACTAAAGGGTCTGGCCTGCGGAGAGTTGAAAGGGCAGGTGTGGGGTGCACCGGTAGCTGACCCACCAATTATGTCCTTATAGCTTCCAGGCTGTCTACACTGTCCTGCCTTTTATAAATGTTATAAATGTTAGAAGATGTCCATTATTCAATATTGAAAAAAGAAAACGCATATTATTACGTCCCGTAAAATGTTTGCCAATTTGGAATTTGCAAGGGTTTGACACAGCTAATTGTCTCCTTTTTTTACTCGCCTGCTTGTTAGGATTAATTAAAATGTATTACAACAAACAAAGAACATTCTCTTTAAGTCTGTATTCTTCGGTCTGAAATGGCATTTCCATTCTCCTCTCCCTACTTTAAATAATTATCAGCTCCTCTCCACATTGTTGGCATTAGATCACACATAATGCATACTCTGAACTATTGAACTATCGCAATAAGACATTGAAGTGTGCAAATCACATTATTCATGCATTTTGGTGTGTGTGTGTGTGTGTGTGTGTGTGTGTGTGTGTGTGTGTGTGTGTGTGTGTGTGTGTGTGTGTGTGTGTGTGTGTGTGTGTGTGTGTGTGTGTGTGTGTGTGTGTGTGTGTGTGTGTGTGTGTTCTTAGCACACACTATACTAAGAATAGCTCTGACACATTTATCAAACATTTCTTTCCTGATTTGCACAGTTGACCACAATTGACTGTGTTTCTCTCTAACAGCTGATTGGCTGGGGCTCTGCTGACATTCATGCATCGGCTATTCGGGTCACTGAGCATGGATGAAGCTTGCAAAGAGGAAGACAGTGGAATGCCACTATTTCTACATGGTAAAGCCTGAGTGGAAATGTGTTGGTGAAACAGATAAAATGCTGCCTCCTTCTCTCTCCCTTCCTTTCTCTGCCCTTCAGGCACCTGGCATCCCTAATTTGGGCATAATTCATTTCACCAAAAATTTCAACAACAACAAAATAAATCAAATCAAAAATGTTTTAAAATAAATAATTTCCAAAATAGCAAAAATAGCAGACCTACAAGTAGATTGACTATTTTCACTGCATGGCACTGTTGTACGACGAAATATATCAAACTTAAATGGTTGAGGTAGTGATTCTCAAAGTGAGGTCTAGGGACCACCAATAATCCTGTAGAGGGATCCAGGGGGTCCCCAGCAAAATGAGGAACTGTTTAATTTCACTCTTATTTCAGCAACTAGATTAGTTAGCCCAGTGAGAGAATGTATGAGAATGACTATTCAGATCATACGTTGTTTCACCCTCTCCACTGTTATCTCTGCAACTACAGAGTTGTAGAATTCTGAAATAGACAAAATCTACTCTAACACCAAATATATTCTTATGAGGATACCTGGCACTAAATATTTTCAGATGGGTGTCCGTGGCCTAATACATAGCAATTTTGGGGTTCTTGACATGAAAATGTTTTAGAAAAAATGGGTTAAGGTGATAAGGGTTGTGCAATGTTCCCCCGTTCAAAATGAAGTATTTCAGCACCACTGTCACCATCACATCACAGGACCTCTTTAATGTGAATACATAATCAGTGAGTGTGTGTGTGTGTCTTTTTCATCCTCTTTTCTAGCAACTGATGTCTGTCAGCTGACGATGGTGCGTTTTACCAATGCACAGGTCCTGATGAAAACATCCTGTGAGACAAACTATGAATAGCATATGTGTGTGTGAATTCTCACTCTGGTATTCCACTTTGAATTGTAGAATGCTCAATAGGGCCGACTAAAGTGGCCTATTGGGGTTTGGGGTTCTTCTCAGCTGGAACTGCCAACTCCATGACCCGACTTAGTGATTGAAGTCCGAATAAGTGGTTGAAGATGGATCAATAGGCCCATTAAAACTGAACAGTAGAGTGAGATCACACCCAATTCAGCTCCTTTCTGATGCGCTGCATGCACATATGCAGAGATCTTAGTGATCTACTGTAGATTTTAGCGGTAGGTGGGGTGAGGCTAATAATATTAATTTAGTCTCCAGTCCTTTGGGGTATTTGTTGTCATTGTACGTTTGCACATGTCTGACATTTGTACTCTGCATTTACCCTATTAGGAGCAGTGGGCACTATTAATATACATGTAGTGCCCGGGGAGCAGTTAAGGGTTAGGTGTCTTCCTCGGGGACACTTTGGCACATACAGACTGGATGACCTGGGGGGCACATTTTTGATTCCCAGACAGTCTCTCTACCTCTTCAGCTTCAATCTCCCCCCCAAGTAGTAGAGTAATAGTAGTAGGTTATCAGGTGGGCACCTCCTACCACAAAGTAGTTTCACTGAATTTGAGACTACGCTAATTTCAGAAGACTTAAGAGTACATTCTGACATTTGAGAAACCTTTAGTCCTCCCTTGACCTACAGTGTACTCAAAACACCTACACCTGGAGGTTTACGCTTACAGGAGTTCCCAGTGGCTCACACAAACCCTACATTCTCACCACCAAGAAAGAGGGGAAAAACACTAAATATGATACGACATTGAAAACAGGTGTCAAATTGCTACGGAGTACTCATATCATTTTATTGATTAAATAGGAAATGGGAACAACATAGATGAGAAATACAGATACGGATATTGTTCTCATCTTTAGGATAACTACAGCGCAGGATAAGGATAATGATGCACATCTGTATAACAGTGGAAGTTCTTATCCAAGCATTCCTCGCAGCATCTGACTTCAAATTCCAGTTTTGCTCTACTGTGCACCTCAGCCAGAGCACAATCAGACTCTCACTGCATAGCTCACAGTGGCATTTGACTGTGTTCCTTAAACAGTAGGAGAGGGAGGTACGGGTATATAGGTAAGGAACAACAAAAAGAAACCCACTTGGAATATAGGGTGACAAATCCCTTGGGTTATAATGGCACATTTTCTGCTACATAGAAATAGGTGTGGAATGTGAATATTGTTGCAGTGAAGATTATTTCGTGGAGAGGCTGGTGCTCTAGCTGCTCATAACAGCACTGAGGTGAGAAAAAAGAAAAAGAAAAACCCCAAAAAGACTAGTAGAATTATCAAAGAGCTTTACTGAAACAAAAAGAAGACAAAAAACTATTTGGAGGTTCTACAAAAACAGTAACAAAGGTTAAAAGTGTCGTAGAAAAGATTGATTTTTTGTTCGTTCTGATAAGTCAGTAGGAAAAGCACCCTTTAAAAAGGCACTCACCCATGTTGTGTTGGCAACTGTCTGTATACTCAAATCTTCCCATAAAGAACGTTTGCTTTGCTTATCTTTAGTTCTGATGTTGTGGTGCGTTCAGGTCTGCCCTTGAAGCCTACCTGAGTGCATGTCCGGTTTGACCCAGAATCAAGGAGCCAGGCTGGGTTTGTTTTGCTCTTGGCTCCCTACAGAGATGCTTTGTGCTTGAGTTGCTGTCAGCCCTCCTCGCCTCCTCTGCTGTTTCACTGTTCATGGTGTAGTTGTGAAAGCCAAAAAATTATAAAGAGATGAGACAAGAAATGCAGCAAAGAAGGACGTGTCAGCAAAAGGATGCTTGTGTAGTTGCATTGGACAACATTAAAATTGATGGTCAAAGCCATAATTGTGGTATTTGTTGATCTTGTCCATTGTTTTCATTTTCTAATTTGGCTGCTCATGCCTGCAGCTGCAGGCTTATTTCCAGCTCTGCGCACAGGGACCTTAGACACTGGTATCTTGGTACGGGGAGGCTCTTTAGCTTGAGGGATTTGGGATGCTGGGTGAGACTGAGCCCCGTGCTTCACAGGGATCTTTGATTCACGCGGTAATCCACCGATAACCTTAGCCTGGTGAGGTTGACTCCGACTCTCCTCTTGACTGTGCTTAGAGGCAGGCACTCCTGCCTCCGAATCGCCAATTTGATCCTTAACACCTGCTTCTTGCAGGCCAAAACGCGGCCGTTCCTCTTCCAGCACCGGAGTGGGCGGGTCCAAGCTCCCATCGCTCCCATCGTCAACATGCTGGTTGTCACGTAGGGGCAGCTTTCCTCCTCTGCCCCCTCCAACTACAGGGATTTTACTGAGTGTTCTTTTTTCTTTGCTCGGGGCCTGGATGTTTGCGCGGGGCTCATTTAGCAGTTCTTCATATTTAGGGGATACAATCTGGCCTCCATGGCTATCCATGACATTTGGGATTACCAATCCCCCGTTGGCTGTGGTCTGACCACTGGCCTTGACTTTAGCAGAGGAGGTCAGGGGTTCACCAAGCAAAGGTGACAGGGTGGGAGCAGGACAGGTGATGAGAACGGAGGCAGTAGATTTGAATTGAGGAGTTTCGGATTGAGAAATTGGTGCTGGAGTGGGGGTAGAAGAAGGGAGGGGTGGAGTAGGGGCAGGGGCATGGGCAGGGGCAGGGGCAGGGGCAGGGGCAGGGGCAGGGGCAGGGGCGGGGGCGGGGGCAGGTGCGGGGATGGAGACGGGGACGGGGACGTGGACGTGGACGGGGACGGGTACAGGGACAGGGACAGTGGCATGAGCGGAGGTAGCCGGGGCTGTTATGCGCTCAGGTGGCATTTTATCTAAACAAGCTGCCGCAAAAGAAGGGGTTGTGGTCTTATTTAAAGAAAGAGGGGTGGGAGTTGACACATGTTGGGGCTTAAGGGAGGATATGGGAGCAGTGGTAGGTGCAGGATCAAGAGGAGCCTTTGTTACTGGATCTGGGGTAGGAACCCAGGATGGAAGATCCTTAGTTAGGCCCATTGGGCTAGGACTAGGTTTAGGCTGGAGAGGGGCTGCACGTGGAGAGTCTGGGGCAACAGTAGGCGTGGGACAAGTTGGCATCTTAGAGGAGGCAACTGGGGCCGGAGTGGAGGGTTGAGATGTCACAGTACAGGTAGATGACAGTGACGTCTGGGTTTTAGATTCAGCTGCAACTGGAGTTAAGTTAGGTTTGTAGGAAGACGAGCCCTGGATGGCTGAGGCATCCAATTTAGCTGGTGTGGGGGTAGTAAAAAGAACTGGAGCTCCATTGCTCAGGGTCACCACCGCAGATTTAGATGCGGTTGGAGGTGGGGTAGCTTCGGGGCTTGGTTTAATAACACTTGCGATGTTGGGCTTAGCTACAGGACTCATTGCAATATTTGGTGTAGCTACAGGGCTAGGTTTATTTACTGATGCAATGTTGGGTGTAGCTACAGGGCTCATTGCAATATTTGGTGTAGCTTCAGGGCGAGGTTTATTTACTGATGTAATGTTGGGTGTCGCTAAAGGGCTCATTGCAATATTTGGTGTAGCTACAGGGGTAGGTTTACTCACAATATTTGGAGTAGCTTCTGGAGTCGATTTGGCAGTCGCAGTGCTAAGTACAGTGGCAGGAGATATAACAGAAGGGGTTGTGATAGTAACATAAGCAGGGCATGGGGTGGGTTTAATAGTTATTGCAGAGGGGGAAGACATTACAGGGCTTGAATAGCTTGTTGAGGTTATGGGTGCAGTGAAAGGTTTTGTTGTGGCTGTGGTGGTAGGGACTGGTTTGAAGGTTGAAGATGATCTTGAAAATGAAGACATTACAGGATTTGAATAGCTTGTCGAAGGTACAGGGACAGGGACTGTTACAGTAAAAGGTTTCATTGTTGCTGTGACAGTAGGGGTGGGATTGATTAAAGAGGTGGTGGTAGATTCAGAGGCCAGAGTAGGGCCTGCACTAGACTTGACTGGAGGGGTAGTTGAAGAGGAAGGTCTGGTTGTAATGATGGAGGTGGAGGTGGGTTGGGTAATGGGAAAAGTGCTTACAGAGGTTGGCTTTACCACAGAAGTTGTGGCAGGTAGACAAGAAGGTTTCGCTGTGGTGATGACACTGACAGAAGGAGATGCAGGTTTGGATGATACAGTTGGCAATGGGAGCTTCTCTCCTGCCCGCACCGGGCTAACTTTGCCCCATTCTGCTTCCACGTCCGCCATGAAGTCTCCGCCACTGGAGATCGAGTCAAAGGTCAGGAGAGATGAGATGTCCGCAAGCAAGTTGCTCAAACTGGTCTCACCTGGTTCCATAGGCGGTGCAGTAGTGGGTACGGGCGGCGGTGCAAGTTCAGTTGTATTACTCACATTTCCCGGAGGTGCCTGGGGAGTTGTGGTCTCTGATGGGGTCGTGGATGGGCTTTCCTGTGGCGTCAAGCGGCTGGCTGGATCGCTGGTCTCTGTGTCAGAATCGGGGTCATCCAGAGAACGAGGCTGTGGCTTGGGGGTGAGAGGCAGGTCCTCTTTGATGATCTCCACACTGCTCGTGCGGGACGACATGAGTAGCGGGCTCGGTGGTGCCGCTTCATCCTTGTCTTTCTGTCGAAAACTGCCGCCAAAGAGACTCTTCAGCCCCCGACGTTGTCGGCCCACGGGATGGGACACCGTTTGCACACGACGGTCACCTCCTCCTCGGCTCCGGCCTCCACGCAGTAACGACAGGAAGCCAACAGACTTGACAGAGTTGGTGGAGGAAATGGACATGCGAGGAGGCGAGGCAGCCAGAACGCCATCTTCCCCAAACGACCCCTCCTCAGTTTGCCCGTTTTCTCCCGAATCCGCCTCTGCCACCTTCTCCTGCTCCTTCTCAGGCTCATGCTCTGAATCCGGTGCAGAGTTCTCTGCTAATCCGTCCACGGTTTTGCTCCTGGCAATAGATGATTTGTTGTTCCCTTCGCTTTTGCGGATGGAGAAGATGCTACCAGGCTTGCGTTTGCCAAATAGCTTGAATCCTTTTCGGATTTTGCCAGCAGGCTGGGGTTCACCAGGCGGGGGGTCGACGCTCTCCGATTGTACATCCATCTTTTCTCTATTTATTTGCCTCTCTCGCCTTTCTCTATATGCCCTTATCACTTTCTGCAGTTATTTCCCCCCTATCAGCTGACTGAGATGTTATTAATTCTCACCTCTAGGTCTTTTTTTCTTCCTCTCAGAAAGGCTGGCTTCGCCTCCGCTTGCCTCCAGTATGTTTTTCTTTCAGTTGTCTATTCCTACCTCCCTCTGTCTAGCGTTCCCATCCAACCCTTTCTCCTCTATTTCTCCCTTCAAACCGCCCCTCCCCTTTGCCTCTTTTTCTCTGGCTGCCCTCGCCGGTCGCCATAGCAACTGAGGAGCTAAGCAGCTTTCGTCAGCAATGCAGAGCCAGAGGCTGTCATCCACCCACCCCAAAACACAGCTTTCTCTTTCCCTCTCTCTCTTATTCTCTCTCTCACATGCTCCATGTCTACGCCCCCCCCCCCCCCCCCCCCACCTCTCCCTCTGTGTCAACTACTTTGTTTACATAACAAGTATGAGGAAATAATCCATTAATAGGACTAATTATACTCTTTTATTCCAAATACTCTGACCTGATATAACCACTTGAACCAGAGTAAGGTGCTCTAAATATTAAATGCAGTGATTTTCAAATACATCTTTTGGACAGTTTTTGCATGCTCTGGAACATAGGAATAGATACTGTATTTGTGCAATTGTCAGTACAATGCAAAATCCAAAAAGGGAGTATTATGATATGAACGTTTATGAATATATTATTTTTAAAATGACATCATGTGAAAACATTTTATCAATGTGACTGATAGCATATGTTTTTTGTTTTTAGAAGTGGGTGAATTCAATTCTTGGCTGACAAATGAAATATATACATTTTTAAGGATGCATTATCGCTCAGTCAATCTGTTCTTCTGTCCAACACTTTGGACCGAAACAAAATATCTTGAAAACTATTGGCTGGATTGCTAGGGAATTTGCTTGCAGTTGCACATCATGCTCCCCGGAGGATGAACCCTTCTATATTATGGTGACCTCATGTCCTTTCCTCTAGCACTCTTAAGTAGTTTGTCACACGATGGTGTCGTGTGTCAAAAATAGCAGACCTACAGTACAAGCTCACAATGTGTCACATCCGCAACACATTGTGAGCTTGTAGGTCTGCTATTTCCGGCACGCGACACCAACGTGAGACGGCGCATAAATTAGGGTCTTGATCTTAATTCACACAGAAGATATCTCAAATCTAATGGGTGGATTGCCTTTTAACTTGCCTAGCCATTTGAGTGACCCATGATGACCTCTAGTGCCAACCTCAGGCCAAAAATGACAACTTTGCACACATATATAAACTTTCCACATTTTCTTTTTTAAAGGCACTTTGTAGCTTTAGTGGTGGCTTTATTTACCTTTCTGTGAATATCTCGTGCCTTCTTCAAAATCTGACACAGGAAAAAGTCTCTCTTACTTAGGGCCTTGGTCATGGAACGACTTGCAGACCAGACTATTGGCTTCTTTGATTCCTCCAGGAAGTCCAGAAAGGATTACCATGGATGAACTTACCAGTAACTGCTCCTGCTTTGATGTTAAAATAGCTTTTTAGTTTTATTCTGGTTTCTTTCTTGATCCGTTCCTTTCACTCTAATTGAGCCGGTGCGTTTTACAGATGTTATATGGCTGTCTTTTGTATTGTCTTGTATTTGTTATTCTGGCAAAGCTGTCATATGTATGCCTCTTGGCCAGTTCACACTTGTAAAAGAGACTTTAGTGGTTTGATACTGGTTAATTCAGATATTTACCCACGATTTCAACACTAAAAAATGTAAATTGATCTCTTTTTCAATTTTAGGCCCTACTAGTGAGAGTGCGGGACTCCACGGATGGCAATGTCTGTCAAAACCCTTTGGTGTGGTTGGGTGTAGGAGCTGCATGGCCTCTAGGGGTTACTGGAGTCTAGAGGGGCCCTTATAGACCTAGAAAGACTTAGAAATCACATTACAGATGTCTTGAGGAGGTTCAGCGTTCAAGTTTTACAACAAACTTTTATGTTACCTCCGTGCTCTGACCACATCTGGTGCGATATCCTAATGAGATGGTCGCACTCGGATATAAAGCCATTTTCTTGTTTTTATTCTTTCATATGCCTCACAGATCATGAACCACAAACATTTCGGCTATACAGTACAGCCTTCATCAGATAAAGGCTGCTGGACCCTCCTCATTTTTGTTTTCAAGTTGCACAACAGAAACTCATAATTTTTGTCTGACTTAACTCTGATTTCACAACATATTTGCCTTAAATATCTCTACATTACCACTATAGTATGTGTATACAAATGGATCATACTCTCTATGATCTAAGTGTAAGGTTTGTGTGTTCTTCAGTTGGTGTGGTATGAGCACCCCCTCTGGTGGAACAGGATGGTGAAAAAGTAATAGAGTTAAACAGGGTGATAGCTTGGTATGCATAATAGCTGTATTTGGAAAAATAATGAATTATGTACTGTATCAAAATATTATATATTTAGCATCATATTGAATGATATTATCAACAGGTGTGTGAATTCTGTAAAATCTTGGTGGCAAAGTCTCATTAATATTATGATCCACATCAACAGCCAGACAACTGCCATTCCCTGATATCAGTGGTCAGTGGCACTGTAACACCACAAACAAACATGCCACATATTAAGTCTATTAAACTGTGTAATGGAAGTAAGGTAGTATTAGGAAGTATTAGGTACTGTAATGACAAAGGTTATAAGTGACATACGCTTGATGTAAGTGATGGAAGGATGTAATGTGATGTGATGTGTGTTATAGCCAGACTGGCCATTGACTGCAGGTCAAGTGTTTTACTATTATTGCAGACCTGCACATATACTGTACCTGACTGGTCGTGAAGTTCAGATTGACGAGTAGAGTTCTAATACATAATGATGTTCCAAAGAGCTGAGATATAGTAGACATAACGGTTTCCTTCAATAAAATATTTAATGCAAAATAATAATAATAATAATGATGATGATAATAATAATAATAACTAGAAAATGTGCTCCTCGGAGCACAGGTCTCCGCCAGTACTGTTCCTGATTAATCCTGTCTTACCTCACTTCAAAAGATATAAATGATCTTTTGAAGTGACACACCTATTTATACGTCTCTATTTCATCATGCGTCTCGCTAGCCAATCAAAGCACACCCTTTCAACATATTGTCACGTGTCACGTGAAGCTTGACCAATGTTAGCTTGGTGGACACACGGAAGGACGAGAACGAAAACATAGTCTCCTGGCGGAGACAATAATGATAATAATAAGAAGAAGAAGCAGAAGAAGAAGAAGCAGAAGAACAGTCCTACTGCATGTATACATTCCCAGAACAGCACATCTTTTTATAGAATGTTCCACAAATAAATGAGCCATTAAAAGGCCCTGTACACACCCCCTCATCCCAGAGTGTCCAGGGGGCTACCACCCACCACCATGGTGAGATAGTTAGTTGTAAAGTTACTATATAACGTCCTCAGACATCATGTTCCGGGCCTGCAGTCTGGAGGTCGTATTTGATGTTGTGGGTGTTGTCATTCTCCTCAGTGTCAGAAGGAAGAGGATCATATGTACGACGATACAACAGCCGAGTGACCAGAGTGATGATGAACATCTCCATTATCATCATCTGCTGACTCAACACTGTAGCACAAATACAATGCATGATTAGAGAGATATAATTACATAGTTATTGACACTGTAGCACAAACTAATCAATAGACTCAACACAAAAAATCCTGTGTTAATTTAACTAAAGGAGTGTACAAATGTAACCAAATGGACACGTAAGGGTCCATTTCAAAATGGATAAATGAACACTGAGGATTTTGGAGAATTCTGACACTGTCATTAGTTATATTATAGTATGGCAGGCACACATAGCCCATAACATGACATGAACATGACATGAGGATACGGTCAATTGTGATTGAAGCACTAATTCATAAGTAATAACCTTAATAATAATAAGGTGAAGAAAATGATAACTTTTGGAATGAGGTCAGAAAATAAACGTTGGACGTTCATATCTTACAGTATGGAAAGAATGGATACAGTATAGGTGGGCACTAGGGACATCTGGGCACCTCTATGTAAAATTGGCTATTTTGTCCAAAATTGTATAAAATAAACTATTCGAAAAATGGTCTTAAGTAAAGTAAAGTATATATGATGTGAACATGTCCCGGTTAACCACTTAAGCCCTACAAACTTTGTAGAACGGCAAATAGCGAAAATAGACAATCTACAAGCTCTCTGGAAATATATTAAATATTTACAACATTTAGCATTTGGTAAATACTTTATAGGGATGCCATGGTTAAAGTGGTTAACCACTTAAACCCTCTAGAGCTAGTAAACTGGACCTGAGTTGGCTCTGTACTTGGACTGCTTTGATCGGCTACTCTGTAGCCGATCCACACAATTTGTAGCTTATAGATCATCTATTTTTGGCTAATGTTCCCCGCAGAATGTGGATGCTGGGGTAGCAAGTAGCATTACATGAAACCAATGAACATATAGGGGCTGAAGACATTGTGCCGCATCCACTGCCTTGCAGATGAGAGATACTTACTGGAGGCACGAGCCTGGGAAGAGAAGGGAGGTGCACATGCAATGGTTCCATCCAAGGCCAGGATGTTTATGATGGATGTTTGCAGTTGGCTCAACACAAGCACCAGCTGTGGAGGCATATAGTAAATGCAAGATGAGTTACACTAGTGGTTTTCAAAGTTGTTGTGTCCAAGGCACACCAATGAGCAAGTCATAATTTCAATGCACATCTGTAATCAGCTATTTAATCAGTCTATTATTAGACAGGGGATCACTTCAGACAACTGAAATATGTTGATGTCAGCATTGTTTAAACCAGGAAATGGAAACTCACTTGATACATGGCATACTTGGGTATCATCTTGACGCTGCGGACCACGTTACGGTTATTCATGAACATGATGGCAACAGGCCAAAGGGAGGTGATGGTGAGGACACCAATGAATGGATTGATCCAGATTGCTGTGCCGGTGATCTCTAGCTGGACAAGGACACAAGGACATATTCCATTTAGGCATAGTGAGCGATGGACATTATGTAAAGTTAACATGACGTTCACAACCCACACGTGGCCACAGAAGGCTTTCAATAACTTACATCAGCAAGATCAAAGTTCCCATTGGTCCACAGTATTATGGAGAGGACCGAGAGTACTGTCTTTAAGATAGCATACTGAAGAGCCCCCAACTTAAGCAGGAATATCATTCGCCTGCATAATGAGAAACAACAAAAAGTACTTGACTTTATAATCAGACAAAAACACCAGTTAAGTCAATATCTATTAGATCTAAAACCTGCAGTTCATGGTCATGGAAAGGAACGAGAGTGAACTACAAACTATTATTACATTACATGAGAGAAACATTCATATCCTCACCATTTTTCTTATAATGATTATAATTTCTTAAAATGTACTCATTGCAAATGTAAATAAAGATTGTAATCCAGATGAAAGTAAATTAGGTTCAGAACAGTGTCTACTGCACATTACACCCGTATACTGAATGAGATGTCCCCCAGTTGATCAAGTAACACCTTCTAAAGTACATTATGGATTATAATCAAAGTTATTAATCTCAACCCATTTGTGTAGAAAGTCATTGGAATGTATGAACAATGAAAATGAGGTAATCTTTGTTATACAATGGAAGTTTTGACATGTAAAGGGTGATTTATACCTGGTTGCATGCCGGTGTTGCGGACTGAAAATAGCCAATCTACAAGGTGCTATTGTAGATCTGTTATTTTTGATGCACGACACAACACTCAACCAGTATAAATCAGGCTTTATGCTTTAGGGGATGAAGAGAGAGATATGAAGGGTTAAATACCGTGTGATGGGCACGCGGGGTAAACAGAGGCAGCAGCAGCAACAGGGCCCGGTGCTAATCTTAAAGGTCTGACCAGAGTTTCGCTTCAGAAAGGCATCAGTGCCTCCCATCTCGTCAATGATCAGAATCAACACCTTGTACACCACCACTGCAAAGTAACTAAAGACAGAGTATCAGAGGTAAATAGAATGTGCTCACTATAATAGTACTGTACATGCAACAATACTGTCTTGGCACCTGACAATAGACTGTGTGTTTTGAAGATTTTATTTTAGTTTTGAACTTCTACTGGACACCTAAACTGTTTATAGACCTGATTATAATGCAAAGATACAGTGTGCTTGTGCATCAGTAAAAGCCGTTAAGGGTGATTGAAACGGTCGTGTGCTGGTGTCACGCACCAAAAATAGACAAACTACAAGCTCATGGTGAGCTTGTACATCTGCTATTTTCGGTGTGTGACACCAGCGCAACCAAGTGTAACTCACGTTTTACAGATAGTTAAATTAACACTTGATTTTGCAGCATATGTTATATGTGTATATTACCACATAAAAGGAAACACATAAAACATATTTATTGGGCTCCATAATGTGGAGCAAACTTGTAAAAACAAATCTTTTTATTTTATTTATTTATTTTTTATTTATTTTCATTTTATGGCAAAAGCTCTCTGTACATTCTGCAACACGTGTTATGACTGAAACAGTTAATTAGATGCATCAAAAGCACTGCTGGGTCAACATGACTTCTATGTCAACGAGGACTGCTGTGTCAACGAGGGCTTTCCTACAATGACCCACTGCTCATTCTGACAGGTGTAATGATTAATTGAAAGGCTAAGCAGTACACAACCTCATCCAACATGCCCACAAAATGCTTTCACTTTGACGTTGCTTTCAGTAGAATCTTATCTTTTTTTTTTACTACAGATAAGAGGACATGCACCTGTGTGTGTGTGTGTGTGTGTGTGTGCGTGCGTGCGTGCGTGCGTGCGTGCGTGCGCATAGGACAACTGTAACCTGCATACGTATCACAAATCATGGATAGGCAGGATGGTCACAGTAAATTATAAGCTATTGAGCTGATTGCTGGTAGAAGGAATAACACTGTCAACACTGACAAAGTGCACTTGAGCAAGGTGCTGAACCCCACTGACTGCTCTGTGTTGTGATTTAAGATGAAATGCGTGTTCTTGTATGCATAGGAATGTTTTGTCTTGTTTCAGCAAAACTGGACAATAAGGTGGTATAAGTGTAATGTAATTTATACAGCCACCAGCCGGCTGTCACTGTGTGGTATGTGATCAGGAAAAACTGCTGGACTCGTGCCCTGCAACATAACCTTTGTTCTGTGGCATCCACCAAACCTACTTATATAACTGCCAGATAAAGACTATGATTAAATGAACAATTGGCTGATTGTTGGTCCTCTCTGGATCATATCCAGAGAAAGAAACATTTATTTGAAATAAGACACCTGGCTGTCAAGGGAGGCACGAGAAGAGCTTTTAATGTATGCTGCCAATACAATGATGCACCCCCTTTCAGTAAGTACATTCTGGCCAAGATATTTTGGCATCTTTCAATTAAAGTTCCTGGATAGCTCATGGTCAAAATAGAAAAATAACGTTAGGAAAAAGACAGCCTGCTTTTGCTGTTTTGTTCACTGAGTCCAGAGGGAGACAGCATATGGCAGGCAGAGGAGACAGCACTCTGGGAGAGTTTCATTCTACGCCAGCAGGGACACATGTGGGTATAGGGGTGGCATGGTGCTACATTAAGACTTAATAATATGTATAGTGGATATTAACAATGGTTTTGTTTTTGTTTTGTTTGCCATGCCTCTATTGGTATTGTTTGCATCATTATTATTTTAAGAAATGCTTCGGTGCCTTAAAGCAAGGGTTCCAAAACCTTTCAGGCCGCGACCCCCCAAATTAATCATATTTGAACTGGGGACCCCCCACTCTGACAAGAAATTGGAATTGTAGGCATTACATTGAGTTTGACTCGGCTCCACAAATACATTTTGTACATAATATTTGACAATTTAGCCAATTTGGTTAAAAAGGTCTTACAAGTCATTAAACTGTAACTTTAGAAATGTGCAGATACCCTGTATACACTTATTTTGTATGTTGGTTTGTTTACTGTTGAGTGAGAAAACAATGTTGCACATTAAGCTAATCGCCTGGGGACCCCCCAAAATAATTTGAGGACCCCCAGTTTGAGAACCACTGCCTTAAATACACCACCATAGACGAATATGAGAAAACCTACCAGTTGGAGGTCATGTCTGTGAACATTACTGCCCTAGGGATCCACATCCCAAAGCAAGACATGGTGGCAATGACCTGAAACAGTTCAATAGAATTACACTCAGGAAATTTAAGTTCATCCATTTATCAGTATTATTGTCATCTTCATCATCATCATAATGAAGCATTATTCTAATTATTATCATTAATGGTCACTTCAATGCCTACCGGTGCGGCGCCGGAGACCCAAATAATGGTGGTCTTCTTGGGATGGGGCACTGTCCTGTACACGTAAACACATAAGTCCAGGTACAGCAGAAGGCTCAGGGTGGACATGAAGGTAAGGATGGCATAGAGACACATCCCAAACATATCCAGATCTGGTTCAAACAAGGAGAATAGGAAGAAAGGATAATAAACTTTATAATAAGGATGGACAGGTTTCAGACTATAGAACAAATAACTGCACAGTTAAGTCATAGTTAAGTTTGTTAATTAGAAGGCCAATTTCCATCTACAGTATTTGTTCTTGACATTATTTGCCAGGCAACGTTGACTGAGCGTGATGGGGGGTGTTTTAAGCACAATACCTAGTAGTACACATATGTAAGACCAGTGGTGGAAACAGTACCCACATTTTTTAATTAAGTAAAAGTATCAATACCATAATGTAGAAATACTCTGTTACAAGTAACAGAGTCAAAATTGACTTGAGTAAAAGTACAAAAGTATTGGTATCAAAATATACTTCAAGTACCACAAGTAGAAAGTAATCATTATGCAGAATATCCCATTTCACAAGTTTTCAAATGTATGTATGTATATCTTTTTGAAATTAGCAGATCTACAAGCTCACAATGTGTCGCGATTGGTTATTTTCAAATGGCCAAAATGTATATAGGGCTGAAATGGTTAATGTATGTTTTGAAATAATACTACTAAGTATATAATCTACTAAGTAACTATTAACTAAAGTTTTAAAATAATTGTAGTGGAGTAAAAAGTACAAGATTAGTAGAGTTAAAAGTATTGAAAATTGTAAGTACCTAAAAATTGTACTTAAGTACAGTACTTTAGTAAATGTTCTCAGTTACTTTCCACCACTGTGTAAGACTATACATTATATAGGTATACATTCATACATTGTATAGTACAATAATAATACAATAATACATTTATTTTTGTCTGTCTCAAAAGCAAGTTTACACTATATTGATATTATTTATTCTTACTGAGTGGGAATTTCCATGCAACTACATTAGCATGTTATTATTACTGTAGATGTATCTGTTATCTCAGACACAAAGATTAACTTACCCCTTATCACATCAATGGCCAATGGGGGTTCTTGTAAACAAGCCGGATCAATTGTGCTGTTCAGGGCTTCCTCCATGGCTAGTAGAAAGGATTTAAACGATTTAAAAAATAATTAGAAACTAATAATAAATAGCCTCAAAAGGGATATAGTTCCCTTGAATTTATCTTCTTTCCCAAAATAAAATTCTTCTTGACATTTATATATGAATATAATAACAGCTAAACATATTGAAAATAATTTCCTTGTGTTTATCAGTGCCTCTGTTCAGATTGCTCTGACAGGAAAAGTAGCACGTTGTTATATTCATCAGTAAGTGAACTTTCACCGTATGAGGCCTTTTTAAGGAAATCAAGGTATAATGAGTAAGACTTCCTAGTTTATGGGAACACCTCGGCCAATGGCTGAACCTGCCTCTCTAGCCAGTTAATTGTCTCTCATTCATTCACTGAGTTGTCTTGGCGCAATACCCAACTATAGTGTAGTAGGAATGTGTATAGGTAGTAGAAGGAAGGGGATTTCAGTTCAAAGGCTGAAGTTTCAACCCACAAGGGTGTTTAAAGAGGAATGACCTTTGTCAGGGTGTGTTTGTAGTCGTTCCAAGACTTTATAGACCCAAATGGGCCATAGCTAAATGGGTGGAGAGGCTGCCTGGGAATCAGAAGATCCCCAGGTTTGCCCCCCAGCCTGCCCGGTCTATGTTTCGAAGTGTCACTGACACTGAGCAAGACGCAGATGTGACTTATAAGGGCCCAAATGTGTTCTAAGAGCAGCATTCAATTTCATTGGTCGCCGTGCCCATTCAATTTCATTGGTCCTCGGGACCGCCCGACCCCCCCCTCCCCCAAGCGGGGTAGGGGGCGGGGTTAGAGGTAGGAGGCGGGTTCAACGGAAATTTGAAATGTGCAGCGGCAGCCATCTTGTTTCACCCTGCTGCAGCTACTGTTAACTGCCTACTGGTCGCCTTCTCTGCTCCTGATAAATGAAACTCCTGCTCCCATAAGGTAAATCTTTTAAACATTAACAGGTTTGATTAAGCTATGATTTGCTAGCTAACTAACTAAGCAAGGTGCTGATTGTTTTGATTAGCCTAAGCTAAGGTTTTCTAGCTATCTAACGTAGCAAGATTGTTTTGATTAGCCAAAGCTAAGGTTTTCTAGCTATCTAACTTAGCAAGGTGCTCATTTCAGCTAAGTTAAAAAGACAAATAAGAGCAATAACAACACAGAAATTAGCTGTTGGTTTTACACGTGCCACTCTGCCTTGAAATGCAATGTTATCTAATCATTTTTGTTTCACCCTGCTGCAGCTATTGTTAACTGCCAACTGGTCGCCTTCTCTGCTCCTGATAAATAAAAATCCTGCTCCCATAAGGTAAATCTTTTAAACATTAATAGGTTTGATTAAGCTATGATTTGCTAGCTAACTAAGTAAGCAAGGTGCTGATTGTTTTGATTAGCCTAAGCTAGGGTTTTATGCATATCATTGAAGGTGCTCTGAGAGCAGCATTGACAAAGTGCCCCAAGAGCAGCAATTTGATATTGCACTGTCTATATTATTTAGGCTGCTCTGGGAGCAGCATTGATAACCTCTTCCCAGGACAGAAATTTAACATTGGTCAATGCATATAATTTAAGCTGCTCTGAGAGCAGCCTTTACAACATGCCCCCAGAGCAGCAATTTAACATTGGTCTATGCATATCATTTAAGCTGCTCTGAGGGCAGCATTGACAAAGTGCCCTAAGAGCAGCAATTCAATATTGGTCTATTCATATCATTTAAGCTGCTCTGAGAGCGGCCTTGACAACATGCCCCCAGAGCAGCAATTTAACATTGGTCTATGCATATCATTTAAGCTGCTCTGAGGGCAGCATTGACAAAGTGCCCTAAGAGCAGCAATTCAATATTGGTCTATTCATATCATTTAAGCTGCTCTGAGAGCAGCCTTGACAACATGCACCCAGGGCAGCAATTTAACATTGGTCTATGCATATCATTTCAGCTGCTCTGAGGGCAGCATTGACAATGCAGCAATTTAACATTGGTCTATGCATATCATCGAAGCTGCTCTGAGAGCAGCATTGACAAAGTGCTCCCAGGGCAGCAATTTAACATCGGTTTATGCATATCATTTAAGCTGCTCTGAGAGCAGCATTGACAATGCAGCAATTTAACATTGGTCTATGCATATCATCGAAGCTGCTCTGAGAGCAGCATTGACAACATGCCCCCAGAGCAGCAATTTCACATTGGTCTATGCATATCATTTAAGATGCTCTGAGAGCGGCCTTGACAACATGCCCCAAGAGCAGCAATTTAACATTGGTCTATGCATATCATTTAAGCTGCTCTGCGAGCAGCATTGACAAAGTGCCCCAATAGCAGCAATTTAACATTGGTCTATGGATATTATTAAAGCTGCTCTGAGAGCAGCATCAACAAAGCATTAATTTAACATTGGTTTATGCATATCATTGAAGCATTGACAAAGTGCCCCAAGAGCAGCAATTTGATATTGCTCTGTCTATATTATTTAAGCTGCTCTGAGAGCAGCATTGACAACGTGCTCCCAGGGCAGAAATTTAACATTGGTCTATGCATATCATTGAAGCTGCTCTGAGAGCAGCCTTTACAACATGCCCCCAGAGCAGCAATTTAACATTGGTCTATGCATATCATTTAAGCTGCTCTGAGAGCAGCATCGACAAATCAGCAATTTAACATTGGTTTATGCATATCATTTAAGCTGCTCTGATGTATAAACACACTTTAACTAATGATGAATTAATAATTAATGAATGATGAATTAATGCTTAATTAATGCTCAATTAAAGTTTAATTAATGTATTAAGTAATCATGAATTAAGCGTTAATTAGCAGACATTATTGGAAAGTGTTACCGGCTAAAGTGATGCTAGTTCTTCATGAATAGCCCCTGTCGGTCAGTCTAAAAGCAAACCCCACATGCCTGTTGCTGATTTAACAGTTCTGCACCTACTAACCGAGGAGCAGGTGTACATGCTATAATTTTGTAATCATTATGCTTTCACTACATCCTTGATGTGTTGTGTGTACAGTATTATGAACCGGTATCAGATGTCAAAACTTGTGTGTTTACAGTAGTTTCCTGGAGGAGATCCAAAGGGTCTTCAAGATCAACATGGAGACTTATGATGCAGTCACACATGGTCTTGGACCGAAAGTGGCTGACATCACGTTCGAAATGATCCAGCAGGCTCTCAAGGAAACAAGACTGAAGCTCCAAAAAAGAAAAGATAACTGAACCTAGAAAAAGTGCTCATCGCAGAAAGTGTTGCTGCTATGAGTGTGAATTTAGTGTAGACAATGACAATGAACGTAGCAGAGGATCACAAAGAAAAACATTGAAAGTGGATATGTATATTGGTGTGGAAAATAGGAGGATTCTATTGAATGTTGTTAAGTTTTACACAGATCGGTGCAATCAAACCTAAGATTGAACACTAATGGGCCTGTTATAGCGCCACCATGATGCAGATATGAAGATTTTCAAGTGGCCTTTCTTCGTAGGCCTAGTGGGAATGTGTGTGCAAAGTTTCACCGCAATTGGATGGTGTGTTTATTATTTGCGACATTTTGTTTAAAACAAGAGGATATAATCTGAAAAATAAAAACAGATCCGTCTTGATCATGTGACTATAGAGCTCATGTGCACTGATTTGCGTGACATTTTGCTAAAATATCAAATAATGTATTTTACATAGGCTGGCCTCCTGGTGGCGCTATGAAGGGCAGATGTGAAAAATGCAGGGCAAAGGTTTTTGCTTGGCCTCTAGGGAGTACGAATACAATTTTTGCCACAGATTGTTGCAGTTATACACTTAAAAACACAAATGGGCCTGTTATAGCACCACCATGAGGCTGATGTGAAAAAATTCAAGTGGCATTTCTTCCTCGGTCTAGTGCGAATGTGTGTGCAAAATATCATGAAAAACTGATGCTGTGTTTGTGATTTGAAGCATTTTGGTCAAAACGGACCAATCTTGCAAAATATGGAAGACAATATTAGCCAATCAGGATGGAATATGGGAAATTGGACACATCCATGTTGGTCACATGACTATAAGATACTGTGTACCGATTTGCGTGATGTATGGAGAAAATCTGTTGGAGCAACGTAAAACAATATGTTTAGCAGAAATCTGGAAAATGTGGGGCAGAAGTTCGTCTTTGGCATCCAGGGAGTGTGTGTGCACAGTTTCATAGCTGCCGAGCCAACGGTGCCGGACATTAGGTGTTCACTGACGGACGGACGGACACACACACGGACAAACGGGGTGCAAAACATACTCTCCCCTCATGCCTTCGGCCTGGTGGAGACAACATATTTTCAGTGGGGGTCGGCGGCCAAATGCATATCATTTTTGAGGTCCTTGGCATGAAAATATTTGAGCACCACTGACATAGAAACACACAGATTTAGAAGAAGACATTTGTGGAATCACCTAATGTAAATAGGCTCCTCATAATAAAATGGTTTCATTGCATAGTCAATTATTTCAATTATTGCATTGAGTTAATTATTTCATCCTCCGAGTCAAAAGACACAGCTTTAATGACACATGTACAGCTCCCCTTTTGGCTAAGTTCAGCTGGGTCACCACCCACCTGAAAACCAGGTATAGAGGGTATGCGCATGCATAAAGTCAATGGCAAATCGAGTGGCAAAGTGAGTTAATGTGGTTTAATGCAATCAGACTGCATTAAATAAGGGCTTTTTTGTTTGTATGTATGAGATGTCAGGGCCAGAAAGTGTTTTTTTGCCACGCAGTAGGTGTTTCAGCTTAACTTCCTGGTATACATACCCTCTATACTTAATGAACAGGTGTGTGTGGCCACAAAACATAATTTTAACACCTTCTGTACATTATTGGAAAAAAATTCCAAGTATAATGTTTTGGGGTATGAAAAAATGGCAGGAAAAAAGTCAGTTCAGTCTTTGTTTGTTGTCTGGTTCAGGAAATAGGAACATCGTCCTTGTGTGGACATTTCAAAGTCGTCACCAAATGAATCCCATGGGACATCAGTTGACCTGGGCAACAAGAAGAAATCTTAACTAGACACCATTAGGGTCCTAAAACAGGGAAAAAGAAATATCGATATTTTTTTTTGTGTGTGAACATTTTCTTTGTTTTTGTTTAGTTTCTGAAACTGAAATGGAGTCAAGACGTGCTTGAATCTGAATAATAATGACTAAGTAATCAATTCATTGGGTAAATGTGGGTTGGATAGGTTTAAAAAAGGGTTTACGAACCCCTTGGGACATCATTTGACCAGTGCAACAAGAATAAATCTTAAGTAGACCCCATTAGGGTCCAAAAAATAACGTTAAAAAACAATACACATTAAAAGGTTAGTAAAAAGAGAAATACTGATTTTTTTTTATGATTTTCATGTCCTGAAATACTGTCAAGATGTGCTTGTATATTAATAACCACTTTAATGAGTTCAGTGGGAACCATTATGGTTCTGTTTGGGGATAGACATTAGAAAAGGTTAAAAATAAACCCATGGGACATTATTTGAGCAGGGCAACAAGAAGGAATCTTAACTAGACAACACAAGCGTTCTATCAAAACGGGTTACAGAGATGTAACCTTCTAGTGCTCTGGGGGCCTCTTGCATACTGTACAGTACACTCTTGCGTTTTTGTGCTATTCAGTTTATATCTTCCAGCAGACAGATGACAGCAAATCACATTCTTAATCCTTTATTGTACATTAGTTAACCAACAATAATGAAACTACATGAATTGACCCCTAATGTTTTCATCCAGTGGGGGACATGACTGTAGAGCTGGTTTAAAACCGGGAAAGCATCTCTGTCCAGCAACGGTGGAATAAGTTGCCCGGAATTAAAGAATTTACCTTAGTAAAAGTACAAAAGTATTGATATCAAAGTGTACAGGGTATGCTCATTGACATTATCACCCGGAAGTTATGCAAAAACGTCTAAGTGGCAAAAAATAATTAAAAAAAAAAAAATCTCTGGCCTTGACAGCCCATATATCCAAAAGGAAAACCCCTGATTCAATATAGTCTGATTGCATTAACCAATGTTAAACTCACTTCGCCACTCCATTTCCCATTCACTTTATACATGTTCATACTCTATAAAAATCTTTTTTTTTAAATATAGCAGATCTAAGGTCACAATGCATCACAATATGACGCATTGTGAGCTTGTAGATTGGCTATTTTCAAAGACCAAAATGTACATAGGGATGAAGTGGTTAATGTATGTTTGTAATCAAAATCTACAAAGTAACTAAAAGTAGAAAAGTAGTAACAAGTTTAAGTAATTTTACTGGAGTAAAAGTACAATATTTGTCTGTCAGTGTAGTGGAGTAGAAGTAAATTGAAAGTACTCAAAGTAAAAAGTAAAACAAAAATCAAAATGTTACTCGAGTACATGTACTTAGTTACAAGATAAAAAAATAATGTGGCCAAATCAGTTTGGGTGTCTTGGGCACAAAATGTTAGACAACTGCTGATTTACAAGACATTATATAGAATTGGCCTCAGTTAGATGGGGCAATAGACAAGGTTCAATATAGGGGTGCCCCTTTAACGAGCTTTTTTAGACACTTTTCTTATATGCTTTTTGTAAAGCTCACTGCGCTTAGCAATTTTCATTCGCTGGCGGTAAGCATGGAGTGCAGAGATCTTTCTTTTGCGTGACTGAATCCCAAATGTATTGAAGGCTAATGTATGTGCCCTCTTAACAACTGTGTACAGTTCATTACTGTACTTGAAATTTTCTGATGTACTCCAATCATGTAGATCTCTTATCATTGACTGAAGCTCATGATGAGATTTCACAGTTGTAGGCAGACAAACATTTTCACTTTCTGCATTTTCACTTTCAGCAATAGGAACATGTGACAGGTCTTTTATTTTTAAACAGTCAATGATGTGCAAACACACACACACACACACACACACACACACACACACACACACACACACACACACACACACACACACACACACACACACACACACACACACACACACACACACACACACACACACACACACACACACACACACACACACACCTACATGTTTGCATACATTGCCTTTGTTATAAGAGCTACAGTCACACTGCATCTTCACTAAATCCACTGTTTGGATGGCACAGTCTGTTGTGTTGTGGCTGAGGTCTGACTCTGCTGGCACAGAGCACATCCCTTCCTCATCAATGGAAATGTGCTGTCCCAGGCCCTTCTCCAATGCCTCTGTATCAGTCAAGGCTGAGTGGGAGACTTTCAATCTCCCTGCATCTGCCAAGTCATCCAGATAGCTACACTGAGAAAAGAACATAAGTGTGAGGACAAAACAGGCCTTAGAGTGTCCTTATTCATTTGAAATATATATTTAAGCACATACTTCTCAACTAATCCAATAGAAAATGTGGTAAATCACACATTTCTACAAATCCCAATAATTCAGGATCTATCTGATACTTCTTCTTTTCATCAGGGTTGGACGGATCATGTCCTGTGTGAAGCAAATGTTGACGAATCACCACTGCCGTGTAGCTGCTTTCCTCGATAATTTTAAAGGACACATATGCCTCACATGAGTTTGCCCTGGTGCTAGACGACTCGCCTTTGCTTTTTCCTTTTGGTCTATTACTTCTTCGCAGGCATGGTAATGATAGTTTTTTCTGGTCTATTTTTGTTTTCCTTCTTTAAAAACAAAACCAGTTCTCTCCTGAAGTTGTTCCATGTAGTGTTCCATGTAATCTGTCTTGTTCCCATGTATGATTTGGATGTCAACATCAACATTGGGCTCTTTGACTTTTGGAAGCCTTAAGCTTCTTTTTATTCTGTCGATCCACAGTTTCTCCATGACCTGAAATTGATAGAAGCATTATTACTTTGAAATATGAGAATAACACCACTTTAGTAACAGACACAACATTTTCTCAATGCTGCTCTCAGGGCTGTTTGTTTTCTGCTTTGAGGGCACTTTCTCAATGGTGCTCTCAGGGCAGCTTAAATGACACACATACAACCATATTAATTTGCTGCTCTGGGGCACTTACTCAATGACACATATACAACAATGGAAACGTGCTGCTCTGGGGCACTTTCTCTAATTCTGCTATAAGGGCAGCTTAAATGGCACACATAGGCCTACCATGTTAATATTCTAGTCTGCCTTGGGGGCATTTTCTCAATGCTGGTCTCAGGGCAGCTTAGAAGACACGTAAAACGATGTTAACTTTCTGCTCTGAGGGCACTTCTCAATTCTGCTCTCAGGGCAGCTAAACGACAACTACAATGTTAAATATTCTACTCTGCTCTGAGGGAACTTTCTCAATGTTGCTCTCAGGGCACCTTAACCCTTTAAGTGCCAATCACGTAGATCTACGTGAACCTATTTATAGCCGCCACGTGCCAATCACGTAGATCTACGTGAAGTGAATTTTTTTCAAAATAAAAGTTTATTTTTTTATTTTTTTAAAAAACCCAAAGACCAAGGAGATATGATTTACCGAAGATTTAGACTCCCAGACACTTCCTTGTAACTTAAAACTTTAAAATTCTGTATCTCGGCTCCTAAGTACTTTTTTTTTTTCAATGAAAAAGCTCTGGCACTGGCTAGAAATTTTCAGAAATAATCTCTGGCACAGAAAGGGTTAAATGACACACATACTATCTTAATATTCTACTCTGGGGACGCGTTGCCAATGCTGCTCTCAGAGCAGCTTCAATGATGTGGATAGACCAATGTTAAATTGCCGCTCTTGGGGCACTTTTTCTATGCTGCTCTCAGAGCAGTTTCGATGATATGCATAGACCAATGTTAAATTGCTGCTTTGTCGATGCTGCTCTCAGAGCAGCTTTAATAATATCCATAGACCAATATTGAATTGCTACTCTTAGGGCACTTTGTCAATGCTGCCCTGAGAGCAGCTTAAATGATATGCATAGACCAATGTTAAATTGCTGCTCTTGGGGCATGTTGTCAAGGCCGCTCTCAGAGCAGCTTAAATGATATGAATAGACCAATATTTAATTGCTGCTCTTAGGGCACTTTGTCAATGCTGCCCTCAGAGCAGCTTAAATGATATGCATAGACCAATGTTAAATTGCTGCCCTGGGAGCAGGTTATCAATGCTTCTCTCAGAGCAGCTTAAATAATATAGACAGTGCAATATCAAATTGCTACTCTTGGGGCACTTTGTCAATGCTGCTCTCAGAGCAGCTTCAATGATATGCATAGACCAATGTTAAATTGCTGCTTTGTTGATGCTGCTCTCAGAGCAGCTTAAATGATATGCATAGAGCAATGTTAAATTTCTGCCCTGGGAGCACGTTGTCAATGCTGCTCCCAGAGCAGCTTAAATAATATAGACAGAGCAATATCAAATTGCTGCTCTTGGGGCACTTTGTCAATGCTGCTCTCAGAGCAGCTTCAATGATATGCATAGAGCAATGTTAAATTTCTGCCCTGGGAGCACGTTGTCAATGCTGCTCTCAGAGCCGCTTAAATAATATAGACAGAGCAATATCAAATTGCTGCTCTTGGGGCACTTTGTCAATGCTGCTCTCAGAGCAGCTTCAATGATATGCATAGAGCAATGTTAAATTTCTGCCCTTGGAGCAAGTTGTCAATGCTGCTCTCAGAGCACCTTAAATAATATAGACAGACTAATATCAAAATGCTGCTCTTGGGGCACTTTGTCAATGCTGCTCTCAGAGCAGCTTCAATGATATGCATAGACCAATGTTAAATTGCTGCTTTGTTGATGCTGCCCTCAGAGCAGCTTTAATAATATGCATAGACCAATGTTAAATTGCTGCTCTTGGGGCACTTTGTCAATGCTGCTCTCAGAGCAGCTTCGATGATATGCATAGACCAATGTTAAATTGCTGCTTTGTCGATGCTGCTCTCAGAGCACCTTTAATAATATCCATAGACCAATGTTAAATTGCTGCTCTGGGGGCATGTTGTCAAGGCTGCTCTCAGAGCAGCTTTAATAATATGCATAGACCAATGTTAAATTGCTGCTCTGGGGGAATTTTGTCAATGCTGCTCTCAGAGCAGCTTAAATGATATGCATAGACCAATGTTAAATTGCTGCTTTGTCGATGCTGCTCTCAGAGCAGCTTTAATAATATCCATAGACCAATGTTAAATTGCTGCTCTGGGACTACGTTGTCAATGCTGCTCTCAGAGCAGCTTAAATAATATAGCTTTGGCTAATCAAAACAATCTTGCTAAGTTAGATAGCTAGAAAACCCTAGCTTAGGCTAATCAAAACAATCAGCACCTTGCTTACTTAGTTAGCTAGCAAATCATAGCTTAATCAAACCTATTAATGTTTAAAAGATTTACCTTATCAGGATTTTTATTTATCAGGAGCAGAGAAGGCGACCAGTTGGCAGTTAACAATAGCTGCAGCAGGGTGAAACAAAAATGATTAGATAACATTGCATTTCAAGGCAGAGTGGCACGTGTAAAACCAACAGCTAATTTCTGTGTTGTTATTGCTCTTATTTGTCTTTTTAACTTAGCTGAAATGAGCACCTTGCTAAGTTAGATAGCTAGAAAACCTTAGCTTTGGCTAATCAAAACAATCTTGCTACGTTAGATAGCTAGAAAACCTTAGCTTAGGCTAATCCAAAACAATCAGCACCTTGCTTAGTTAGTTAGCTAGCAAATCATAGCTTAATCAAACCTATTAATGTTTAAAAGATTTACCTTATGGGAGCAGGAGTTTCATTTATCAGGAGCAGAGAAGGCGACCCGACCAGTAGGCAGTTAACAGTAGCTGCAGCAGGGTGAAACAAGATGGCTGCCGCTGCACATTTCAAATTTCCTTTGAACCCGCCTCCCACCTCTAACCCCGACCCCTACCCCGCTTGGGGGAGGGGTCGGGCGGTCCCGAGGACCAATGAAATTGAATGGGCACGGCGACCAATGAAATTGAATGCTGCTCTTAGAACACAAAAGTGTCACTGACACTGAGCAAGACACTTAACGGTAACCCCCAACTGCTCCCCAGGCACTGCATTAATAGCGGCCACTGCTCCGAATAGTTAGGATGGGTAAATGCAGAGGACAGATTTCACATATTATGTGCAAATGTAAGGCAACAAATACACCAAAGGAGTGGGAACTAAATTATTAACTATTTGGTTTGAACGTCAATACACCACAGTACCTGTAAATGCTTACCTTAAGCAAGCATGCACAAAACTCTAACAAGAGGACCTGACCAGTCTAGAGATTTACAGTATAAGAGATGACACGGGGCAGTCTATGGTGCTCAAAGCCTTGTGTATCAATTGACTTACAAATGCTCAAGTGAGGGCCACTGATTCCATTAAACCTCAACAAAGTGTACAGTGACTGTGGAGTTGCCACCATGGGTTACCACCAACTCAAAGTGGTCTTAAACCATGCTGGCCAAACCCCAGCTGGACTGCTCTCAATGGTGGCACTGTGCCAGCCTATGTACACAGCCTATGTGGGAGCAAGTGGGAGTAAATCAACTCGGGGCAGCAGACCCCTGGCTGAATGGGAGCAGGTCCTGGTTGCAGGTCCGGCACTGTTGCTACAAGCAGAGGCTATATAGGCTATGCTTAACCACAGAAACACTATATTCTTCATTGACTGGGTCCCACAGGGGTCTATACTAGGTCCTCCCTTTTTGCCAAATGCTCGCCTGTTATGACATTCCCAGAATAAGGACGCTAGGATTCAAGTGGCAAAGGTTGCTTCTGCTTTTTACCCAAAATAAAGCTTAGCAGCATAGCATCTCATACCTCTACTGCCTACTGTACAGGTGAATACCATTGCTGTAATTCTCCATGACCTGCAATCACACTCTGGTAGATCCCATTTGGACATGCAGATGCACAAAAAAAAAATATATATATATATATATATATATATATTATTTTTTTGTTGTAAAAATGAACTGAATGATTATTGTCTTAACATGTTTTGACTATATATAAAGTATATATATAAAAAAAAGGTGTGACCTGTAAGAGATAACCATCTACAAGTGGTGTTTTACAACATAGTGTTTTAATGATCTCACTAAACTTATGGGCAGTGTCACCAAGTGACTGTTCCTCAGTGCGTCATCTTGGCATCTCGTTCAATGACCCTTGGTGTATGTGCTGTTCATGAAGATGTTGCGTAAGCACACTCCACCCAGATTCCACCTAGGGTTCAGTCACCATTCAGTACTTCACCTTTCCTCTGTCTCAGTTTAGTGCACAGTAAAATCTTAGTTAATTAATTTAACTGTGAAAAAAATGTATCAAAAACATGATAGATTTATTGAACAAACGTATAATAGTTTTTCTAAATGTTTTCATGTATGGAATGTATTAGCTATTTAACTCTACATTAATGAATGTCTAAGATAAATTATCACACCTTAGATGTTTCCCATTCAATGCATTGTTACAGAACAATGTAGATAATACGGCATGATTCTGTGTGTGCTGAAAACAATCAGACCTAAATAAAAGTGTGGATGACGCCATTTGGGGGTGCAGTGACCTCTGCTCCATCTACATCTGAGGGGGCTGCACCACTAAACACACTGAAATCCAGAATGTTCATTTAACGGCGAGATAAATCAGCACTATGGATTTTTGCTATGAAGTAGGATTCTAAAACTTTTCTTGAGAACTGTTCCAGTACCAATCAACCCTTCACCATCACAGAGACGATTTAGGAAAATAATAAACATAATGCTGCACCCTGTAATTTCAAACAAACAGCATGAATAAGGTGCTTAAATTAGTTGTTCTCAATAGGGTCCAGGGACCCCGGACCCCACGTTTGAAGGAGTTCGAAATTGACCCTTACAGGTCTGTAACTCCGAGTATAAAATGGAACCAAATGGATCCAATGAAGTCCTTGAAATTAAAAAGTCTGAGGACCACTGGCTTAAGTGGATGGAAAGGTCTTATGCTTATAAGTTTTTAAGTCCTCCCCATTTCACAACTTTTAGACTTCAAAGACATTGCTTGATACACAATGACCACAGTGGGAAGAAGTCAGATCTGCCGTGGTTGGATTGGTTTGTTGCTTTTGGTACTTTTAACTTCCACATACATCCCAGTAACATCTGATTAAGAATGGAAATGAAACAGGTGTGCTTTGGACAAATTTTATGCTTGGCATTAATACAAAAGATTAAACTATTTACAGTATACTATTACAATGCATAAGGTAAGAGAATAGCTGTTTAGTGCCACATTTTTCCACGGAATAAATGAAAGAGATCCACATGGCAGTTTAAAAAAGCAAAGTAAAAATATCTATTAAAAAAATATTTATATGGCAATTTAACAGCAACATTTGACAAAATAATTATTCCAAACACGTTCTAGGTGCCTGAAAATAACTACAATTCTAAATGTAGCGCAATATAAAATAAAATAAAATCATTAATAAAACTACAGTAGCTATAATATTTGTTATGTGTTACTGCAGGTACATGATACATTAATCGAGATGAGAGAATTGTAACTAGAATTGTAACCGTGTCTAGCACCGGTGTAGTGGTTAATGTGTTCCCCTGTGCAGTCTCATCTTCAGCATTCCTACTGTCTGACTGTCTTAATGAAGAAAAACATAGTACAGCAGAATAAAGGTGCGGCAAACAATAGATAAAGAACAAACATGTGTACATTGCAAGTGCAAGAGGTTGGCATGAATAATGCCTAGAATTCAAGAAATAATTTGGTCCTCATAGCTTTTTAAGCTTATATCATTTGTACATTTCCTGTCACCTAAAACTCTGAACTAGAAAAACTAATATAAAAACTGTAAACAGAGATGATCCCATCACCAGTTAAATTTGATCTGCATAGACTGTAAAATAAATGACACTGTGAAAGTAAAATATGTACATGTTTGATGGGTAATAGGGCTGCACGGTTAATCATGTAATATAACAAATACTAATGACACAATCTAGCAAATTCACAATTTTCCATGTTTCAAAAAAATATTCAAGATGTTGGGTAACACTTGCTATGCATCCCATGTCTAATGCATTAGAAAAATATGTATAATGCATTATAATCTGCTTATAACACGGTATAATTGGTTGTAAGAACTCATGAATACTCAAGGCTTTACAAAAATAAACACATTATAAAGCATTTTAAGGACAAGTATTATAATACTTCATAATTGCTGGAAAGGATCATGTATCATAATTGTAGTAATACATAATATAATAAGTAATGCATTAGAATAACGTATAATGCATTATAGTCACTGATCACTATAAATCATTGGATGCGTAGAAAGTGTTACTAAAAAGTCTGCCAGTGCCCAGCAATAATTGTATTATAACACTTTACTTTATAAGTAGTTATAAAAGGCTTTATAATTACTTATAATCTCATTATGAGTACTTATGAATGCTTATAACTGTAATTCTACAGTGACGCACATTACAATGCATTTATACTTGACCTTATAAGTAATTTAAAAAATCTTTATAATGTGTTATAATTATTGTTATAAAGAAGTATGCGTATTTATGATTTCTTATAAATAAAATTATACCTTAATATAAGCAGATTATAATACGTTATATGTATGTTTATAATGCATTATAGACATGGGATGCAAAGCAAGTGTTAACAGATGTTGAAATACAGTAAGATTCAAAAAGTGCAGTAAAATCAAAATTGTTCCCCAAATCACAGTTGATCCAAATAGTCATGGCTAATATTCATGATCACAAAATTCAGCTAAACAATCAGATATTTTAGCCATGACTGCGTAGCCCTAGTGCAAACTGCAAAGCTTTCAGTTGGCAATAAAACACCAACAGACACCTTTATTGCACTCAACAGTGTGGACACATGTCAAGTATTAGCATTAGTCATTTAGTGCTAATGCACGTTTAGGCCCTGAGAATAACTCTTGTTTTTGTGCTTCAAGGGCCTCAATCAAAACACATAGACCTAGACTTATTCAAAATGCTTCCTTTGCTTATAGCTGTAAAGTGAATAACCTAGACCGGTAATAGTAAAAAATAAATAATTACATGAATGAAAAAATAATAATAATAAATACAACTGCCAGCTGCAAACATAAATGTAAAGTAGTTTTCAGTGTCTTTGGACAGGAACAAAGAGTCTCTGAAACAGTGCTTGAGTCTGGTGCAATCTGTATGTGCAGCCTCTGTTTTGATCATGGTACCAATGGTACTTGTTGTGTGAGAGGATGCTGTACTTACTACTGTAGCACAGAACAAAAGAGACTAGGTTCCATGGAGATGTCAATGCTCCTGGTTTTAAGGCATCAGAGTTGATAGCTTTAGATATTCACTGGCGAGAAGTCCTGGGACAATGAAGGAGAGAACAGCCGAAAGTCAACATTGATCAAGCCACTGATGTTCACACTTGTTAAGTGTGTCAAATATCAGGCGATATTTCAAAACCATCGATGATTTTGTCCTAAAGAATTGTAGCATTAAGGGTTTAAGATTGTATTATATTATACTTTTTGACAAGTGATGTAGGTACATTTATTCCAATCGTGGATATCTACATTTAGAGTGATTGGATACATTTTTTACAGTACATTACTTACCTATTTTTCCACTTTGACAGAGACTATCTGTCCTCCATCTGCAAGGCAAAAATTTGAAGAGCCAGTTTCAGAAACTAGTATAGGATTATTTAAAAAAAAGACAGGTCAGAAATACACACAGAAATATCTTGTTAGAAGGGGATTATCTGCTACACACGCATGTAGACTTCCGGCTACTGTATGCCCTTCAACTTTCTTGATCATTTTATGCCCTTCACATTGCTATTACACATTGTTATTCAACATTTACTGTATTTAGTTTTTGTACTGTAGATCATAACTCAAGTACAATAATAATAATAATAAAAAAAACAGCAAATGTTGTCTGCATATTTTGTCTGTCACAAGCAAGCACTGTGTTTTATGCCTTGTTGCAGATTAAAGGGAAACACTTGAAAAAAAAAATCAAACTGTCAAATGGGATCAAGGACTCACCAGCTGTATCCACACCGTTCTGCTGGATGATAGCATTAGCTCGCTCTGGGTCAATATGCACCAATCGGGTGACGAAGGAATGTCCATCGCCCAGACTGGCAAATCATCAGGGACAAACAAAAATGGTTGTAGAATATGTCAGGAATGAAGGGAATTCAAGAGTTAAAAATAAGTCTGAGTGACTTACATATCTTTGTCGTGGGGACAGAAACCTTATATCTCCATATTTTCAATGTTTTCCCGTAACTTTCGTACTTAAAAGTATCTAAATTAGCCGATCTACAAGCTCAACGCACCTCCATCATGAGCTTGTGCATCGAATGTTTTTGCTATTATAGAAAGATGTTTAGAGTTAAAGTGTTTAAGTCTATAGTGGGTTTTACAAATATTGAACCAATGAAAAGTATTAACAAGAGCTTTCGACTAAATAATAACTACATTGGATCTATTGGAACACAGGTTATTTTTTCCCCTGTTTATAAAAAATAACGTTTTGGATTTACAAGGTTTCTGTCCGACAGCGATCACATCTTGTCATTTAAAAAGAAATCTGTTCACAGTTCCATCACAACACATTAAAAATACCATTAAATGTTTGCATGTGTTGACCCCAAATACTTTTAGTTATCTATAAGTAATTTGCATGCCATAACATCACTGGGGAGAGGAGCACATTCACCTGGATAACACAGGAAAAAACCAAGACAACTTCTGCTCTCCAAACACTTCAGCCACATTTCGGCAAAAGCCTAAATTGAATCCGTTTTTGTCCGGACCGGTCCTGAAGACAGGAGCCCTGAAAGCCTCTGAAAGACAGCATGGAGAGTACACGTCACTTACAGTTTACGTACTTTCATGAATACACACATTCACACTCACAACACATACACCTGACTGTACGAATCTAGAACATTTTGAGACTGACAACTACCCATAGATGGGAGTAAGTCACATGTTTTTCAAGTAACAAGTAAATTCAGTCTTAAGTAACACTTAACTCCCAAATCAAGATGAGAAAAGTAAAAAGTCTATTCCCTAGGTGTAGTGAACAGGTCAAGGCAAGTCTCAAGTCAAATCCCAAGTGCTACACAAGTCATTATTTATTTTGTAATAAGTAAAATGCATTTTTTGACAAATTATGGGTACAAATGGTATTAGACATTCATTTGACGTATACTAATAAAATGTAATTATTACTAATGCATTTCAAGCGTTTTTAAAACTTTAATTATTAACCAAACCAACATGAATGTTTTCTTTTAAGAGCACATTTGTATCTACTGTATTTATTCAAGCCTGAAACCCTCTCATTTCTAGTCCAGCTAAATGTTGCCTCAGGTTGCCCCCTGCTGGCCGCTGCAGATTGTTGTTGTGTGACTGTGAAGGGTACTTCAAAAAAGAATAGCCTAGAGCAGGGGTCTTCAAGGTTTTTCAGGCCAAGGACCCCCTAGCCGAGAGAGAGATGAAGCAGGGACCCCCAATACATATTGTATAAAATTGTGTTGCAGATTAAAGTTTTTCATAGATCGCTTCATAGACCTGTCATCAGGTATGTTGGATTCATGTGTATTTTCAGACATGTAACCACTTAAACCGTCAATATTTAGTCTGCTTCTTTTTCCCTCTACACCAAACCTGTTGGCTGAAAATAGCCGACACAACGCCTTGCGCTGCGAGGCGTTGTGAGCTTGTAGATCGGTTATTTTTGGCTAAGTGGTTTCAAGTGATTAACACATCGGGTGCCGATCACGGTCTGAACCGTGTGTTTACATAGTAGCGCTCTGGTGCCGTTCACGGTCTGGACCGTGAGTTCTGTCTTTTTGTTTTTTTCGTTTTTCTCCGCACGGGCGGGGCTAGAGCAGCCCTGGGAGTACCCATTGTGATCCTAAGAAGGATAGGCCAAATGGATCACCGGAAACAAAAACATGGCTTCCGTCCATTTCCTGTCTATTTCCTTCTTTAAAACGCCTATATCTCCGAATCCGTTTCCTGTGGTGAAAACCGGTCATGCGCGATGTGCGATCCCCCCCCGTTGTAACTCTCGAGTGAAATGTTATGGTTCCAGGCTGTAGCCAGGGTCATCGCTCAACATGAACGGATGCTTTTTTTTACGTGGATTTGCTCGTCGCGGAGTCTACAGATTTAAACAGTAAAGCGCAGTCAATTGGGAGAATGCTGGCACCCAATGTAAGTTGTTATGAAAAAATGCTGGCACCCAACGTAAGTTGTTATGAAAAAATGCTGGCACCCGATGTGTTAATACAGCAGAATTATCCGATGACACAAAGATTTGGTGACCCCTCTGTAGTAACTCTGAGGACCATCCTAGGAAGACCCCTGGCCTAGAGGGCAACTGCACCTACTCCCGCTTTGCATAAAATGTTATTCACCCTGTAACACCTTAAACTACAACACGAGAATTGGCCACCAACACCAAATATGCCGCCAGTATTTGTAGAGGTGGAAATAAGTGAACTCTGCAAAAGATTCAGACTGTCTACCGTTTCAGATTCAGAGTGCAAAAAGGGATTCTGTCAGATGAGTATAATTATCACACCAACCTGCACAAAGTTACTGGTTGAACGGGTATCAGCCTTAATGTACATTAAGTGACAACTTGGTTGAGATGCCATTGCGCAGCTGATGCAATGCATTCTCACACCCAGGTTGTGCTTCGGTGAAAAGTTGGAAAACATCTGACGAAGCGTCAGGCTTTCCTATTGCATGTTGACGAGTATGCAACTCGAACGGCACTTAGTGGGCAGGAATAGACATCACACCACTCGTTTGGAAAGCGCCTCACGCGGTACAAGTCTGCTTCTGATGACACGCCTGCCTCCCATATAATAATAAGCAACTGCAATGCTATTCCGGCCTCCATTATACATATGTGACTTTGTGCATTTGCCTTGGTGTGAATTAATTGTGAAATTAAGCAATACTCACTATAACTGTAGTCTCCAGAGGGTGGCATGAACATGTCCTGTCCTGTTCTGTATCAGTTTCCCATAGCTTCATTTTATTGGCTCAGCAGCAGCTTTTTACGGGAAAAACATGACACCTTCACATGTGTTTCCGGTTCAAATCTGCTGCTGAGCCAATCAAATGGAACTATGAGAAACTGACCTGAAACAGGAAATGTTTATGCCCCCTTCTGGAAAAGGGAACTACAGTTATATACAGATTTAGTTTAGATGTTGTTTTGTTTAATGGATACGGAAAAAGGTTCGAGTCATACTGGTCAAGTCACAAGTCAAAAGTCATAAGTGTTCAATCCAAGTCGAGTGGGAATTCTTTTATGATCCGAGTGTCGAGTGTAAAGTTGGCAAATTGATAACTTAAGTGTGACTTGAGTCGAGGTCATGGTGATTGCAGTCCACACATCTGCAACAACAGTACCTATAGTTGTCCTGTTCTTTCCTATGAGCCATAGATGGTAGCTGAAAAGTGACAGGATGCTGACGAAGAACATGGCCGCCACAAGAAACAAAAATAAGATGTGGAATTTGGCGTGGTTTTCAGGCAGTTGTTGCTGAACAGGGGAAAAAGAAAGAGACAGCAGGTTAACCTTTACATTTTGCAAAAGTTCAGTGCAGACTTTAGTTGAGTCACTGATGGTGGGGATGACCTCCTCATTCCAGATTATATACAAAACTAAGCTGCTTATGTGACAAATACCAAAACACCCAGATAGTGTGGATTTAGACCAACCCGTGCAAGGACTTACACAGAATTTAGTGTACTGTAAACAAAAACACAGTATAAAACATGGTATTCTAAGCAGCAAATTCAATAACACTTCACACTCTCTTGCAGTTGGACAGTGAAGACAAGGGCGTCATTGTCTCAAGAGAAGCCATGTAAGGCCACGTAGAGAGAGAGAGAGAGAGACTTTAGACTCAACATCTGATGTGAACAAATACAATGTACAATTTAGGAATTTAGCAGACACTCTTATCCAGAGTGACTTACAATTGTGAGATCGAAATAAGCAGAGTAAGCATGAACTCTAGTCCATAAACACAGAGTGCAGAGAGCACAGTGTATTGCCTCAAATAAACTAGGACATCAGGTAAACAGTGAACTTAACATCTGTCTAAACAACTTGCTATCGGAAAAACAGTTTGCACATTTGAAACATCCAGGTAGACAATGAACTTTTAATGAACTAATATGCTATCTAAATCTAAGAAACAATGACATGAGAACTAGTGACCAAGATATGTCATAGTAGCCATATCTTGGTTAATTGCTAGCATCAATCGAAAGAAAGGGTGCCAAGAAGGGGTACAGGGAGAGTGAAGTGGTGAGGTGGAGTCTGAAGAGGTGAGTCTTAAGATTAGGGTGGAGAATTGGGAGTGAGTCTGCAGTTCTGACTGCAAAGGGGGGTTTATTCCACAGTTTGGGAGCCAGGAGGGAGAAGAGTCTAGGTTGTGTTGTCCAGGGTGTTTTAGGGAACGCTCATACACTATTCCTGTGTTAGCGGATCTAAGTGAGTGGGAAGGGTTGTAGGGTTGGATCAGGTCTTGAAGGTATAAGGGTGCCACGCCTTTGGTTGCCCTGTCGGCCAACATCAGTGTTTTGTACTCGGTATGGGCAGCAACCGGGAGCCAATGAAGGGAGTGGAAACGGGGGTAGACATGTTAAAATGTTGGCTGGTTGAAGACCAGGTGTGCTGCGGCATTCTGGATCATTTAGAGGGAGATACAGTAGCTCCGAGTTGACTGAGGCCTGGATAAGGAGCTACGCAGACTCCTGGGTGATGATGGGTCTGATTCTTCGGATGTTATAACGTGTAAACCTACAGGAGCAAGTGACTGCTGCAATGTGTGCCATGTAGGACAGGACAACACCCAGGCTCTTGGCAATTGGAACAGAAGCTACCAGGGAGTTGCCTATGGAAATAGTGGGATCCTACATGGGGCACGACTTACCTGGGCAGGAGAGTAGTTCAGTCTTATCTATCAAATAATAATGAGAGTATAATAATATAAGTATAATAATAATAATACTCAAGATACTGATCACATGACACGTGCAACTTTCATTCCCTGCTTGTCTGACCATTCACAGTAAAATCATCAGTGTCAATTTAACTGTGAGAGTACTAACGTACAAATTGCATTTCCTTTGGAATAAAAATAAAATGTAATGTTATACTTACGGTCCAGAATTTCATGAAATACTGGACAACTGTGGCCGAAATGACTGCACAATACAGAGCACCATAGGCCAGGAACAATACAAAGTATTTGTAGTTGGAGAATCCCACACAGTTATTCACCCTGAACAAAAGAAGATGGAAAACAGGAGAGCCAGAGAGTGAGAGAGTGTGTGTGAGTGAGTGAGTGAGTGAGTGAGTGAGTGAGTGAGAGAGAGAGAGAATTCAGTCAAATACCCTAATACTGACAGATTTTTACAGGAGATATCCCTTTGCTAAGAATATCCTATCAAGCCAAATATATTCAAACTAATGGAGTAGAGGCAAAACAATTCTTATGGATGGAATGGGAAGGCAAGCACATATTGAATACATGTAACTTATACAATGGCTACTGCTACGATCAAGTGAGGAATACCATACCAGGGGCAGTGATGGTCCATCTTCAGCACACACCTTTCAGAACATAGTCAAAAGGACAAGAGATGATGAGGGCTTGTTATTACAATCTTATTAGACATCACGGGCAGATGCTCACATGTAAGACAGTAAACACTCACATCTCACAGGTGGAGCAGTGATGGCAGCGGTCTGGTTTGATAACCTGACAGTGGTCACAGTATCGGATAGCTGTTGGAATCAAATGCCACAAATTACATTACAGTATACATTTACATTTCAGATTCCCCAAAATGATTACCAGCTCTCAAGAAAATATCCTTCAGGCACTTTATTATAAGGCTAGCATGCTGCCTGTGCCAACTGAAGTGCCCAAAGGACATTTCCGTGAGTGCTGGTAATCTCTGACAATATTGCAAATTGCCATAAACGTTTCCTTCTTTACTTTGATAACATAGCTTAAATAAGCCGTAAGATGCAGAGTTGTATTATTAAATGGACAGATATGGTGTACATACTACATAGACAAACTACAAACAGTAATCATAGTGCTTATAGTGAGCTAATTTACAACACCCATTCTATTGGCTCACCGCCTCCAGCTGTTTGTGTGAACACTGGCAGTTCCCTGGCCACTCTCTTCAGGATCTCCTGCTGCACCTCAGATCTCTCCTCTTTCTCATACAGTTCCTTCTCCGCTTTGGGCAGACAGAACTGGAGGAGAGAAAAGAGATGCCTCACACGCACATAGGATACGACGTAGCCTTACTTTCCTTTGTGCTACTTAGTGAGAGACTGCCTACTTAGTGTGAGAAAAGGTATGTAGATGGCCTGACGAAAAAAGGCTATACATGTGGAAATGTATATCTATTATTTACACAGCCATCATGAAGTAGAGTGAACTACTCAAATCAATCAATTAAAAATGTTATACAATTGTGAAATATGAATCTGAGCTACGCACACGCACACACACAGCCTACCACTTTGGAGGGGGGAGCTGGTCTGACGTAGATGGTCTTCCAGTAGGACCAAACAAATATGAAGAAGAAGATGTGAAAGATAACCAGGTAGCTGACTGTATGGAGTAAGACAGACACACACATCAGCCACTATGCTCAACTGAGGACAAAAAACCCGCTCAACCTACTCTACGAAAACCTTATTCCTCTTTCACAAACTATTGTAAGAAAAAACACTCAAACTACTGTAGGAGTTCCTGATTGGACCTACTCAACCTATTCCATGATTAGTCAGCTAGAATGACATAGACACAAGGTGAATCTTGAATTACCGCTTTGTAAAGCGGTTGTACATTGAAAAATGAACACTGAGGATTTAACTGTGTAGGATTGTTAGTGGAACAGTTTGTGAGTGTGTGACTGTGTGTGTGTGTGTGTGTGTGTGTTACTTACTTCGTTCGTCATTATTTGGGACTGTAACTGTTTGAGACCAACAAGAAGATATATGGATTAGAGCAAAGTCTGATATATACAAGTGAAACACACATTGTCCATTGGTTCTGCGATGGAGTTTTACTTTAAATCTCTGTGAATCGTTTCCACCCAGTTGTAGCAAGTACACTGAATTTTAAAGTCAGACATATCGGTAGGCGGAGATCTCCGATCGGCTTACTACGCCAGGCTAAACGGTGAGTCCCTCCATTCAAGGGTATAACCGAACCAGGTTCAGTTTTAATAAGTAGGCTACTGTGTACATACACTACATAAGAGTATAACAATTTTAAAATGTATGAAGACACATTAGTCCAGTGGTTAACCCACTAGAAGAACCCAGTTGGACAGTTACAGTCTCCATTTCTCCCCAACAACCCACCTACCCTGTCATGCCACTCCCAAACCCCCCTTCCACATCAGCCCACACCATGCGGCGTGCAGCCTGGCACAGCCAGCGGTGAGCCTCCTATAAGAGAGTGCTTTGTCTACGCAGTAGGGATGTCCCTGCCCTGACCATGGCACTGACTGACTGACCCACTGACTGACCCCCAGGTCTACTTACATGTTGTTCATAGATACAGTATCAGCTCCAGGCTGAGAGGAACCAAAACAATAAGCGATTGTGTGCAGAAAGGCTGAACAAGCAACCTTGTGTAAAAAATATATTACAGACAAATTTAACTCCTAAGAGTGTACAAAAGAAATAAAATGGGGCCCATAATGGTCGGTTCATATAGAAATATGACTTTGCACAAACATAATTATATTGGCATTGTCTGCAATATTGACACATTTCATAGTCACTGTAGTTGACACGTTAACATGAGATGCCAAGAAATGATACAACTGGAATAATTGGAAGTATTGTTTTAGCCATACAGCTGTATGTGTGCGCAGAGAACTTGATTCTGAGATTATGTGTTTATTAGTGTTGCGTTATGCCTGGTTGGACCACTGTTCCATTACAGGTTGACCACTTAGTCAGCATTTACAGCTGATTCAGATGACCTTTTTGTTTCGTTTTGTTGACCAAATTAAAATCACATTGTGAGTTGCCAAACTTTTTACACTTTTAAAAGTGTAGAAATTAATCAATTAATTATAAAAAAATGTTTTTACATATTATATCCACTGGTCAAGATAATGGTACAACTTGAGCGCTCAGTCTCATTCTGCAAAAATCTGATAAAAGTAAATTTGTACACTATTTAGAGTTAAATTAAACTGACGATTTTACTGTATGTGCATTTTTTACCCTTCTATCGTCATTCATATTCCACATTTGTTGTATGAATTATATTTTTATCATTCTATACTATTTTCACAGGAAGACTACCCTCCACACTGTGATCTGTTCACTGGATTCCTCACCGTTGGACTTCCTTGTTATTTTTATAAACTGCAGTTGACTGCAAAGCAACAATCATATCTTAATAAACAGCAGGTTCCTATAGTGCAAAACATTTTCTAAACAACACTTTGCATGTGTTTCTGTGAGACTGAGCAGCTAATTACCAATCTGTCAATATGAAAGTCGAAAATGTATAACTGCACAACATCCATCTTTCAATGAAATAGCTTTTGCGCCCAGTGGAAATAGTGGAAATACTCCACTAAAGTAAAAAATACCTCAAAATTGTACTTAAGTACAGTACTTGAGTACATGTATATATAGTTACTTTACACCACTGATAATGTGAATGGTTTATTATTCGGACAGGTTATGATCGATGTCAGATGAATCTCAGTGATCTGCTGTAACTAATACCAGCTGACCAAAGTTGACAACTAACCTGGAACAGAAAAGAAACGCACCGAAATATAAATGCTACAAAATATAACAATACTTACAGACACACAGTTCCACGACGTACGCATAATAAGACCAGCCGACAACCAAGTTTATAAAGAATACGGGGATCCAATTGAGAGCCCGTTTACAGCCTCTCAGTACGTGCGAGGGCGCCATCTTTAATCCGCCTGTAGCTGGACATTATGTCGTGACGTCAAGAGGCTTTAAAGCGGTGGTTCTCAACCTGTGGGTCGGGGCCAGGGGGGTCCCGTCCCCCCGATGACAGTGATGTGTCTATTTAAGGACTTTTAAGACCTAAAAAAAATAGGAACGAAAAGAAGAAAGACTAATACTGCATCAAAAGTTATCAACAAACTATACTATACTATAAAAACTGGTCAATAATTGGCCAAATTGTCAAATAATATAAGAAAGAGGCACGAATTGAAATTTGCTCACAAGCGCATGAACGCCATGAAGCACCGGGAAGTACCTCTACTTCTCGGATTGGCTCCAATGGAGCAGGCGCACAAGCGTTTCAGACGGTAGAAGCATGCGCAGTAGGGTTTAGAATGTGGAATTGTTGCAATCCCAGATGTGACCACCAGACGACAGCAGCTTCACTGTTCTACCGCGGTTATGGGCTTGCATTGGTCGTGACGTCAGGGGGCTTTAAAGCAGGGGTCTTCAACGTTTTCAGGCCAAGGACCCCTTGGCTGAGAGCGAGATAAAGTAGGGACCCCCATTATATATTGTATAATTTTTTTTTTTTTTCATAGATTGCATAGGCAGCTTCATAGACTTGTTTCACAGCACTATCATGTTGGATTCATGTTAATGTGTATTTCCAGACATTTAACCATGCACTTAAACAATACTTAGTAAACCTGACCTTTCACTCTGTACTTAATCTGCTCTTTTTCCCCCCTACATCAAACCACTTTAGCCAAAAATAGCAGATCTACAAGCGCACAACGCCTCGCGCTGCGAGGCGTTGTGTGCTTGTAGATCTGCTTGGAGACTGGTCAGATGATGAAACGCCCTTACAGTCCATCAGGAGCTGGATACCGCTATCCAGGCCCTGCTTGATCGTCAGAGCAATGAACTTTGGAGCCAAATCAAGAACAAATCCACCAAAGGAAGCATGAGCTCAGTTCGGGGCTCTCCCCAGGCTGGCAGAGGGAGAGTAGCGCCTAGGATTACATAATATTTACAGCATTGGCACTGGGTGATAAAATGGGTAAAAAAATATGGTATAAAAATATAGTAAAAGCCTTGTATCGTACAGTTCGGAAAACATTCTTCCTAGGATCATTCCCTCTGATTATATATTTTGAGTCAAGCGCCTGGTAAACTTGTGTATTTTGACTAATTCTGGGGCCAATCCTTGATATCGAATTAGCTTGTGGAACAGCTGTGCTAAAGGAGAATTAGCTCAGATGGTAGAGCGCTCGCTTTTCATGCGAGAAGTGGCAGGACTGATACCCGCATTCTCATAAAAAGAGTACACTTGATAGATGACTGGTTTTACTTTTCAGTTGAATCAGTCAAAGTGTTAGGATTTAAAGTTCATACTGGAGCCACAAACCACCATGAAACAAGGTTGCAATCAAATATCCAGTCTATTTAGCCGGATACTGATGAATAGTATGACAGTAGGTTTTCATGATGATGCCATGGCTCTAAACAAAGACACAAAGAAACAAATTATAATATCGTGCCAGATAAAAGATAAATATGGCCTTTAAATCATATTATACATTAAGGTAGATAATCAAAATAATAATTGGCCAAGTATTTACTTATATATTATTATATAATATTACATAATATTAAACATCTAAATATCCATATAACTCAAGTTCATCAATTCTTTAATATAATCATATAATCCACATCACTAGACGTAAAACACTGGAACTTACATTATACCAGGTTTAACAGACACATGGCAAACATCAGTACATGGGCAGCACACGGCAAACACACAGGCCGGCAGCATGTGTTTGGAAACAAGGGAGAATGGGAATCCAGTCCTGTTTTATAGTGGGAGGAAGTGAGGTCACCACCACAGGTAGCAGTCTGAATCCCATTGTGGTGTCTCCTTGTGGAGCGGAGGGGAAATGAACCTTGCGGTTACTGACACAAAGACTAGATTATATTTGCAAAGGTGTCAGCGGTGTGCATCTTACCTCAAAGACGCACCAAATTCAGGCCAATTTTAAGCAGGCGCTAAGGTGCCCCTTTGGAAGCTGACTGCAACATGCAATGCCACATAGCGCCTCAATCGTTGCAAGCAGAAACAGAGCGCCTGAACAGGGACTTGAACCCTGGACCCTCAGATTAAAAGTCTGATGCTCTACCGTCTGAGCTATCCAGGCCCTGCTTGAGCATTACAGAAATGAACTTTGGAGCCACATCAAGAAAGCACATTTGACAGCCAATGACATGGCATTTTTTCTTGAAGCCTTGTATCGTACAGTACAGAAAACGTACTTCTTAGAATCATTCCCTCTGATTATGTAGTTTGAGTCAAGCACCTATGGCATTGATGCACTTGTGTGTATTTTTGGCTAATTCTGGGGCTAATCCTCGACATGAAATTAGCTTCTGGAACAGTTGTGCTAAAGGGGAATTAGCTCAGATGGTAGAGTGCTCGCTTAGCATGCGAGAGGTGACGGGATCGATACCCGTATTCTCCAATTAGTTGCTTATCCGGATAATAACTGGTCTCTCTTTACTGATGGGCATTAACTGCAAGTGTAGAGGCGCTGGATCAGAATAGCCAAAGTGCTTTTCATTTTCATATTAGAACACTTGGTCAGAGGGAAGATTCCACTTAACATTTCCCTCGTGCAACTCACAGACGTAAGGGGAATTAGCTCATATGGTAGAGCGCTCGCTTTGCATGCGAGAGGTGGCGGCACCGATGCCCGCATTCTCCAGACAAGAATACACTTGACGGATGTCTGGTTTTACTCTTCAGTTGAATCAGTCAAAGACTAGATTTGCAAAGGTGTCAGCGCTGTGCAGCTTACCTCAAAGACGCAACAAGTTCAGGCCATCTTTATATGATTGTAATTTTGAGCAGGCGCTAACAGGCCCCTCTGGAAACTGACTGCAACATCATTTTGCAATGCCACGTAGCGTCTCAAACGTTTACATATTCTTGCAAGCATGAACAGAGCGCCTGAACAGGGACTTGAACCCTGGACCCTCAGATTAAAAGTCTGATGCTCTACCGTCTGAGCTATCCAGGCCCTGCTTGAGCATTACAGCAATGAACTTTGGAGTCACATCAAGAAAGCACATTTGACAGCCAATGACATGGCATTTTTTCTTGAAGCCTTGTATCGTACAGTACAAAAAACGTACTTCTTAGAATCATTCCCTCTGATTATGTAGTTTGAGTCAAGCACCTATGGCATTGATGCACTCGTGTGTATTTTTGGCTAATTCTGGGGCCAATCCTCGACAATGAAGTAGCTTTCGGAACACTTGTGCTAAAGGGGAATTAGCTCAGATGGTAGAGTGCTCGCTTAGCATGCGAGAGGTGACGGGATCGATACCCGTATTCTCCAATTAGTTGTTTATCCGGATAATAACTGGTCTCTCTTTACTGATGGAAATTAACTACAAGTGTAGAGGCGCTGGATCAGAATAGCCAAAGTGCTTTTCATTTTCATATTAGAACACTTGGTCAGAGGGAAGATTCCACTTAACATTTCCCTCGTGCAACGCACAGACGTAAGGGGAATTAGCTCAGATGGTAGAGCACTCGCTTTGCATGCGAGAGGTGGCGGGACCGATGCCCGCATTCTCCAGACAAGAATACACTTGACGGATGTCTGCTTTTACTCTTCAGTTGAAACAGTCAAAGACTAGATTTGCAAAGGTGTCAGCGCTGTGCAGCTTACCTCAAAGACGCAACAAGTTCAGGCCATCTTTATATGATTGTAATTTTGAGCAGGCGCTAACAGGCCCCTCTGGAAACTGACTGCAACATCATTTTGCAATGCCACGTAGCGTCTCAAACGTTTACATATTCTTGCAAGCATGAACAGAGCGCCTGAACAGGGACTTGAACCCTGGACCCTCAGATTAAAAGTCTGATGCTCTACCGTCTGAGCTATCCAGGCCCTGCTTGAGCATTACAGCAATGAACTTTGGAGTCACATCAAGAAAGCACATTTGACAGCCAATGACATGGCATTTTTTCTTGAAGCCTTGTATCGTACAGTACAGAAAACGTACTTCTTAGAATCATTCCCTCTGATTATGTAGTTTGAGTCAAGCACCTATGGCATTGATGCACTCGTGTGTATTTTTGGCTAATTCTGGGGCCAATCCTCGACAATGAAGTAGCTTTCGGAACACTTGTGCTAAAGGGGAATTAGCTCAGATGGTAGAGTGCTCGCTTAGCATGCGAGAGGTGACGGGATCGATACCCGTATTCTCCAATTAGTTGTTTATCCGGATAATAACTGGTCTCTCTTTACTGATGGAAATTAACTACAAGTGTAGAGGCGCTGGATCAGAATAGCCAAAGTGCTTTTCATTTTCATATTAGAACACTTGGTCAGAGGGAAGATTCCACTTAACATTTCCCTCGTGCAACGCACAGACGTAAGGGGAATTAGCTCAGATGGTAGAGCACTCGCTTTGCATGCGAGAGGTGGCGGGACCGATGCCCGCATTCTCCAGACAAGAATACACTTGACGGATGTCTGCTTTTACTCTTCAGTTGAAACAGTCAAAGACTAGATTTGCAAAGGTGTCAGCGCTGTGCAGCTTACCTCAAAGACGCAACAAGTTCAGGCCATCTTTATATGATTGTAATTTTGAGCAGGCGCTAACAGGCCCCTCTGGAAACTGACTGCAACATCATTTTGCAATGCCACGTAGCGTCTCAAACGTTTACATATTCTTGCAAGCATGAACAGAGCGCCTGAACAGGGACTTGAACCCTGGACCCTCAGATTAAAAGTCTGATGCTCTACCGTCTGAGCTATCCAGGCCCTGCTTGAGCATTACAGCAATGAACTTTGGAGTCACATCAAGAAAGCACATTTGACAGCCAATGACATGGCATTTTTTCTTGAAGCCTTGTATCGTACAGTACAGAAAACGTACTTCTTAGAATCATTCCCTCTGATTATGTAGTTTGAGTCAAGCACCTATGGCATTGATGCACTCGTGTGTATTTTTGGCTAATTCTGGGGCCAATCCTCGACAATCAAGTAGCTTTCGGAACACTTGTGCTGAAGGGGAATTAGCTCAGATGGTAGAGTGCTCGCTTAGCATGCGAGAGGTGACGGGATCGATACCCGTGTTCTCCAATTAGTTGCTTATCCGGATAATAACTGGTCTCTCTTTACTCATGGAAATTAACTACAAGTGTAGAGGCGCTGGATCAGAATAGCCAAAGTGCTTTTCATTTTCATATTAGAACACTTGGTCAGAGGGAAGATTCCACTTAACATTTCCCTCGTGCAACTCACAGACGTAAGGGGAATTAGCTCATATGGTAGAGCACTCGCTTTGCATGCGAGAGGTGGCGGCACCGATGCCCGCATTCTCCAGACAAGAATACACTTGACGGATGTCTGGTTTTACTCTTCAGTTGAATCAGTCAAAGACTAGATTTGCAAAGGTGTAAGCGCTGTGCAGCTTACCTCAAAGACGCAACAAGTTCAGGCCATCTTTATATGATGGTAATTTTGAGCAGGCACTAACAGGCCCCTCTGGAAACTGACTGCAACATCATTTTGCAATGCCACGTAGAGTCTCAAACGTTTACATATTCTTGCAAGCATGAACAGAGCGCCTGAACAGGGACTTGAACCCTGGACCCTCAGATTAAAAGTCTGATGCTCTACCGTCTGAGCTATCCAGGCCCTGCTTGAGCATTACAGCAATGAACTTTGGAGTCACATCAAGAAAGCACATTTGACAGCCAATGACATGGCATTTTTTCTTGAAGCCTTGTATCGTACAGTACAGAAAACGTACTTCTTAGAATCATTCCCTCTGATTATGTAGTTTGAGTCAAGCACCTATGGCATTGATGCACTCGTGTGTATTTTTGGCTAATTCTGGGGCCAATCCTCGACAATCAAGTAGCTTTCGGAACACTTGTGCTAAAGGGGAATTAGCTCAGATGGTAGAGTGCTCGCTTAGCATGCGAGAGGTGACGGGATCGATACCCGTATTCTCCAATTAGTTGCTTATCCGGATAATAACTGGTCTCTCTTTACTTATGGAAATTAACTACAAGTGTAGAGGCGCTGGATCAGAATAGCCAAAGTGCTTTTCATTTTCATATTAGAACACTTGGTCAGAGGGAAGATTCCACTTAACATTTCCCTCGTGCAACTCACAGACGTAAGGGGAATTAGCTCATATGGTAGAGCACTCGCTTTGCATGCGAGAGGTGGCGGCACCGATGCCCGCATTCTCCAGACAAGAATACACTTGACGGATGTCTGGTTTTACTCTTCAGTTGAATCAGTCAAAGACTAGATTTGCAAAGGTGTCAGCGCTGTGCAGCTTACCTCAAAGACGCAACAAGTTCAGGCCATCTTTATATGATTGTAATTTTGAGCAGGCGCTAACAGGCCCCTCTGGAAACTGACTGCAACATCATTTTGCAATGCCACGTAGCGTCTCAAACGTTTACATATTCTTGCAAGCATGAACAGAGCGCCTGAACAGGGACTTGAACCCTGGACCCTCAGATTAAAAGTCTGATGCTCTACCGTCTGAGCTATCCAGGCCCTGCTTGAGCATTACAGCAATGAACTTTGGAGTCACATCAAGAAAGCACATTTGACAGCCAATGACATGGCATTTTTTCTTGAAGCCTTGTATCGTACAGTACAGAAAACGTACTTCTTAGAATCATTCCCTCTGATTATGTAGTTTGAGTCAAGCACCTATGGCATTGATGCACTCGTGTGTATTTTTGGCTAATTCTGGGGCCAATCCTCGACAATCAAGTAGCTTTCGGAACACTTGTGCTGAAGGGGAATTAGCTCAGATGGTAGAGTGCTCGCTTAGCATGCGAGAGGTGACGGGATCGATACCCGTATTCTCCAATTAGTTGCTTATCCGGATAATAACTGGTCTCTCTTTACTCATGGAAATTAACTACAAGTGTAGAGGCGCTGGATCAGAATAGCCAAAGTGCTTTTCATTTTCATATTAGAACACTTGGTCAGAGGGAAGATTCCACTTAACATTTCCCTCGTGCAACTCACAGACTTAAGGGGAATTAGCTCATATGGTAGAGCACTCGCTTTGCATGCGAGAGGTGGCGGCACCGATGCCCGCATTCTCCAGACAAGAATACACTTGACGGATGTCTGGTTTTACTCTTCAGTTGAATCAGTCAAAGACTAGATTTGCAAAGGTGTAAGCGCTGTGCAGCTTACCTCAAAGACGCAACAAGTTCAGGCCATCTTTATATGATTGTAATTTTGAGCAGGCACTAACAGGCCCCTCTGGAAACTGACTGCAACATCATTTTGCAATGCCACGTAGAGTCTCAAACGTTTACATATTCTTGCAAGCATGAACAGAGCGCCAGAACAGGGACTTGAACCCTGGACCCTCAGATTAAAAGTCTGATGCTCTACCGTCTGAGCTATCCAGGCCCTGCTTGAGCATTACAGCAATGAACTTTGGAGTCACATCAAGAAAGCACATTTGACAGCCAATGACATGGCATTTTTTCTTGAAGCCTTGTATCGTACAGTACAGAAAACGTACTTCTTAGAATCATTCCCTCTGATTATGTAGTTTGAGTCAAGCACCTATGGCATTGATGCACTCGTGTGTATTTTTGGATAATTCTGGGGCCAATCCTCGACAATGAAGTAGCTTTAGGAACACTTGTGCTAAAGGGGAATTAGCTCAGATGGTAGAGTGCTCGCTTAGCATGCGAGAGGTGACGGGATCGATACCCGTATTCTCCAATTAGTTGCTTGTCCGGATAATAACTGGTCTCTCTTTACTGATGGAAATTAACTACAAGTGTAGAGGCGCTGGATCAGAATAGCCAAAGTGCTTTTCATTTTCATATTAGAACACTTGGTCAGAGGGAAGATTCCACTTAACATTTCCCTCGTGCAACTCACAGACGTAAGGGGAATTAGCTCATATGGTAGAGCGCTCGCTTTGCATGCGAGAGGTGGCGGGACCGATGCCCGCATTCTCCAGACAAGAATACACTTGACGGATGTCTGGTTTTACTCTTCAGTTGAATCAGTCAAAGACTAGATTTGCAAAGGTGTCAGCGCTGTGCAGCTTACCTCAAAGACGCAACAAGTTCAGGCCATCTTTATATGATTGTAATTTTGAGCAGGCACTAACAGGCCCCTCTGGAAACTGACTGCAACATCATTTTGCAATGCCACGCAGCGTCTCAAACGTTTAAATATTCTTGCAAGCATGAACAAAGCGCCTGAACAGGGACTTGAACCCTGGACCCTCAGATTAAAAGTCTGATGCTCTACCGTCTGAGCTATCCAGGCCCTGCTTGAGCATTACAGCAATGAACTTTGGAGTCACATCAAGAAAGCACATTTGACAGCCAATGACATGGCATTTTTTCTTGAAGCCTTGTATCGTACAGTACAGAAAACGTACTTCTTAGAATCATTCCCTCTGATTATGTAGTTTGAGTCAAGCACCTATGGCATTGATGCACTCGTGTGTATTTTTGGCTAATTCTGGGGCCAATCCTCGACAATGAAGTAGCTTTCAGAACACTTGTGCTAAAGGGGAATTAGCTCAGATGGTAGAGTGCTCGCTTAGCATGCGAGAGGTGACGGGATCGATACCCGTATTCTCCAATTAGTTGTTTATCCGGATAATAACTGGTCTCTCTTTACTGATGGAAATTAACTACAAGTGTAGAGGCGCTGGATCAGAATAGCCATAGTGCTTTTCATTTTCATATTAGAACACTTGGTCAGAGGGAAGATTCCACTTAACATTTCGGTCGTGCAACTCACAGACGTAAGGGGAATTAGCTCAGATGGTAGAGCGCTCGCTTTGCATGCGAGAGGTGGTGGGACCGATGCTCGCATTCTCCAGACAAGAATACACTTGACGGATATCTGCTTTTACTCTTCAGTTGAATCAGTCAAAGACTAGATTATATTTGCAAAGGTGTCAGCGCTGTGCAGCTTACCTCAAAGACGCAACAAGCTCAGGCCAACTTTATATGATTGTAATTTTGAGCAGGTGCTAACAGGCCCCTCTGGAAACTGACTGCAACATCGTTTTGCAATGCCACGTAGCGTCTCAAACGTTTACATATTCTTGCAAGCATGAACAGAGCGCCTGAACAGGGACTTGAACCCTGGACCCTCAGATTAAAAGTCTGATGCTCTACCGTCTGAGCTATCCAGGCCCTGCTTGAGCATTACAGCAATGAACTTTGGAGTCACATCAAGAAAGCACATTTGACAGCCAATGACATGGCATTTTTTCTTGAAGCCTTGTATCGTACAGTACAGAAAACGTACTTCTTAGAATCATTCCCTCTGATTATGTAGTTTGAGTCAAGCACCTATGGCATTGATGCACTCGTGTGTATTTTTGGCTAATTCTGGGGCCAATCCTCGACAATCAAGTAGCTTTCGGAACACTTGTGCTGAAGGGGAATTAGCTCAGATGGTAGAGTGCTCGCTTAGCATGCGAGAGGTGACGGGATCGATACCCGTATTCTCCAATTAGTTGCTTATCCGGATAATAACTGGCCTCTCTTTACTTATGGAAATGAACTACAAGTGTAGATGTGACAAGGGTGAAATGAGGGGTTCTTAAAACTTTTGTAATTTGTTTTTATTGGTGCTTAATGTGTATAATTGCCTCATTTAACCCCACCATCTTATTATTTTTGTACCAATTATTATTACGCACTGTATTGTTTATAATTGTTTTCCCCATGATCCCCTGGTCACATGTATTGAGAGACATTGAGTGGCAGAGCGGCAGTCACGCGGTCACGCCCAAGGCCACGGTCATGGCCAATGTCCCCAGACAGACTGTCACCACGGACAAATGAAAGAAGAGGGAGGTGTGGTTTGGCAGGTACAAAAGCGGAGGCGGGACCGTTTGAAAGAGAGAACAGAGCACCCAAGTGACAGAGGCGTCAGTGAGGAGAAGGACAGCAGAGGGGAAGGTTGTGCCGAGACACGGAGTAGAGGAGTGCATAGATGAAGTAGACATACCAGCCACCTAGGAGTTTGGAAGCCGAGGTGTGCCTACATTCAAAGGAGAAAGCGATCGAACCGAAGGGGAGGAAGAGGCGAGTGAGACCAGACCATATGAGAGACGAGTGAGACCAGACCATATAAGGAGCGCTGAGACTGGAAAGTGGCGATAACGTTGCATACGCAACCAACTCAGCGCCAGGTGTAAAAACCTGGCTGGCGAGTGAGTATTCGAACAAGCAACGTTGAATCCCTGTATAACCACTGCCTGAGACAACGCAAATGTATCGTGTAAATGCACAGTGAACTGGTCTAGATCTCTATAATTGCAGGCGGAGAGAAAGAAGAGAGAAGACGAAGACGACTGGCCTCAAACCCTTTCCCATCTTACCCCCATATATGGACATGCAGCATTACCCCTGAACAAACCGTGTTGAGTATCTTGAAGCACTTTATTGGCACAGCACTTTACTTGAAAAGTATTTGTTGCACAGAAACCCCCCATGCTAAGGAACCCTTGTGATTAAGCCCCGCGTAATTTGCACAACTTTATAATTTATTTTATAGTTGTTGTGTAGATTAATTGTGTTTTGTATGTTTATATAGGTTTTATTAGTATAGTGTTTATTTGATTGTTTTTAAGGCACAGAAGCCAATGTATTAGGGACCCAATAAATATGACTTACCTTTTTTGATACACTGTATTCGTGTCCAGTTTCTTAAAGGGATATTCTCATGCCAGTGTTGTATTCTCAAAACCAAAAGTATTGAAACTTACCAGTTAACCTCGAACCTGGGAAAGCCTGAAGAAGAAGTTAAAGTGTATTCAAAGGGGACTTCCCTCTATAACAAAAGTGGCGTAGTCGACAAACAATTAGTTCAGATAGGACTCACAGTAATTACGCACCCAGCACTTTATTGTGCATTTATATTTTATTGTTGTGAGTTTTATTCTGGATTATTTATTAAAGGAGAAGAGTGCAATAGTACAAACAAATTGCAAGTCAAATGTGATACAATTTCGGCCCTGTTCACATATTTGGCGTTGGCGGCAGGACTGGTTGAGAACAAACACATGAGAATACCCTTAAGAGAAACTGTACTGTTTTGTTGTTTTTGTTGCTTTTTGTTGTTTGCTTTACGGATTCAGAATGATGATGATGGCGGTGTATCCCGGTGCCCCATGGTTACCCACCTTTGGTGGAACAGAAGGCGAGAGTAAATATAGGGAATGGAAAGACCAGATTAGAGGATTATTAAGTACCCAGGAACTACCAGAGATCAGGAAAGTTGCTATTATAATTAAAACGCTAACCAACGAAGCTAAACGACAGATTAGTGTGGTTGAGGAGGGCGAACGCGACACAGTGGCAAAAGTTTTTAAATACTTAGATGCTTTATATAAAGAAACTGTCTCTGTCGCAGAAATGCGCTCACTATTCTATCGGTGCGCACAGCGCGCAGGAGAGAATGTACCAACTTACACCCTGAGACTTAGAGAGCTGTTTTGTGGGCTGCGGCAGCACGACCCAAGCACCACTCCCTCCGAAGCCATTCTTCGTGATCAGTTTGTTATGGGTTTAGCTGAGGGCCCCCTGGGCCAAGCCTTAAAAATATATGCTCGACGACACCCAGATGAAGATTTTGCTGCTTTACGCGAAGAAGCCTACCTGTTAGCTGCTGAACATGGAACTACTGAAATAACGTGCCACGCTGTTAATCCTATTTCTGTCCCCTACCCTTCTCAGGACCCTGCTTGGAGAGAAAAATTAAAACAGGAAATCATGGACGACGTAAAAACTCAAATGCAAGGATTCACGCAGGAACTCATGAAGGAAATCAGACCGCTCCTCCGCACTGGCACCAATGACGCACGAGCGCGCACTCCACCGCCACCTGAGCGACGGTATACGGCCTCTCAGCGCTACGAATGGGATGAAGGAGGTAGGCCGATATGTAGCCAGTGTAGACAGGCGGGTCATATAGCGAGATTCTGTAGATCCGACCGAAGTCAGTTAAACTAGTACGCCCTGTCGCCGAGGTCCGGGGGGCAGAGGTGCAACGTTCACAAAAAAAGTTAAGGGCCAATGAAGTGTTTGTGGGGGAATGTCCGACAATTGGGATAACAATGGGGGGAGTCCAAATGAGGGGTTTATTAGATACGGGGTCTCAAGTCACATTGATGCAGCAGAGTTTGTTTAACGAAAAGTTCTCGCAAGATAAAATGGAAAATGGGCCTCTGGTGTTTAGCCTACGGGCAGCAAACGGCCTTGATCTACCCTATTCTGGCTATGCCATATTCGATTTAGAATTAGAAGGACTGAAAATACCGGGAAGAGGAATCGTAATTGTAAAAGATGAACATTGTATTGAGCCGCTGATCATTGGGATGAACGTAGTCCACGCAGTGTGGCATGCATTATTTAAACTCTCTGGGAGGTCTGTGTTTCCATGCCAACAGGAGAGGACACCATGGAAAAAAGCATTCGCCGCCTGTAGGAGAGTGGAGGCAGTGACCCACGAAGACGGAGCATTGGGCTATGTGTGGCCTGTCGGCCGACGGAGAATCCGAGTCCCCGCCCGCAGTGAGTTAGTAGTATGGGGCCGTGCCTGGAAAGGTCCAAATGGAGCCGAATACGAGGCCCTGATGGAGGCCATGCCGGAAGGAACTGATCTGGGAGTGGCCCGAGCGTTGGTCACCGTGCGTAATGGCCGAGTCCCCGTGCGCATCTGCAACCCCCACGCGTATAGCGTGACCGTGGGCAGACATCAAAAGTTAGGGAAGCTATATCCAGTGGAGGAGGCCGACGTCCGTGGACGACGAGACCTGAACCTGTCCCTAGGAACCGACGGAGCCGTGGAAGTGTCCCTGGTGAGCATCGAAGACGAGGGACCCGTGAAGACCTTACCTGAGGAGATGGAGGCGTTGACCCGGCGAGATGACCTACCTGACCAGCAGAGAGAAGAGCTGCATGCGATGATGTGTAAATGGAAGAAGGTGTTTGCAGTCCATAATGAAGATTTTGGGCAGACGGACGTGGTGCAACACCAAATACCAACTGGAGACGCGGCACCCATCCGCGAGAGGCACCGACCGCTGCCGCCCTCCATGTATAGAGAAATGAAGACCTTATTGAGTGACATGCTGGACAAGGGAGTGATAAAAGAGAGTTGCAGTCCCTGGGCAGCGCCCATTGTCCTGGTGAAGAAGAAAGATGGCAGCTGGCGTTTCTGTGTCGACTACCGTAAACTGAATGCCGTGACGCACAAAGATGCCTTCCCTTTACCTCGGATTGAAGAGACTTTAACAAGCCTGACCAAGGCTCAGTGGTTCTCCACACTCGACCTGGCCAGCGGTTATTGGCAGGTGGGTATGGACCCTCGGGATCGAGAAAAGACAGCGTTTACCACCCCTTTAGGACTGTTCGAGTTCCAACGTATGCCGTTCGGTTTATGTAACGCCCCCGCGACCTTCCAAAGATTAATGCAGCGATGCTTGAGTGGCCAGGTGACCGAGTCATTATTAGTGTACCTCGATGACATTATTGTATATTCACCTGACTTTTCCTCTCACATGCAGCACCTTGACCAGGTTTTCGAGCGGCTGTGGAGACACGGATTGAAACTGCGCCTCGATAAATGCAAGCTTCTCCAACCGGAGGTAAAGTTCTTGGGGCACGTTGTAGACAAAGAGGGAGTGCGCCCGGACCCTGAAAAGTTGGCTGCGGTAAGAGACTGGACCCCACCCTCGACTGTCCGCGAGGTCCGCGCTTTTCTAGGTCTGGCTGGTTATTATCGCCGCTTCGTGTCCTCATTTGCTGCCATAGCTAGGCCGTTAAATAGTTTGTTGATCGGAGTCCCGAATGATGTGAAGTCCCATCAGTGTAAAATAGAGTGGTCCCCTGAATGCCAAAACTCGTTTGATGCTCTTAAAAATGCCCTTACGCAGGCTCCAATACTGGCTTATGCAGATTATGACCGACCGTTTGTAGTGTATACTGATGCGAGTGGCCGCGGGCTCGGCGCCGTTCTGGCACAGGTCCAAGATGGCCAGGAGCGAGTAATCGCCTACGCCAGCCGAAGTCTACACCCTACCGAACAAAATGATGCAAATTATAGCTCCTTTAAATTAGAACTCTTGGCACTTAAATGGGCAGTGACCGAAAAATTTAAAGATTACTTAACTGGCGCTCATTTTACGATTTATACAGATAACAATCCTGTTGCGCATCTTCAAACAGCTCGACTAGGCGCGGTGGAACAGCGCTGGGCAGCCCAGCTAGCATCATTCACCTATGATATAAAGTACCGACCTGGAAAAAGCAATGCGAACGCAGATGCCCTGTCTAGGTTCCCTGTTCAACCTGTAGGAGTGGCCGTAGTGGAGTTGGCACCGGTGGAGAGAGAGGACGGGTGGGCTGGAGCTGAGTGGCGGGGAACACAGGATCGAGATCCGGACATCCAGATGGTGAAGAGTTGCGTAGAGCGGAGGAAACTGCCTACCCTTATGGAGAAGAGGAGTTGGTCACGGGAAGCCAGGCAAATGTTACGACAGTGGGACCGGTTGCGCATCAGAGACAATGTGTTGTATAGGCAAGTGATTGATCAGCATACACAAGAATGTTACTTACAGCTTGTTTGTCCAGGGGCGCGACGAGAGGAGGTGTGGAAAGGACTCCATGAGGCCTCGGCACACGCCGGAGTGGACCGGACTTTGGCGCAGCTTCGGCGCCGGTTCTACTGGCCGGGCATGGAGGGGGCGGTGCGACAGTTCCAGCGAGGTTGTGTTGCCTGCAGCCTACTGAAAGACAGGATAGAGCCCAGGGCCCCCTTACAGCCATTCGAAGTATCGTATCCTATGGAGGTAGTGGCTATTGATTTTCTCACATTAGGTAGGCCGAATGACGCATGGCAGAATATTCTTGTAGCAACCGATTTATTCACCAGGTACAGTTGGGCTATTCCAACGCGTGACCAAACTGCGCCCACGACTGTCCGTGCGCTTTGGACACATATTATTCAGCCATTCGGTTGCCCGGCTCGTTTCCATTCGGACCGAGGCCCGAATTTTGAATCCGAATTAATGCAGCAATTGTGTCATACATACGGTATTACTAAGAGTCGCACCACCCCTTACCACCCAGCTGGTAATGGGGGGGTGGAGAGGTTTAATCAAACACTGTTAAACATGTTGCGCTCTCTAGATACTGATCGCCAAGGCAGATGGAATGAACACTTACCTGAGTTAGTACACGCTTATAACAATACTGAACATGGTGCGACAGGTTATGCGCCTGCGTACTTAATGTTTGGTCGCCACCTGAGGCGTCCGGTAGATGTAGCATTAGGAGTACCGTTGTCACAAAATCGAATGGGAGTGGGAGATTGGGTGCAAGATCACCAGAAACGAATGGCCACAGCGTATAGGACAGCCGAGAAAAAAATGGTGCATATAGCAGGACAGCGTAAACAGGTCTATGACCGCCGAGCCGGTATGCCACCATTGTTACCTGGAGAGAGGGTGTGGGTACGAAACCGGAACCGACAGGGACAAGGTAAACTGGGCCCATGGTGGGACCCAGAACCTTTTGTGGTATTGGAGAGGGTGGGGGATGCGGGCCTAGTATACAGGATCCGACCTGAAAAAGGAGGGCGAGATAGAACGATCCATAGGAATGCATTAAAAGTGTGTATAGCCCCCAGGTCACCGATGGAGAGCCCCGAACCTGCCCCAGTAGCCGAACCGGTGGGACCAATATGGCCGCCTTATGTAGGGTTTTTCCCCGGTCCTAGGGAACCTGAAGGTCCGCGGCGCTCTGGAAGAGCGAACCAAGGACAGCCACCTGAGAGGTACGGGCATGACGTTTAGAACCAGTTGCCAGGGACTGCCAACGAAAAAGTAGGGGGGAATGTGACAAGGGTGAAATGAGGGGTTCTTAAAACTTTTGTAATTTGTTTTTATTGGTGCTTAATGTGTATAATTGCCTCATTTAACCCCACCATCTTATTATTTTTGTACCAATTATTATTACGCACTGTATTGTTTATAATTGTTTTCCCCATGATCCCCTGGTCACATGTATTGAGAGACATTGAGTGGCAGAGCGGCAGTCACGCGGTCACGCCCAAGGCCACGGTCATGGCCAATGTCCCCAGACAGACTGTCACCACGGACAAATGAAAGAAGAGGGAGGTGTGGTTTGGCAGGTACAAAAGCGGAGGCGGGACCGTTTGAAAGAGAGAACAGAGCACCCAAGTGACAGAGGCGTCAGTGAGGAGAAGGACAGCAGAGGGGAAGGTTGTGCCGAGACACGGAGTAGAGGAGTGCATAGATGAAGTAGACATACCAGCCACCTAGGAGTTTGGAAGCCGAGGTGTGCCTACATTCAAAGGAGAAAGCGATCGAACCGAAGGGGAGGAAGAGGCGAGTGAGACCAGACCATATGAGAGACGAGTGAGACCAGACCATATAAGGAGCGCTGAGACTGGAAAGTGGCGATAACGTTGCATACGCAACCAACTCAGCGCCAGGTGTAAAAACCTGGCTGGCGAGTGAGTATTCGAACAAGCAACGTTGAATCCCTGTATAACCACTGCCTGAGACAACGCAAATGTATCGTGTAAATGCACAGTGAACTGGTCTAGATCTCTATAATTGCAGGCGGAGAGAAAGAAGAGAGAAGACGAAGACGACTGGCCTCAAACCCTTTCCCATCTTACCCCCATATATGGACATGCAGCATTACCCCTGAACAAACCGTGTTGAGTATCTTGAAGCACTTTATTGGCACAGCACTTTACTTGAAAAGTATTTGTTGCACAGAAACCCCCCATGCTAAGGAACCCTTGTGATTAAGCCCCGCGTAATTTGCACAACTTTATAATTTATTTTATAGTTGTTGTGTAGATTAATTGTGTTTTGTATGTTTATATAGGTTTTATTAGTATAGTGTTTATTTGATTGTTTTTAAGGCACAGAAGCCAATGTATTAGGGACCCAATAAATATGACTTACCTTTTTTGATACACTGTATTCGTGTCCAGTTTCTTAAAGGGATATTCTCATGCCAGTGTTGTATTCTCAAAACCAAAAGTATTGAAACTTACCAGTTAACCTCGAACCTGGGAAAGCCTGAAGAAGAAGTTAAAGTGTATTCAAAGGGGACTTCCCTCTATAACAAAAGTGGCGTAGTCGACAAACAATTAGTTCAGATAGGACTCACAGTAATTACGCACCCAGCACTTTATTGTGCATTTATATTTTATTGTTGTGAGTTTTATTCTGGATTATTTATTAAAGGAGAAGAGTGCAATAGTACAAACAAATTGCAAGTCAAATGTGATACAATTTCGGCCCTGTTCACATAGAGGCGCTGGATCAGAATAGCCAAAGTGCTTTTCATTTTCATATTAGAACACTTGGTCAGAGGGAAGATTCCACTTAACATTTCCCTCGTGCAACTCACAGACGTAAGGGGAATTAGCTCATATGGTAGAGCACTCGCTTTGCATGCGAGAGGTGGCGGCACCGATGCCCGCATTCTCCAGACAAGAATACACTTGACGGATGTCTGGTTTTACTCTTCAGTTGAATCAGTCAAAGACTAGATTTGCAAAGGTGTAAGCGCTGTGCAGCTTACCTCAAAGACGCAACAAGTTCAGGCCATCTTTATATGATTGTAATTTTGAGCAGGCACTAACAGGCCCCTCTGGAAACTGACTGCAACATCATTTTGCAATGCCACGTAGAGTCTCAAACGTTTACATATTCTTGCAAGCATGAACAGAGCGCCTGAACAGGGACTTGAACCCTGGACCCTCAGATTAAAAGTCTGATGCTCTACCGTCTGAGCTATCCAGGCCCTGCTTGAGCATTACAGCAATGAACTTTGGAGTCACATCAAGAAAGCACATTTGACAGCCAATGACATGGCATTTTTTCTTGAAGCCTTGTATCGTACAGTACAGAAAACGTACTTCTTAGAATCATTCCCTCTGATTATGTAGTTTGAGTCAAGCACCTATGGCATTGATGCACTCGTGTGTATTTTTGGATAATTCTGGGGCCAATCCTCGACAATGAAGTAGCTTTAGGAACACTTGTGCTGAAGGGGAATTAGCTCAGATGGTAGAGTGCTCGCTTAGCATGCGAGAGGTGACGGGATCGATACCCGTATTCTCCAATTAGTTGCTTGTCCGGATAATAACTGGTCTCTCTTTACTGATGGAAATTAACTACAAGTGTAGAGGCGCTGGATCAGAATAGCCAAAGTGCTTTTCATTTTCATATTAGAACACTTGGTCAGAGGGAAGATTCCACTTAACATTTCCCTCGTGCAACTCACAGACGTAAGGGGAATTAGCTCATATGGTAGAGCGCTCGCTTTGCATGCGAGAGGTGGCGGGACCGATGCCCGCATTCTCCAGACAAGAATACACTTGACGGATGTCTGGTTTTACTCTTCAGTTGAATCAGTCAAAGACTAGATTTGCAAAGGTGTCAGCGCTGTGCAGCTTACCTCAAAGACGCAACAAGTTCAGGCCATCTTTATATGATTGTAATTTTGAGCAGGCGCTAACAGGCCCCTCTGGAAACTGACTGCAACATCATTTTGCAATGCCACGCAGCGTCTCAAACGTTTACATATTCTTGCAAGCATGAACAGAGCGCCTGAACAGGGACTTGAACCCTGGACCCTCAGATTAAAAGTCTGATGCTCTACCGTCTGAGCTATCCAGGCCCTGCTTGAGCATTACAGCAATGAACTTTGGAGTCACATCAAGAAAGCACATTTGACAGCCAATGACATGGCATTTTTTCTTGAAGCCTTGTATCGTACAGTACAGAAAACGTACTTCTTAGAATCATTCCCTCTGATTATGTAGTTTGAGTCAAGCACCTATGGCATTGATGCACTCGTGTGTATTTTTGTCTAATTCTGGGGCCAATCCTCGACAATCAAGTAGCTTTCGGAACACTTGTGCTAAAGGGGAATTAGCTCAGATGGTAGAGTGCTCGCTTAGCATGCGAGAGGTGACGGGATCGATACCCGTATTCTCCAATTAGTTGCTTATCCGGATAATAACTGGTCTCTCTTTACTTATGGAAATTAACTACAAGTGTAGAGGCGCTGGATCAGAATAGCCAAAGTGCTTTTCATTTTCATATTAGAACACTTGGTCAGAGGGAAGATTCCACTTAACATTTCCCTCGTGCAACTCACAGACGTAAGGGGAATTAGCTCATATGGTAGAGCACTCGCTTTGCATGCGAGAGGTGGCGGCACCGATGCCCGCATTCTCCAGACAAGAATACACTTGACGGATGTCTGGTTTTACTCTTCAGTTGAATCAGTCAAAGACTAGATTTGCAAAGGTGTCAGCGCTGTGCAGCTTACCTCAAAGACGCAACAAGTTCAGGCCATCTTTATATGATTGTAATTTTGAGCAGGCGCTAACAGGCCCCTCTGGAAACTGACTGCAACATCATTTTGCAATGCCACGTAGCGTCTCAAACGTTTACATATTCTTGCAAGCATGAACAGAGCGCCTGAACAGGGACTTGAACCCTGGACCCTCAGATTAAAAGTCTGATGCTCTACCGTCTGAGCTATCCAGGCCCTGCTTGAGCATTACAGCAATGAACTTTGGAGTCACATCAAGAAAGCACATTTGACAGCCAATGACATGGCATTTTTTCTTGAAGCCTTGTATCGTACAGTACAGAAAACGTACTTCTTAGAATCATTCCCTCTGATTATGTAGTTTGAGTCAAGCACCTATGGCATTGATGCACTCGTGTGTATTTTTGGCTAATTCTGGGGCCAATCCTCGACAATCAAGTAGCTTTCGGAACACTTGTGCTGAAGGGGAATTAGCTCAGATGGTAGAGTGCTCGCTTAGCATGCGAGAGGTGACGGGATCGATACCCGTATTCTCCAATTAGTTGCTTATCCGGATAATAACTGGTCTCTCTTTACTCATGGAAATTAACTACAAGTGTAGAGGCGCTGGATCAGAATAGCCAAAGTGCTTTTCATTTTCATATTAGAACACTTGGTCAGAGGGAAGATTCCACTTAACATTTCCCTCGTGCAACTCACAGACGTAAGGGGAATTAGCTCATATGGTAGAGCACTCGCTTTGCATGCGAGAGGTGGCGGCACCGATGCCCGCATTCTCCAGACAAGAATACACTTGACGGATGTCTGGTTTTACTCTTCAGTTGAATCAGTCAAAGACTAGATTTGCAAAGGTGTAAGCGCTGTGCAGCTTACCTCAAAGACGCAACAAGTTCAGGCCATCTTTATATGATTGCAATTTTGAGCAGGCACTAACAGGCCCCTCTGGAAACTGACTGCAACATCATTTTGCAATGCCACGTAGCGTCTCAAACGTTTACATATTCTTGCAAGCATGAACAGAGCGCCTGAACAGGGACTTGAACCCTGGACCCTCAGATTAAAAGTCTGATGCTCTACCGTCTGAGCTATCCAGGCCCTGCTTGAGCATTACAGCAATGAACTTTGGAGTCACATCAAGAAAGCACATTTGACAGCCAATGACATGGCATTTTTTCTTGAAGCCTTGTATCGTACAGTACAGAAAACGTACTTCTTAGAATCATTCCCTCTGATTATGTAGTTTGAGTCAAGCACCTATGGCATTGATGCACTCGTGTGTATTTTTGGATAATTCTGGGGCCAATCCTCGACAATGAAGTAGCTTTAGGAACACTTGTGCTGAAGGGGAATTAGCTCAGATGGTAGAGTGCTCGCTTAGCATGCGAGAGGTGACGGGATCGATACCCGTATTCTCCAATTAGTTGCTTGTCTGGATAATAACTGGTCTCTCTTTACTGATGGAAATTAACTACAAGTGTAGAGGCGCTGGATCAGAATAGCCAAAGTGCTTTTCATTTTCATATTAGAACACTTGGTCAGAGGGAAGATTCCACTTAACATTTCCCTCGTGCAACTCACAGACGTAAGGGGAATTAGCTCATATGGTAGAGCGCTCGCTTTGCATGCGAGAGGTGGCGGGACCGATGCCCGCATTCTCCAGACAAGAATACACTTGACGGATGTCTGGTTTTACTCTTCAGTTGAATCAGTCAAAGACTAGATTTGCAAAGGTGTCAGCGCTGTGCAGCTTACCTCAAAGACGCAACAAGTTCAGGCCATCTTTATATGATTGTAATTTTGAGCAGGCGCTAACAGGCCCCTCTGGAAACTGACTGCAACATCATTTTGCAATGCCACGTAGCGTCTCAAACGTTTACATATTCTTGCAAGCATGAACAGAGCGCCTGAACAGGGACTTGAACCCTGGACCCTCAGATTAAAAGTCTGATGCTCTACCGTCTGAGCTATCCAGGCCCTGCTTGAGCATTACAGCAATGAACTTTGGAGTCACATCAAGAAAGCACATTTGACAGCCAATGACATGGCATTTTTTCTTGAAGCCTTGTATCGTACAGTACAGAAAACGTACTTCTTAGAATCATTCCCTCTGATTATGTAGTTTGAGTCAAGCACCTATGGCATTGATGCACTCGTGTGTATTTTTGGCTAATTCTGGGGCCAATCCTCGACAATCAAGTAGCTTTCGGAACACTTGTGCTAAAGGGGAATTAGCTCAGATGGTAGAGTGCTCGCTTAGCATGCGAGAGGTGACGGGATCGATACCCGTATTCTCCAATTAGTTGCTTATCCGGATAATAACTGGTCTCTCTTTACTTATGGAAATTAACTACAAGTGTAGAGGCGCTGGATCAGAATAGCCAAAGTGCTTTTCATTTTCATATTAGAACACTTGGTCAGAGGGAAGATTCCACTTAACATTTCCCTCGTGCAACTCACAGACGTAAGGGGAATTAGCTCATATGGTAGAGCACTCGCTTTGCATGCGAGAGGTGGCGGCACCGATGCCCGCATTCTCCAGACAAGAATACACTTGACGGATGTCTGGTTTTACTCTTCAGTTGAATCAGTCAAAGACTAGATTTGCAAAGGTGTCAGCGCTGTGCAGCTTACCTCAAAGACGCAACAAGTTCAGGCCATCTTTATATGATTGTAATTTTGAGCAGGCGCTAACAGGCCCCTCTGGAAACTGACTGCAACATCATTTTGCAATGCCACGTAGCGTCTCAAACGTTTACATATTCTTGCAAGCATGAACAGAGCGCCTGAACAGGGACTTGAACCCTGGACCCTCAGATTAAAAGTCTGATGCTCTACCGTCTGAGCTATCCAGGCCCTGCTTGAGCATTACAGCAATGAACTTTGGAGTCACATCAAGAAAGCACATTTGACAGCCAATGACATGGCATTTTTTCTTGAAGCCTTGTATCGTACAGTACAGAAAACGTACTTCTTAGAATCATTCCCTCTGATTATGTAGTTTGAGTCAAGCACCTATGGCATTGATGCACTCGTGTGTATTTTTGGCTAATTCTGGGGCCAATCCTCGACAATCAAGTAGCTTTCGGAACACTTGTGCTGAAGGGGAATTAGCTCAGATGGTAGAGTGCTCGCTTAGCATGCGAGAGGTGACGGGATCGATACCCGTATTCTCCAATTAGTTGCTTATCCGGATAATAACTGGTCTCTCTTTACTCATGGAAATTAACTACAAGTGTAGAGGCGCTGGATCAGAATAGCCAAAGTGCTTTTCATTTTCATATTAGAACACTTGGTCAGAGGGAAGATTCCACTTAACATTTCCCTCGTGCAACTCACAGACTTAAGGGGAATTAGCTCATATGGTAGAGCACTCGCTTTGCATGCGAGAGGTGGCGGCACCGATGCCCGCATTCTCCAGACAAGAATACACTTGACGGATGTCTGGTTTTACTCTTCAGTTGAATCAGTCAAAGACTAGATTTGCAAAGGTGTAAGCGCTGTGCAGCTTACCTCAAAGACGCAACAAGTTCAGGCCATCTTTATATGATTGTAATTTTGAGCAGGCACTAACAGGCCCCTCTGGAAACTGACTGCAACATCATTTTTGCAATGCCACGTAGAGTCTCAAACGTTTACATATTCTTGCAAGCATGAACAGAGCGCCTGAACAGGGACTTGAACCCTGGACCCTCAGATTAAAAGTCTGATGCTCTACCGTCTGAGCTATCCAGGCCCTGCTTGAGCATTACAGCAATGAACTTTGGAGTCACATCAAGAAAGCACATTTGACAGCCAATGACATGGCATTTTTTCTTGAAGCCTTGTATCGTACAGTACAGAAAACGTACTTCTTAGAATCATTCCCTCTGATTATGTAGTTTGAGTCAAGCACCTATGGCATTGATGCACTCGTGTGTATTTTTGGATAATTCTGGGGCCAATCCTCGACAATGAAGTAGCTTTAGGAACACTTGTGCTAAAGGGGAATTAGCTCAGATGGTAGAGTGCTCGCTTAGCATGCGAGAGGTGACGGGATCGATACCCGTATTCTCCAATTAGTTGCTTGTCCGGATAATAACTGGTCTCTCTTTACTGATGGAAATTAACTACAAGTGTAGAGGCGCTGGATCAGAATAGCCAAAGTGCTTTTCATTTTCATATTAGAACACTTGGTCAGAGGGAAGATTCCACTTAACATTTCCCTCGTGCAACTCACAGACGTAAGGGGAATTAGCTCATATGGTAGAGCGCTCGCTTTGCATGCGAGAGGTGGCGGGACCGATGCCCGCATTCTCCAGACAAGAATACACTTGACGGATGTCTGGTTTTACTCTTCAGTTGAATCAGTCAAAGACTAGATTTGCAAAGGTGTCAGCGCTGTGCAGCTTACCTCAAAGACGCAACAAGTTCAGGCCATCTTTATATGATTGTAATTTTGAGCAGGCACTAACAGGCCCCTCTGGAAACTGACTGCAACATCATTTTGCAATGCCACGCAGCGTCTCAAACGTTTACATATTCTTGCAAGCATGAACAGAGCGCCTGAACAGGGACTTGAACCCTGGACCCTCAGATTAAAAGTCTGATGCTCTACCGTCTGAGCTATCCAGGCCCTGCTTGAGCATTACAGCAATGAACTTTGGAGTCACATCAAGAAAGCACATTTGACAGCCAATGACATGGCATTTTTTCTTGAAGCCTTGTATCGTACAGTACAGAAAACGTACTTCTTAGAATCATTCCCTCTGATTATGTAGTTTGAGTCAAGCACCTATGGCATTGATGCACTCGTGTGTATTTTTGGCTAATTCTGGGGCCAATCCTCGACAATGAAGTAGCTTTCGGAACACTTGTGCTGAAGGGGAATTAGCTCAGATGGTAGAGTGCTCGCTTAGCATGCGAGAGGTGACGGGATCGATACCCGTATTCTCCAATTAGTTGTTTATCCGGATAATAACTGGTCTCTCTTTACTGATGGAAATTAACTACAAGTGTAGAGGCGCTGGATCAGAATAGCCATAGTGCTTTTCATTTTCATATTAGAACACTTGGTCAGAGGGAAGATTCCACTTAACATTTCGGTCGTGCAACTCACAGACGTAAGGGGAATTAGCTCAGATGGTAGAGCGCTCGCTTTGCATGCGAGAGGTGGCGGGACCGATGCTCGCATTCTCCAGACAAGAATACACTTGACGGATATCTGCTTTTACTCTTCAGTTGAATCAGTCAAAGACTAGATTATATTTGCAAAGGTGTCAGCGCTGTGCAGCTTACCTCAAAGACGCAACAAGCTCAGGCCAACTTTATATGATTGTAATTTTGAGCAGGTGCTAACAGGCCCCTCTGGAAACTGACTGGAACATCGTTTTGCAATGCCACGTAGCGTCTCAAACGTTTACATATTCTTGCAAGCATGAACAGAGCGCCTGAACAGGGACTTGAACCCTGGACCCTCAGATTAAAAGTCTGATGCTCTACCGTCTGAGCTATCCAGGCCCTGCTTGAGTATTACAGCAATGAACTTTGGAGCCACATCAAGAAAGCACATTTGACAGCCAATGACATGGCATTTTTTTCTTGAAGCCTTGTATCGTACAGTACAGAAAACGTACTTCTTAGAATCATTCCCTCTGATTATGTAGTTTGAGTCAAGCACCTATGGCATTGATGCACTCGTGTGTATTTTTGGCTAATTCTGGGGCCAATCCTCGACAATCAAGTAGCTTTCGGAACACTTGTACTAAAGGGGAATTAGCTCAGATGGTAGAGTGCTCGCTTAGCATGCGAGAGGTGACGGGATCGATACCCGTATTCTCCAATTAGTTGCTTATCCGGATAATAACTGGTCTCTCTTTACTTATGGAAATTAACTACAAGTGTAGAGGCGCTGGATCAGAATAGACAAAGTGCTTTTCATTTTCATATTAGAACACTTGGTCAGAGGGAAGATTCCACTTAACATTTCCCTCGTGCAACTCACAGACGTAAGGGGAATTAGCTCATATGGTAGAGCACTCGCTTTGCATGCGAGAGGTGGCGGCACCGATGCCCGCATTCTCCAGACAAGAATACACTTGACGGATGTCTGGTTTTACTCTTCAGTTGAATCAGTCAAAGACTAGATTTGCAAAGGTGTCAGCGCTGTGCAGCTTACCTCAAAGACGCAACAAGTTCAGGCCATCCTTATATGATTGTAATTTTGAGCAGGCGCTAACAGGCCCCTCTGGAAACTGACTGCAACATCATTTTGCAATGCCACGTAGAGTCTCAAACGTTTACATATTCTTGCAAGCATGAACAGAGCGCCTGAACAGGGACTTGAACCCTGGACCCTCAGATTAAAAGTCTGATGCTCTACCGTCTGAGCTATCCAGGCCCTGCTTGAGCATTACAGCAATGAACTTTGGAGTCACATCAAGAAAGCACATTTGACAGCCAATGACATGGCATTTTTTCTTGAAGCCTTGTATCGTACAGTACAGAAAACGTACTTCTTAGAATCATTCCCTCTGATTATGTAGTTTGAGTCAAGCACCTATGGCATTGATGCACTCGTGTGTATTTTTGGATAATTCTGGGGCCAATCCTCGACAATGAAGTAGCTTTAGGAACACTTGTGCTAAAGGGGAATTAGCTCAGATGGTAGAGTGCTCGCTTAGCATGCGAGAGGTGACGGGATCGATACCCGTATTCTCCAATTAGTTGCTTGTCCGGATAATAACTGGTCTCTCTTTACTGATGGAAATTAACTACAAGTGTAGAGGCGCTGGATCTGAATAGTCAAAGTGCTTTTCATTTTCATATTAGAACACTTGGTCAGAGGGAAGATTCCACTTAACATTTCCCTCGTGCAACTCACAGACGTAAGGGGAATTAGCTCATATGGTAGAGCGCTCGCTTTGCATGCGAGAGGTGGCGGGACCGATGCCCGCATTCTCCAGACAAGAATACACTTGACGGATGTCTGGTTTTACTCTTCAGTTGAATCAGTCAAAGACTAGATTTGCAAAGGTGTCAGCGCTGTGCAGCTTACCTCAAAGACGCAACAAGCTCAGGCCAACTTTATATGATTGTAATTTTGAGCAGGTGCTAACAGGCCCCTCTGGAAACTGACTGGAACATCGTTTTGCAATGCCACGTAGCGTCTCAAACGTTTACATATTCTTGCAAGCATGAACAGAGCGCCTGAACAGGGACTTGAACCCTGGACCCTCAGATTAAAAGTCTGATGCTCTACCGTCTGAGCTATCCAGGCCCTGCTTGAGTATTACAGCAATGAACTTTGGAGCCACATCAAGAAAGCACATTTGACAGCCAATGACATGGCATTTTTTTCTTGAAGCCTTGTATCGTACAGTACAGAAAACGTACTTCTTAGAATCATTCCCTCTGATTATGTAGTTTGAGTCAAGCACCTATGGCATTGATGCACTCGTGTGTATTTTTGGCTAATTCTGCGGCCAATCCTCGACATCGAATTAGCTTGTGGAACAGTTGTGCTAATGGGGAATTAGCTCAGATGGTGGAGTGCTCGCTTAGCATGCGAGAGGTGACGGGATCGATACCCGTGTTCTCCAATTAGTTGCTTATCCAGATAATAACTGGTCTCTCTTTACTGATGGGCATTAACTGCAAGTGTAGAGGCGCTGGATCAGAATAGCGAAAGTGCTTTTCATTTTCATATTAGAACACTTGGTCAGAGGGAAGATTCCACTTAACATTTCCCTCGTGCAACTCACAGACGTAAGGGGAATTAGCTCATATGGTAGAGCGCTCGTTTTGCATGCGAGAGGTGGCGGCACCGATGCCCGCATTCTCCAGACAAGAATACACTTGACGGATGTCTGCTTTTACTCTTCAGTTGAAACAGTCAAAGACTAGATTATATTTGCAAAGGTGTCAGCGCTGTGCAGCTTACCTCAAAGACGCAACAAGTTCAGGCCAACTTTATATGATTGTAATTTTGAGCAGGTGCTAACAGGCCCCTCTGGAAACTGACTGCAACATCATTTTGCAATGCCACGTAGAGTCTCAAACGTTTACATATTCTTGCAAGCATGAACAGAGCGCCTGAACAGGGACTTGAACCCTGGACCCTCAGATTAAAAGTCTGATGCTCTACCGTCTGAGCTATCCAGGCCCTGCTTGAGCATTACAGCAATGAACTTTGGAGTCACATCAAGAAAGCACATTTGACAGCCAATGACATGGCATTTTTTCTTGAAGCCTTGTATCGTACAGTACAGAAAACGTACTTCTTAGAATCATTCCCTCTGATTATGTAGTTTGAGTCAAGCACCTATGGCATTGATGCACTCGTGTGTATTTTTGGCTAATTCTGGGGCCAATCCTCGACAATGAAGTAGCTTTCGGAACACTTGTGTTAAAGGGGAATTAGCTCAGATGATAGAGTGCTCGCTTAGCATGCGAGAGGTGACGGGATCGATACCCGTATTCTCCATTTAGTTGTTTATCCGGATAATAACTGGTCTCTCTTTACTGATGGAAATTAACTACAAGTGTAGAGGCGCTGGATCAGAATAGCCAAAGTGCTTTTCATTTTCATATTAGAACACTTGGTCAGAAGGGAAGATTCCACTTAACATTTCCCTCGTGCAACTCACAGACGTAAGGGGAATTAGCTCAGATGGTAGAGCGCTCGCTTTGCATGCGAGAGGTGGCGGGACCGATGGCCGCATTCTCCAGACAAGAATACACTTGACGGATGTCTGCTTTTACTCTTCAGTTGAATCAGTCAAAGACTAGATTATATTTGCAAAGGTGACAGCGCTGTGCAGCTTACCTCAAAGACGCAACAAGTTCAGGCCAACTTTATATGATTGTAATTTTGAGCAGGTGCTAACAGGCCCCTCTGGAAACTAACTGGAACATCATTTTGCAATGCCACGTAACGTCTCAAACGTTTACATATTCTTGCAAGCATGAACAGAGCGCCTGAACAGGGACTTGAACCCTGGACCCTCAGATTAAAAGTCTGATGCTCTACCGTCTGAGCTATCCAGGCCCTGCTTGAGCATTACAGCAATGAACTTTGGAGCCACATCAAGAAAGCACATTTGACAGCCAATGACATGGCATTTTTTCTTGAAGCCTTGTATCGTACAGTACAGAAAACGTACTTCTTATAATCATTCCCTCTGATTATGTAGTTTGAGTCAAGCACCTATGGCATTCATGCACTCGTGTGTATTTTTGGCTAATTCTGGGGCCAATCCTCGACATCGAATTAGCTTGTGGAACACTTGTGCTTAAGGGGAATTAGCTCAGATGGTAGAGTGCTCGCTTACTACGCTTAGCATGCGAGAGTAAGTAAGTAAGTAAGTAAATTTTATTTATATAGCACTTCTCACAGAGAAAACTCACAAAGTGCTTTACATACCAACAAATGTAACCAAAAACAGCAGCAAAACAGTACAATTATAATGCAAAAACAGAAGACATATTACAACAAATAAATGAAAAAGAAAATCAAAGATATTCCGAAAAAGCATGACCAAACAGAAAGGTTTTCAATTGGTTCTTAAAGATGCCTACAGACGCTGCAGCTCTCAGTGCCTGTGGTAGAGCATTCCAGAGTCTGGGAGCAACGGCCTGAAAAGCTCTGTCACCCCTGGTTATGAAGTTGGTTCGGGGGATTACCAACAGACCCTGGTCGGCTGACCTTAAGGTCCTACTTGGCACATGTCGTTCTAGCAGGTCGGTTAAATATGCTGGTGCTTGACCATGCAGAGCTCTATACGTAAGTATAAGAACCTTGAAATTAACCCTGGAGGCAACAGGAAGCCAATGCAAGGAGGCCAGGATTGGAGTGATGTGACACCTTCGCCTGGACCTGGTTAGCAGGGTTCAAGTCCCTGTTCAGGCGCTCTGTTCATGCTTGCAAGAATATGTAAACGTTTGAGACTCTACGTGGCATTGCAAAATGATGTTGCAGTCAGTTTCCAGAGGGGCCTGTTAGCACCTGCTCAAAATTACAATCATATGAAGTTGGCCTGAACTTGTTGCGTCTTTGAGGTAAGCTGCACAGCGCTGACACCTTTGCAAATATAATCTAGTCTTTGACTGTTTCAACTGAAGAGAGTCAGTCCCGAGAGGTGACGGGATCGATACCCGTACTCTCCAATTAGTTGTTTATCCGGATAATAACTGGTCTCTCTTTACTGATGGGCATTAACTGCAAGTGTAGAGGCGCTGGATCAGAATAGCCAAAGTGCTTTTCATTTTCATATTAGAACACTTGGTCAGAAGGGAAGATTCCACTTAACATTTCCCTCGTGCAACCCACAGACGTAAGGGGAATTAGCTCAGATGGTAGAGCGCTCGCTTTGCATGCGAGAGGTGGCGGGACCGATGCCCGGATTCTCCGGACAAGAATACACTTGACGGATGTCTGCTTTTACTCTTCAGTTGAAACAGTCAAAGACTAGATTATATTTGCAAAGGTGTCAGCGCTGTGCAGCTTACCTCAAAGACGCAACAAGTTCAGGCCAACTTCATATGATTGTAATTTTGAGCAGGTGCTAACAGGCCCCTCTGGAAACTGACTGCAACATCATTTTGCAATGCCACGTAGAGTCTCAAACGTTTACATATTCTTGCAAGCATGAACAGAGCGCCTGAACAGGGACTTGAACCCTGGACCCTCAGATTAAAAGTCTGATGCTCTACCGTCTGAGCTATCCAGGCCCTGCTTGAGCATTACAGCAATGAACTTTGGAGTCACATCAAGAAAGCACATTTGACAGCCAATGACATGGCATTTTTTCTTGAAGCCTTGTATCGTACAGTACAGAAAACGTACTTCTTAGAATCATTCCCTCTGATTATGCAGTTTGAGTCAAGCACCTATGGCATTGATGCACTCGGTAACCGTCTTCCATGCCGACATCTCGCCACTCCGACTAGTGGCTTCCGCGTGCGGTTAGGGTTAGGGTGAGGGTTAGGTATAGGGTTCGTTAACGTCGGAAAGGCGACATGTCGGAAAGCCGACATGTAACCATGCACTCGTGTGTATTTTTGGCTAATTCTGGGGCCAACCCTCGACAATCAAGTAGCTTTCGGAACACTTGTGCTAATGGGGAATTAGCTCAGATGATAGAGTGCTCGCTTAGCATGCGAGAGGTGACGGGATCGATACCCGTATTCTCCAATTAGTTGTTTATTATCTGGATAATAACTGGTCTCTCTTTACTGAGGGAAATTAACTACAAGTGTAGAGGCGCTGGATCAGAATAGCCAAAGTGCTTTTAATTTTCATATTAGAACACTTGGTAAGAGGGAAGATTCCACTTAACATTTCCCTCGTGCAACTCACAGTAGTAAGGGGAATTAGCTCAGATGGTAGAGCGCTCGCTTTGCATGCGAGAGGTGGCGGGACCGATGCCTGCATTCTCCAGACAAGAATACACTTGAGGGATGTCTGCTTTTACTCTTCAGTTGAATCAGTCAAAGACTAGATTATATTTGCAAAGGTGTCAGCGCTGTGCAGCTTACCTCAAAGACGCAACAAGTTCAGGCCAACTTTAAATGATTGTAATTTTGAGCAGGCGCTAACAGGGCCCCCTGGAAACTGACTTCAACATAATTTGAGAGACAGCGAGATCCAAATGTGGCGTTGGCGGGCGCCGCGGCGGTTGTGGCGCTCGCCGCGAGCGCCGCGGCGGTTGTGGCGTGCGGTTGTGGCGAACGCCACGACCGCCGTGAAAACCGCCGCGAGCGCCGCGAGCGCCACGTAGGGTCCGCCATCCGATCCATCGACCATATCTGCGCTCTTCTGGCGCAGCCCCCCCCCCCCCACATGTCCCCCCCCCCCCCCAGGACCCCCCCCCGGGACGCCCCCCCGCCCAAGGGTTGGATAGTAATAATTGTATATTTTGCGCATTTGATCCAGAGCAGTTGAGATTTGATTCGGCCATATCTTTCTGAATGTAACTTGTATTTTTATAATTGTATTTTTCATATGATCTGTAAAGTTTATATTTTCATTTGCTACCAGGCATGAATGCATTATAATTTATTATATATATTTTTCCTTATTTTCTTTCTTTATTTACACGTGCGTAATAAACGAAGCATTTGAGATTTCATCCGCCCAGATCTTTCTGAATTTTACTTGAATTATTATAATTTTAATGTTTATATGATCCGTAAATTTTATATTTTCATGTGGTATCAGGCATGAATTTATTTTAATTTATTTTATTATTTTATTTCATTTATTTACATGCGCGCAATTGCACGCATCTAACTATTGGACTCAGCTCTGGGGACACGGTGCGGCTGCAGAGTTCACCTTGAAATTTGTCATTACAATTTTACTGTAGCCTAATCCACAAAAGTGTGACTGACTGTTAATTCCTTGAGTCAATACATTGTGTTTTTATCACCGGTGCCAGTATTATTATTATTATTGTTAATAGACCTTGCAACATAGAGCAACTTAAGTGCTTGCAGAACTTAATAATATAAGCACACTTATTCTCCAGGCAGACAGACAGAAACAGTCTGTCTGTCTGTCTGTCTGTCTGTCTGTCGGTATATATACGTGCATAAATTAAGCTTGGGTCATTGGTCAATGAACCTGGTGTGTCGGTCAGAAAATAACTGATCTATAAACTCACAACTCATCGCATCCTCATTCATTTCACTGGTCAAATGCAACAGACAGACAGACAGCCAGACAGACAGACAGACAGACAGACAGACAGACAGACAGACAGACAGACAGACAGACAGACCGATCCAGGCCGTGACACCAAAAATAGCCGATCAACAAGCTGCAGCGCGATAGATAGATAGATAGATAGATAGATAGATAGATAGATAGATAGATAGATAGATAGATAGATAGATAGATAGATAGATAGATAGATAGATAGATAGATAGATAGATAATATAAATATATTATACTGTAGGCTACACGGTTATAACCAAAGATAATTATGATAGGCTATATTATTATATTAGGCTATTAACATTATGCAAGCTAATTATATTTACCATGGTTACGTCAATAAGAAGACAGACAGATCTGTCTGTCTGTCTGTCTGTCTGTCTGTCTGTCTGTCTGGACGGACGGACTTACGGACAGATTGATAAGTAGACTTGATTATAGCCAATATATTATTTTATTTTCATTTACACATGCGCCTTTTCATCCAAATTGTGTGTTATATTATTTACTTGTAGCATGGTTAATTAATAGTCCCTGTTTGCATAGCCCCCAAATCGGGCTCCCCAAGTTTTGCTCGCTGTGTGAACTGTTCAAAGACGCAACAACAAGCTCCATACTAGCATATCTGCGCCAGAAGAGCGCAGATATGGTCGATGGATCGGATGGCGGACCCTACGTGGCGCTCGCGGCGCTTGGGGCGGTTTTCACGGCGGTCGTGGCGTTCGCCACAACCGCCGCGGCGCCCGCCAACGCCACATTTTGGAAGATCTGGCGGACGCGGCGGTTATGGCTGAAAATCTGACGGACGCGGCGCCGGCGGCGGAGGCGGCGGTTATGGCGGAAGATCTGGCAGACGCGGCGGTTATGGCGGAGGATCTGGCGGACGCGGCGGTTGCCACGGCGGTTGTGGCGGCCGCCACGACGGCCGCCACCCGCCGTGGCGGTCGTGGCGGACGCGGCGGCCGCCGCGGCGCACGCCACTGCCACATTTGGATCTCGCCCCTCCTGCATAATTTTGCAATGCCACGTAGCGTCTCAAACGTTTACTTATTCTTGCAAGCATGAACAGAGCGCCTGAACAGGGACTTGAACCCTGGACCCTCAGATTAAAAGTCTGATGCTCTACCGTCTGAGCTATCCAGGCCCTGCTTGGTCATTACAGCAATGAAATATGGAGCCACATCAAGAAAGAAAATTTGACAGCCAATGACATGGCATTTTTTCTTGAAGCCTTGTATTGTACAGTACAGAAAACGCACTTGTTAGTGCATGGCATTAACTGCAAGTGTAGAGGCGAAGGATCAGAATAGCCGAAGTTCTTTTCATTTTCATATTAAATCACTTGGTCAGAGGGAAGATTCCACTTAACATTTCCCTCGTGCAACTCACAGACGTAAGGGGAATTAGCTCATATGGTAGAGCGTTCGCTTTGCATGCGAGAGGTGGCGGCACCGATGCCCGCATTCTCCAGACAAGAATACACTTGACGGATGTCTGCTTTTACTCTTCAGTTGAACCAGTCAAAGACTAGATTATATTTGCAAAGTTGTCAGCGCTGTGCAGCTTACCTCAAAGACGCAACAAGTTCAGGCCAACTTTACATGATTGTAATTTTGAGCAGGCGCTAACAGCTCCCTCTGGAATCTGACTGCAACATAATTTTGCAATGCCACGTAGCATCTCAAACGTTTACATATTCTTGCAAGCATGAACAGAGCGCCTGAACAGGGACTTGAACCCTGGACCCTCAGATTAAAAGTCTGATGCTCTACCGTCTGAGCTATCCAGGCCCTGCTTGAGCATTACAGCAATGAAATTTGGAGCCACATCAAGAAAGCACATTTGACAGCCAATGACATGGCATGCTGTTGCTGAGCTACCAACCTGCTACTACCAGTCTTAAATAAATGATATTTAAAGAACCCAAGTGTCTTCATTGCTAGAAAGAAACATTACAAGCACCACATGATGCCAGAAATGTTGAATATTCAAGGCTTGCAGCAAAGACATACGTTGTGAGACCGTGAGCTCTGCGCCACTTTTTGGAATAACTGAAAGCAAGAGCAGCTCACCATTTGCTATACGTTTTCTTTCACGATATAACGTTTAAAACATGTCCTGCTTCGAGCCGAAATTGAACCAGCGAATTAAGGATATCCGTTACTCAACTACAGTCCTCCCTCTACAAGAATTATGTTGCTCTATATTTTCTACTGAGCAGCAACTGATGCCAGAAAAATTGAATATTCAAGGCCTCCAGCAATGAACTATCTTGTGTGGCCGTGAGCTATGTGCTGCTTTTTGGAATAGCTGAAAGCAAGAGCAGCTCACCATTTGCTATATCTTTCCTAGGTCGGAGCAATGCAATTCTTGAAGGACTGTGGAAATCCTCACTATCAATTCTACCAAGATCCCTCAACCTTCCAACACAGGTGTGACCAGGGAGACCCAACAGAATCACGACTGCTCTACGTGAATGTTGAGGCAGTTATTGATTAAATTATTGATGACGTTATTGATGAAATTATTTATGATGCTATTGATGACATATCCATCACTGAACAGAACAACACATATCACATGATATCACACACAACAGCGAGGACATCAATGAGGACAATATACTGACACAGCAGACAAACATGCAGTACAAAATCATGATGAAAAGGAAGAACAATAACACAGGGAGAATGTCCCAATCAGAAAGTTCCAAATAGATTATGATCAGTGTAGTGATTGAACTAAATTTGACCCAATACTGCCTTCAGTTCGGTCACGGTGGCGTTCGGACTCACCAAAAGTTTGTTTCTTGACGCGCTCGCCTTGCTCACTCCAGCCTGGCTCCTTTCAGCAGCACTTGTATTGGCAATAATAATAACACCCTTGTGTGTGTATTTCCTAATTCCTTTTGTTTCTATGTTTGTTTCCTTAATTCCTAAATGTGTGTCTGTGCTATAACGTGCGGTAAGAACTGTTGCTTCTCTCCGAGTCCAAACACACCGGGAATCGCACACGTGTGTTCATTATATCATTGAGTAGCCTAGGTGACGTGAACCACCACCAATGCGCCATAAGCTCCCTTGTGGCTTGGCAGTGCAATGACACCACCAAATAAGGAATATAAATCAAAAACACCCATATTGGCTCTTACAATCAGTCAGTCTGTGCAACAGCAAGATTCCCAGAAGCATTTCATGATGAAAACAAGCACACAGATTCTCATGTAATCACATTTGCACCTGGTGAAGGAAAAACTCCTTCACAGTAAAGATTAGGATGCCATGAAATGAAGCATCCTGATGGAAAATGCAACTTACACCATCCAAGACAAGCCTACCTGACTGATCAGTACTACTTCATTCAAGACTGAGAAATGTGGATTCAGAGATGATCCTAGCTATCTTTTTGCAGGACTTCCTATATTGAAAAGAAACAGCTTCAGAGGAATACAAATATTTCCTTCATGAGAGGAAAAAAGTCCACCTCAATATCGGGAGAAACTACATACAACCTTGAGAATGCGTTCTGTTTGATAGTAGGGCCTACCTCCAACACTCCTAGCTACCACAAGAAAGGCAAATTTGAAATGATGCCAAACTTCAACATTCCAGTTCTTCTTCACAGTCATCTGTGCAGACATGCGCTGGGAAGAATATATCACTGCTATTCTAAGATAAAAGGGTTTGAAGATTGAATATGTACTGCAAAATATGACCAAAGATAATGATGGAGGAGGAGGAGACGAAGAAGAAATAACAATATTATTGTCCATTTCAATGGAGATCAGTCTGCTCTTCCTTTACATGAATATTTGCAAACACAGGAAGCTCAGTCAATCCATGAGATTCTCAGAAACAATGTTGTGACTGCCACAAGAAATTACAAGCACAGAGTGCAGACCTTCATTAGAGAAATTATGCTGAATCCTCACAATCCAATGTCCGTGGAATACTACTCATCCAAGCTGGAGTTCCAAGGCAGAGGAGCCGGTCACAACCATAGAGTTCTCTGGGTGGATATGGACAAAATGGAAGCGAAAATTCATGATGGAATGAACCTTTGCAACATTGAAGATTTGCTTGCCAAGAACGAAGGCAAGGACGTGCAGAAAACAATCAAAGACGTTCTTCACATGTCAGATTTAGAGGTGGTACGCAGTATGTCAAATAAAAAAAAGTGCTCTTTTGGACAGTTTCAGAACCCCAATAGTTTTTGAAAACGTGTTTTTCAAAAGAGCTAAATGTGTTTATTAAGAAGAAAGATTTTCAGAACAACATTGACATTGGACATCACAAAACAATACCTGCAGCACATTCTGCAGGTGCTGCTCACTCTTTGCTGCTGACACGAAGTTGGTTGTGAGTTTGACAGTCAATCACTTCTGCAGCGCACACAGTGCGTTTAGCACATAACTTGCCCAGGAACAGTTGTTCAGTGTTGGCAAGAATGTAGCAGGACAATGGTATATGGTGTCCACTGATTGTGGTGTTCTTTACTGATGGCCCCTCCAGCACTTAGCATTGGTAAGAGCCATTCAAGGAGTTACATCACCTCCGTCCACTTCTTCGGGCCAGGTCTTCTACATAGCCTTCTATTGGCAAATAGTGACAAAGTTTACGGAATGCATTGGAGTCTATGGGCGTTTGTAACTATTTCCAGTTTACATGAACCACGTGACCGACGCCGTTTCTGCCCCCTCAATGGCGGAACTCTCTAATATAAGGCTCTGGCATTGGTCTGCTGTCGCATAGGATGCCGAGATATTTGCACAATTGCCGCCAGACTCTTCAACCGGGTAGCTCCTGTTAAATATGCAAAAGCACAACTCGTATGACAATGACCCGTAATAATAGTACATGCCAACACAAAAAAAGAGTAGATTACCTCAGTTTTCTTCAGATCAGGGTGCAGTCTTTTTACCTCACAGCATTGTGCTTCATTAGCATCTTTCATTCTTTCAGGTTAGTATGGCTACTACTTAAACATTAAACATTGTGTACAATGTTGAGATGGAAGTTGTAGATACTGTGCATAATGCACAATGTCATTATGATGACAGTATCATTAAATAAAAGCAATTAAATAAAAACAATTAAGGTAAAGATGCATACGTTTTCAGGTTACCCCCTTTAGCCATAGAAGCTGATGGCCGTTCCACCTCTAAATCACCACGTATTACAAAGATATTGTACATGTGTTGTAACAACATGGAACGGAACGGAATGGAACACTTTTATCACACAGACAGATCTGTAGGCTACAAATATTTTCTTTTTTGTTTTAAACTTTATTGAGTCAAAACATGTTAAGACAACACCTCATCAACTTATTTTTTGTGTGCATATTTTGTGCATGTAAAAACCCTTCACCTATACATAGAAAGGGGATAAACTAAATTAAATGATTTTATTCATGTATATGTATACATATCCTTTATGAGGGAACATATATAAAAAAATATAATAACAATAAACAAAAAAATCACACCCTGTGTGAAGGAAGCGGTGCCTTTGGGGCGGGGCTTAACTCATTTCAGTTCGTCCCTATTGGTGGTCTGAGTCCACTTACCAAATTTGTACTTGGTAGCATGCTGCAAACTGGAATGATGGCTGTTTAAAGCCCAGCCAATGGGCAGACAGAGGGGGCGGGGCTTAACTAATTACAGTTCGTCCCTATCTGTGGTTTTAGTCCATGTACAAAATTTGTACTCCGTAGCATGCTGCAAACTTGAGTTATGGCTGTTTAAAGGCCAGCCAATGGGAAGACAGAGGGGGCGGGGCTTCAGCAATTCATGCTCGTCCCTATTGGTGGTCTAAGTCCACATACCAAATTTGGACTTGGTGGCATGCTGCAAACTGGAGTTATAGCTGTTTAAAATCCCGTGCTCATCCCGTGCTCATACGGGCGGACGGACATAACATACGCTGGGGGTCCCTGGACCCCTCTTTGATAACTTCAGCAATTCATGCTCGTCCCTATTGGTGGTCTAAGTCCACATACCACATTTGGAGTTGGTGGCATGCTGCAAACTGGAGTTATAGCTGTTTAAAATCCCGTGCTCATCCCGTGCTCATACGGGCGGACGGACATAACATACGCTGGGGGTCCCTGGACCCCCTTTGATAACCAGTGCCACGTGTGGCCAATGAGAGGAGAGATGGCATAGGCAATCTCCAAGTCTGTGTGTGTGTGTGTGTGTGTGTGTGTGTGTGTGTGTGTGTGTGTGTGTGTGTGTGTGTGTGTGTGTGTGTGTGTTTGTATGTGTTGCTTCTTTGCCGTGCTCATCCCGGGCTCAAACAAACAGACGGACACGCAGACAGAGTCAAACGTAGAGCGGTTGGCACCACTAAAAAGACCTGGTGGCAATTTTAAGATGCGCAAAATAGGGCCCTGAGAGTCTGCAGTGCCTGCAAATGACATCATCTGAGACCTTGCAGATCTCTTCAATCAAACAGCGCATCACATCAAGCAAACAATTGCATTACAATTTTTGCACGCCACTCCGTACTAGTTTGTTAGTGTGCACGCAGATGAACTGTGTCCTCGCACAGTACCTGATCAAATTAAATGTAGCACATGCACACATGAGGCCGAATTCTAAAACGTTAGCAGAAAGTCAATGTTTGTTTTATGTGTAACAGTGATTTCTTTTTTTTTAATGAAATTTGAATGAATTCATTGTTTATTCAATTGTGTCAGGCCAGTCACTATCCACCTCCCTACCAACAAACGGGTGTTTAATTTGATTCTCCCAGTCAGCTAATTTATAGTGTAACGTTACTTCCCTTGGTGTGAATAAACAAGTGTCTTTTCAAATTACCTGAATTATTGAAACTTGTGCCACAATGTTTACAGTGGAAAGGTTTTTCTCCAGTGTGGATACGCTGGTGTGTCTTCAGTTGACCTGAGTTTTTGAAACTCTTGCTACAATGTTTACAGTGGAAAGGTTTTTCTCCAGTGTGGTTACGCTGGTGTGTCGTCAGGTGACCCGACTGATTGAAACTCTTGTTACACAGTTTACAGTGGAAAGGTTTTTCTCCAGTGTGGACACGCTGGTGTTTCATCAGGCTACCTGACTCACGGAAACTCTTGTCACAATGTTTACATTGGAAAGGTTTTTCTCCAGTGTGGATACGCTGGTGTGCATTCAGAGAACCTGACTGACTGAAACTCTTGTCACAATGTTTACATTGGAATGGTTTTTCTCCAGTGTGGATACGCTGGTGTGCCTTTAGAGAACCTGACTCACTGAAACTCTTGTCACAATGTTTACAGTGGAAAGGTTTTTCTCCGGTGTGGACACGCTCGTGTGTCTTCAGGTCAGATGAAGCAAAGAAACTCTTGTTACAGTATGCACAGTGGAGAGATTTTATACCAGCGTGGATACGCTGGTGTTTTTTCAGGTGACCAGACTCACTGAAACTCTCGTCACAATATTTACAGTGGAAAGGTTTTTCTCCACCTGGTTTAGTTAAAGTCTTGGTAAACTGTTGATGACTGTAAGATCTCAGGTCATCAGTGTCTCCTTGTTTCTGGCTGGTTGTAGAGCTGGCGATTTGCTGACAGGCTGATGAGGTGATCTGCCCATTCCTCAGCATTTGGTAGTAGGGATCATTGTGTCTCCTCCTGATGTGTTTGTGGAGCGAGACCTGAGATGTGAAGGAGTATGGACATTCAGAACAGGAGAAGAACTCAGTCTGGGAGGAGTGGGACATCACTTCTGAGGCGAGGGGGGGGGGGGGGGGGGTAGGGAGAGAGAGAGAGAGTAGAAGAGAGAGGGGGAGAGAAGGGGAGAGGCAGGTTAGAACTGGTGAGTACAGATACAACTTGATCAAACAAGTCCGTTGATTAGGAGCACAACGGCTGCCTTGTTAATATTTCTGACTCAATTGTTATTTTCATCTTCCTCTTTTATTCCTCAATTGAATCAATAAGCCAGCTCCCAATTTTCCCCACACATGTAAGTCCTGTCCCTGTGCTTAACATTGACTGACCTCCACTGGTCTCCTCCCAATCATCACTGTCTTCAGTGTCAGATTCCAGCTTGACTTCAACTTCATAGCAGTGTGAAGAGATGTCTTCATCATCAACTTCACTTTTCACTGCTAGTAATGTCAACATTGATCCACCAGGCTCCTCTGGTCTTTGAAGCAGCTCTTCCTGTTCCCCTTTAATCTGTGGAGGGTCTGGTTCCTCCTGGAGCAGACTGGGGCTCCCCTCCTGTATTGGAGAAACCTCCTCTTTACACACAACCACGATGTCTAGGAGCAGAAAAATAACATGATAGTGAATACTGTATTCCTAAAATGTACATCTATTTTTCTACCGTCTATGTTCCCTGTCCAAATTGAGCTATTAACTTTGATTGACCAAACATTTACTAACTACGGGTTACTACAGGTGTTTCTGAAAACAGGAATTCCGAAAAATCATGTTTTAGCAAAATAAATCATTTGAAATGTAATTTGAATTTAAAGATTGAGTTACTTTACCAAGCAAGTGAATGTTGTTACAGCAAATTTGAATCATTCAATTATGAAACAATATTAAACCACGTCAGCTCTGATTTGGGAAAATTAGGCTGTAGGTCAAGCGTTGTAAAACACAGGGTTCACCTGTACGTACAGTAAGTACTGTATGTATTTCCCCTCAAAAGTAGACCAATCACAGCTCATGCCTTCACCGGCATGACATCATGAAACAGAAACTTCTCCACCCATGTAGTTGGTTCATAGTTTAAAATCTAGAAATGGTTCTGTGAGTCTTTGAATCTGTTTGTCTGTGTGTTCAGGGCGAACTTGACAAACCGCTGTACCGATCAGCGCCAAATGTCTGCACAATGCCAGTAGTCCAAAGAAGTATTTTTTCACATCTGATAGAATGACTATAGTTAGTGAGCTAACCCTCTATTGTTCCACCCAGAAAAGAGATGCTAGCGTTCAAGCGGTTGAACCTTAGATCAAGAGGCAGAGAAAAAGCCTGTCAAAGGCAAAGCCCTAAAGTCGTATGCTGCCTTTTTTCCTCTTTTCTTTTTTACATTGATTCACACACAAGAGGATGTGCTTTTGGATATTAGAGATATTATAAACATGTTTTAGAGGTATTGTAATGATGGCTATACATATTGGGATATTATCATTGTCAAGAGGTTTTGTGCTATGAGCTATGATTATCGTATAGTGAAAATAAGACATTGTAGCAGCTCTACAACAGAACAGAAAAAAAGAAAACGAAAGAAAGAGAGCCTATGAAACTTACTGAGGTGTGGGTGGTCTTCAGGTTCCTCCTGTTTAATAGAAATGTCCCTGGCGGAGTCTGGAGAGTCCATCTTCACTGGCTGCAGTCTGGACTCCACACACTGGTCTGAAATTAAGCAATTGAATAAGGACTTCAATAACTGGAGACCCAGTGGTGTCAAAAATAGCAATAATATTTGCAGAATGTAAAGGCAATAAGGCCTAAGACCAACTCTCCAACATATGAATCTCGGGTGCAAAGATTATGAGGTTTATACAGCATATTAGTGATGAATAATAATAATGATTTAAATTAAAGATAATAAGTTGAAAGTAGCCCATCTGTATTTAACGTTTCTGCAGCCAAGCATCCTTATACGCCCACCTCATCACCAAGAATGATTACTATAGGACAGTTATATGGACCTTTGATGTGTCAGAGTTGTAGAAATGGATTAAACACTGAAAACGTAGGGTGCAAACACAGTTGTAAGTTATGATTACTTCATCAGTACTGAGGACAATGCGTCCAACAATTATAAAAACATATTTAAACTAGAAAACAGGGACGAGATGTGTTGTTAAAATGTTTCAAGATTCTTTTGAAAATACCAGATCTACAAGCTCACACGTTGTGAGCTTGTAGATCGGCTATTTTCAAATATCCGATGCATATAGGTTTAATGTGACCTAGTCAGTAAGAATACCTTGATGATTCTTGCAGGGGCCCTCATACAAGGTCATTTTGATTATGCATGCTCCTCATGGTATCACAACACCACCAAGGCCTTAAAAACAAGGCTCCAAACATCCAAAAACAAACTAGTAAGGCTACTTCTTGGCCTCAAACAGACAACCCATCTAACCCCTGCTCATTTTGCTAGGATTGGATGGCTTAGGGTTGAGGACAGAGTACAGCAACGTACAATGGGCGTGGTCTACAAGATACACCAAAACATTGGGATCCCCCTGTATTTGTCAAAATACCAAAACATAAATGAAGTCCACGATCACAACACCAGAGGCAGCTCCACGGATCATGTTCAACCCAGATTTGTCTCAACAAAGGGAATGACCTCGTTCTCATGCTATTCAACAAAAATGTGGAATGCCCTAGTAACCTGTAAGCTGATTGTATGACATTCTGTATAGTAGTGTGTATATCTGTCTGTCTCTTATATGTCATCATGATGTGTGTGCGTGGGAACTCATTGTAAACAAGCTTAGTGCTTTATGAGTTATCCAGTTTAGTAAACATGGTATTGTGAATTGTACTTTCGTGTACTGTTTCTCATGTCTTACTAAATAAAGTACATAAATCAATCAATCAGTCGCTTCTTTTAGGCTTGTTTTCAGACCTGGTTGCTTATTTCTCTTGCAAAATCTGGCAACACTGTACAGCATGACAAATACCTAGAAATGTTTAACTTCACTTAACAATCACATTAACATTACTGTGGACAGAGTAAAGATCCTACGCAGGTACTAGCCTTGATAAAAGACTGTCATATTATCTGACAGTCTTGGAGTAGGTTCAAAATAGTCTTTGCACTTTGCACTCTTTGCACGTACATCTACATAAAAGGCTCAGATTTCAAATATAAAGTGCTTACCTCATGGCCACGAATGTTACAATTATGTACGGGCCCTCACAAGTACCAATATTGCTCAATAAAAAGCATTTTAATCCTGATCAGTGGCCATTTTCCTCAGAGAGTTATAATGTATTAGAGTGCAATACACCTTTCAACCGATAGGGGCACGCAGTTGAAAGCGGAGAACATCTGACACAGATCGGATTAAAATGCTATTTATTGAAAAATACGGAAGATATGGGTACTTCTGAGGGCCCGAACATAATTGCAACATCCGTGGCCATTAGGTAAGCACTTTATATTTGAAACCTGAACGTTTAAGTAGATGTGCGGACCCCAAGTGCGAAATGGCAAAGACTATTTTGAAATAACTCCAAGACATATCATTATGACCGATGACCGTCTTGATCTAAGGCTGCCTACTACTCATGTACAAGCGACGTTTGCACCGCATTGCTTATATGGAGATTAACCATTACTTTGATAATAGTGAAATCAACAACATATGTAGCAACACAATGTATGAATACTGCTTTGAGTACTGGTTGTTATGTGTTTATGATCACATGAATTATAATATAAGTAACAGTCAATAAATACAAATGAAACACAACCTGAATGAGTTCATCTTTACCTGCTCTGTTTCAGTGGTTGAGCTGCTAACAAACGTCCTGCTGCTGCTTAACGACGACACAGTTTAGAAACGACACGTTTTAGTTTTCTTTTTATTCTACTTTGATATAACTCTATGGTATTCTAAAGTGTCAACAACAGTCTAGCTGTCCAACACCATGTTGTTTTCACTACTGCATTGTGGGTCTGTTCTTCTGACGACCACTTTGTCTAGACGCCAGTTGGTGTATTGCTGCCCCCTACTGTTGGTCTCGGGTACTGTCCATTGTTTATATACACTTATACCGTAACAGTACTATGTGACCTTCCAGGCCTGTAGAAAAGAGAACATCCATCACAGCTTTCATCAGTGCACATTGATGCTGCACAGGTCTGATCACATGTCTCACAGAAATTCAGGTACAACAAATACTGTACTGGCATGTATTAAACTTCATATCATTTTCAAATCAATGCAAATCACCAATTACTGAGAATAGGTGATTTAATTTATGTTTTACTCTTGGCTATTAAACCCTCTAACGGGCCATATTTTGTTATTTAGAGGTCAACTCCATAAGATGGCAGTTCCTCCAAATTATCTTATGGAGTTGACAACATATTATATTTGTTTCATTCATCAGCACAGTCATAGTGAGTAGCCAATTTAGTTCTCTTAATGCTAATAAAATGACCCATTTTAAATCATCATTTTTATTTAGTTTGGGCTAAGAAGGACTTACAGAGTTGAGGACAGACCTGATAGCAATATTATTTAATGCATTTAAAAAAGAAAAAGCTTATCAGAGCTTCAGCAGATGTCCTGCCTTTTATTTTTAAAACCAGGAACTGTGACAGGGGGCCTTAGGATACAATTTAGCTAAGCCTGTTTATGCCTGATTAAATTACAGTATGTTTTTGTAGAAATCTGACCAGGGCCAATATTTTACAACAAATATATTTTTAAACAAAGATTATAATGCGAATACATTCTTCTCCAGGAATAATAGTTGTTGCCAGGTGTAACAGCTAATGCGGATCCTAAATTAACTCAAACGTACAGCCTGTTACTTGTTCCGTGTTCCTTTCTTCTCTATTCTTTATTTTTCTAACTCTTCCTGTAACTGCAAACGTTGAGCAAGTAAAAAAAAAAATCTCACCCACTTACATTTGTAATGGTGTTATGTGACTATAAAAGGTGATTCTGATTCCTGCCTCCAGACAAATGGAGTAATGTTAAGACATCATAGCTCATGTTTAACCTAATAAACCATCAGACTTATAGCATAATAACACATCTTGCACAGCATCGTGAACATTGTGTGTGTGTGTGTGTGTGTGTGTGTGTGTGTGTGTGTGTGTGTGTGTGTGTGTGTGTGTGTGTGTGTGTGTGTGTGTGTGTGTGTGTGTGTGTGTGTGTACACTACGGTGCTTTTTGCATAGCCTTTAATTTGCAATCACATCACGCTCTAATAATGTAATACGGCAAGATTACATTAAACCATAAGATAAAAACTGTAACATTCTAGAGAAAAAAAAAAAGTTTTATCATATCAAATGTATATGGTTTACATCATTTATAGTATAAATGAATAGCAACAAAATAATTAGCAATACATGTAATGGCATCCTCTAGCTAAAAACAATTCAACCTGGTTGTCTGTCTGTGAGAATGATCTCCCCGCTCGGTAATGTTACATCGCAATCTGTAAATTGAACTGTTTGTTGACTCAAATGTAGCATTTTGTGCAAAACGGGCCACTTGACGGGTCTTGATCAAATGACTATAGAGATAATATGTACGGTACACATAGTAATAACAAATCTCTGCCTCATGGTGGTGTTATAACAAACATATTGATTGAATTATTAATAATGCAGTTAGTAATGACGAACAAATTGTGTTAACTAATTCAGTGCCAATGACGTGTAACACGTCAAAACGGTGTTTTCAGTGTTTACGCTAGATGGCACTCTTCGCCAACCTATGAGTGATCCTATGACTTCCAGAGAAGAGTATACCCAGAAATAACGTGATCACAACAAACCCAGCCCTGTCCGATCTAATGTTAAAGGATTCTTCTCTGCTTTCTTGTTTCTTTCTGCGTATTTGTCGGGAACAAGCTATATTCAACAGCCAATCACTAAAGAACGGAGGGTTGCGGTGACGCACTTTTTTTACCTGATGGAAACAGAGACACTCCTCTGTCTTTTGCGACACTCGGTGTGTCGATCGTCCTGGAGCGATATATTCTGTGGCTCTTGAAAGGTCGGTAAAAATGCTCAAAAACGCTAGCACTGGCTGACTTAATAATAATTAATGAATTACTCACTCAATGAGTTTTGATGATGTATGGACACATTGGTGTGTCTTCAGGTGGCCTGGATCACGGAAACTCTTGTCACAATGTTTACAATGGAAAGGTTTTTCTCCAGTGTGGATACGCTGGTGTGTCTTCAGGTAATATGACCGACTGAAACTCTTGTCACAATCTTTACAATGAAAACAACGTTTTTCTCCAGTGTGGACACGCTGGTGTGTCTTCAGGTGTTTCTTCAGGTGGCCTGGCTCACGGAAACTCTTGTCACAATGTTTACAATGGAAAGGTTTTTCTCCAGTGTGGATACGCTGGTGTGCCTTCAGGTAATATGACAGACTGAAACTCTTGTCACAATCTTTACAATGAAAACAAGGTTTTTCTCCAGTGTGGTTACACTGGTGTCTCTTCAGGTGAGATGACTGACTGAAACTCTTGTTACACAATTCACAATGGAAAGGTTTTTCTCCTATGTGGAGAAGCTGGTGTGTCTTCAGGGCAGACGATTGATTGAAACTCTTGTCACACTGTTGACAGTGGAAAGGTTTTTCTCCAGTGTGGACACGCTGGTGTCTCTTCAGAGAACCTGACTGACTGAAACTCTTGTCACAATGTTTACAATGGAAAGGTTTTTCGCCAGTGTGGATACGCTGGTGTGTCTTCAGGTAATATGACCGACTGAAACTCTTGTCACAATCTTTACAATGAAAACGACGTTTTTCTCCAGTGTGGACACGCTGGTGTCTCTGTAGAGAATCAAACACACTGAAACTCTTGTTACACAGTTCACACTGGAAAGGTTTTTCTCCATTGTGGACACCTCCACTTGTCTCCCCCCAATCATCACTGTCTTCAGTGTCTGGTTCAAGTTCAAGTTCAACGTCAGAGCAGTGTGAAGACATGTCTTCATCAAGTTCACTTTTCACTGCTAGTAATGTCAACATTGACCCAACAGGCTCCTCTTTAAGTAGCTCCTCCTGTTCCTTTTTAATGTGTGGAGGCTCTGGTTCCTCCTGGAGCAGACTGGGGCTCCTCTCCTGTTCAGGGGAAACCTCCTCTTTACACACAACCATGTGCAGGATGTCTATGAGCAGAAACATGTACATTCATTTTGCTATCTTCCATGTTTCATGTACAAAGCTATTACCTACTAAGACTGACCAAACTGTTACTAAATAAGTACAGATTGTTACAGGTGGTTCTGGAAAATTAAAACTAGGCATAAACGTTTTAGCAAGATTATAGCAAAATGCATATTTTAAGAAGTAACCTAAATCGATATATGTCTATATTTAGTTATATTACCCAACAAATTAATTATGGTGATGGAACAAATATTGAATTTGAATCATTAAAACAGTCATGAAACAGAAGCACCTCCAAACATGAAAGCTTCACCTGTAGTTAATGGGTCATAGTTTAAAATCTAGGGTTAGGGTGATTTTTATGACCTGGCCCTGTATGTCTAGAAATGTGTGTGTGAATATGTGTGTGTCTTGGGCTAATTTGAACCACAAACCACTGTACCAATCAGTGCCACATTTCTTGTGCATGCTGCCAGTAGGCCAAGCAAGTATTTTTTCTAATATAATGTACTGCAAGTTATGGTCATTATTCAGTTTTGTACATATTATTTAATTGCAGACTGTAAGCTTTCAAGTGACGTGTCATGCAATGAAATATGGAAATAGTTGAAGAATATATACTTATTTGAATGTTGTTAAACACTTGTTGTGACAAACTAAATTTGGCCCAATACCGCCTTCAGTTCATTCACGGTGGTGTTTGGACTCTAACACTTTTGGACCAAAAGTATTTCTTGACACGCTTGTGTTCCTTCCAGCAGCACTTGTTTGTGTATAATAATACCCCAACATCACCCTTGTGCCTATAATTATATTGTGTATTTCCTAATTCCATTTGTGTTTCTATGTGTCCTATGTTCTTAAGTTACGTGTGCTCACTCGTGTGTCCATTAAATCACTGAGTAGGTGAGGTGACCCACCACCAATGCGCCAACTGCCCCCTTGTGGCTTGGCGGTGCAATAACACCACCATATAAGGAATAATATTCAAATAAATCAAAACACCCATATTGGCTCCTACACCACTTAAAGACCAGCTGAAATGGCTGTTTGCAACCATGCAACCAACTTAATTCCCAGTGAAACAGGGGCTGGGTGGCTCACAGAGTTTTCCAGCTCAATTTATCCAACAGTGATTTAAAGTATGTGATCTAAAATCGTTGTGTTGCACACTGCAACAAGGCAGTGCCAAATTAATTGTATGTTACTGCATTGGCTATTTCTCACCTCAACATGTTTTTGGAAACATTTAATGTAACGTTTATAACATAATTAATAATGCACCATTCAGCCACCCTCTTTGTTTAGATTCAACAGAGTAGTACTGCCCTCCAGTATCTAGCATAAGATAATGAATCATAGCCGTTTGGACACAAATTGGACCTAGGTTGGATTGGGGTAAATCCCCCCAGCATAGGGATGCTAGGGTTCAAAGTGGTCAAACCTCAAATCAAGAAGCTCATAAAAAGCCTGTCAAATATCTGTGTTATCTCACACAGATCAGACTCACAGACCCATTTCTAGACCTCTGACCTCTTACAGAGACGCCATACAAATACGTTTTCATAGTTTTCAACTACTACCAAACTTTAACCAGGTATTTCTGCCGTTCATTCATGACATCATGCACTTGGCGGCTTGAGCTGTGTGACAGACAAGCCCTGCTTTGCTTTGGTCTACGGCCACTCTGTAGAAAAATATACAATGTGGTGCAGTTTTTCTTTTATATTGCATATGCAGATTGATTGATTGATTACTTTATTAGTAAAAAAAATAAAAAATAGCACAGAAGTACTGCGTAAAAAGACATTTGGCTAAAATGATCAAAACTAAAAGTCCTGGGGACTTCCATTTCCATTGTGGTCCTGACCTATAATATCCGCATATTATAATTGTCATGATATTTTTTTGCCAAGATTATTGTATAGTGAAAAAGAGAACATACTGAGGTGTGGGTGGTCTTCAGGTTCCTCCTGTTTAATAGAAATGTCCCTGGCTGAGTCTGGAGAGTTCATCTTCACCTGCAGTCTGGACTCCACACACTGGTCTGAAATGAACAAAGTGAATAATGACTTTAATTACTGAGAACCAGCAGTGATGTCAAGAATAACTATTTGCAGAATGTAAAGGCAAAATGGCCTACGCCAACTTTCCAAAATATGGATTCTGGGAGTAAAGATTGAGACTTTATTCTATGGAAATAATCACGCGTAACTTAAGATTACACAAGGAAAAATGGGTAACAGGAAGAGTGGGCACCTCTATATAAAATTGGCTATTTTGTCCAAAATGTTAATAATTGTAATATTTGGAAAATGGTCTTAAGTAATGTAAAGTATACATGATTAGAACACAATTGAACATTTGACAATTAAGGTCTAATATTTCTACAATTTCTACAAATTGCTACAAAACCTGTATATCCAATCATTTTGGGCATAAACACAAAGTTGAAGGGTAAATATAAGTCTGATAATGATGTACCATTGCATGCATGTTCACATCGTGTATACTTGACATTACTTAAGACCATTTTTTTTGTGTTGGATGAAATGGCAATTATCAAAGCGCCGACTCCTCCTTAGTGCCCACTCTTCTTGTATCCAGAAAACATTATCAAAAGATGGACTCCTGCAATGCAAATAATGGTCTTAAGTGAATACGGTGAAAGTAGCCAATCTGTATTTAATGTTTCTGCCGCCATGCACCCCATCCTTCTGCACCCACCCCACCCTCCCACCAATGGATGCAGACAGATTATCATTTTAGTGCCCTGTTCTATTTATTTTAACAGTATAGGCTACAATATTTTTTCCAATCATTTTATAGTGTACTTGTTACGAACATTCAGGGCATACTTAGGAAACATTCAGGGCATAGTTGCCAGCAATAGCCTATATATGGAGATCCCCATAGATGGAGATAATAGACCTGCAAAGTCGTCATAGAGACCCAAACGTGCCATATGTACGGAGTCTGACATCAGCGAACCCTTCCCCGAAACTCCATGTATAGACATAGCCATCACGTCCAGGGCTGAAGTCTTGATCCCATATTTGACCATAACTAACATCGGCAGCTCCATATATGGAGACGTCTGACACTATCTGACATCATCATAGTGATGTCAGGACCGCAAGCCAGCATTATAAGAAGAGGCTCGAAACCTCTGAGATTGGGACATTCCAGAGCGATTCCGAGAGACATCTTAACTCTCTCCCGAGTACCAGGAGATTGGCTGGCCTTACAACCCAGTTAATCACAGATTGCATATTCAGGACGACTAGCTGGCCTTACAACCCAACTAGGCCTTCAAAGTAGCTCTTGAGTCCGGTTCTAAAGAACCAGTCGATTATCATTGTTATATTTGGTCCCTCGTGGAGAGCCGGATTCAAAAGCTTACTGTGAAGGAGCAATATGCCAAAAGCCACAAAGAAAAGGAAACAGGCAAGAGAAGGCAGAGTTCCAGTTCCTCCGCGACCGATCAGGGTTCGGCACGCAGGAGACGCTGCTCGAAGCCTAAACGACGGTCCCATAGGGCGACCCGTTCAAGGCAGAGCTCATCGGCGACCGATCAGAGTTCGGCACGCAGGGTAAATTCCTCCTCAACCGATCAGGGTTCGGCACGCAGGAGACGCTGCTCGAAGCCTAAACGACGGTCCCGTATGGTGACCCGTTCAAGGCAGAGCTCATCGGCGACCGATCAGAGTTCGGCACGCAGGGTAAATTCCTCCTCAACCGATCAGGGTTCGGCACGCAGGAGACGCTGCTCGAAGCCTAAACGACGGTCCCGTATGGTGACCCGTTCAAGGCAGAGCTCATCAGCGACCGATCAGAGTTCGGCACGCAGGGTAAATTCCTCCTCAACCGATCAGGGTTCGGCACGCAGGAGACGCTGCTCGAAGCCTAAACGACGGTCCCATAGGGCGACCCGTTCAAGGCAGAGCTCATCAGCGACCGATCAGAGTTCGGCACGCAGGAGACGCTGCTCGAAGCCTAAACGACGGTCCCATAGGGCGACCCGTTCAAGGCAGAGCTCATCAGCGACCGATCAGGGTTCGGCACGCAGGGTAAGTTCCGCATTGAAGAGACACTTATTTACTCAAGCGTTTGGCAATTAATGTGTTTATTGTGTGTACTGTAAAGCGTCCTTGGGTTTCTGAAAGGCGCTATATAAATCCAAGTTATTATTATTAAGTTCCTCCAGCGACCGATCAGAGTTCGGCACGCAGTAGACGACACTCGAGGCGCGAACGGCAGTTCCAGAGGGCGACCCGTTCCAGGCAGAGTTCTTCTTCAACCAATTGGGGTTTGGCAAGGAGGCACCGGTCGAGAACTCCCGTTAAGCGGCGACATGGCCCTCCAGGGGAGACTTTCTATCGGGGACCGGTACCCATCATACCGGTGTTCGCCTCTCCGGATCCTAGAGAATTCACAAGATTGAAGGGAGCATTGAATGATGCATTCCCTCCCAACACCTCAGAACGATTCAGGTTCCGCATTTTATGCGACCATCTGAAGCTGGAAGAAGCCCTCCTGGTGGCAGAGACCTACGTAGATCTCACCGGGCCAGGGATTGCGGCCTACTCAAGAAATGCTCACAATGCAACCTAACCCATCTGGACATTCTCCATGACGTACGATCTCGAGAATGGACGAAAGAAGGACAGGGGCCTGGAGAGGATGAACACCCGCAGGTCTAGAGACAACCGCAGGTCGAGAGCCGTGACAATCAACCAACGACCAACGACGGATCACGACCTGTCACCAAGATCATGCATACCACCGATGGGTTCCTTTACGTGGACCATTCTCCCAGAGGATGGTTTTTTGTCTGGACAGCCTGAGGTATGACGTCTCAGAACTGTGAGGGAGCTCCAAGTTCTGCACGGGGCGGCAAAATATCCTCCTCATGGGGCGGCGGGACGCATCTCTACTGCAAGTACTGCATGATGAGTCAGAAATGATGAGCAGACGAAGATGGAGACACAGCAAAATCCTCGCCGACCAGTTCTGGAAACATTTCTGGAGGTATTACCGATCAAACCTCCAAGTACGGCCGAAATGGCAGACCGAGATGGCAGACCGAAAGGAGGAATAGGAGAAAGAAGCGGATGCTAGGGAACATCCTGGAATGTTTACGTATTTCCACCGGAAATCCGTGGGGCGGCGTATGCCAGGAATGTTCTTGAAATGTTTACGTTTTTCCATGGTAAAACCGTGGGGCGGCTGTTACGAACATTCAGGGCATACTTAGGAAACATTCAGGGCATAGTTGCCAGCAATAGCCTATATATGGAGATCCCCATAGATGGAGATAATAGACCTGCAAAGTCGTCATAGAGACCCAAACGTGCCATATGTACGGAGTCTGACATCAGCGAACCCTTCCCCGAAACTCCATGTATAGACATAGCCATCACGTCCAGGGCTGAAGTCTTGATCCCATATTTGACCATAACTAACATCGGCAGCTCCATATATGGAGACGTCTGACACTATCTGACATCATCATAGTGATGTCAGGACCGCAAGCCAGCATTATAAGAAGAGGCTCGAAACCTCTGAGATTGGGACATTCCAGAGCGATTCCGAGAGACATCTTAACTCTCTCCCGAGTACCAGGAGATTGGCTGGCCTTACAACCCAGTTAATCACAGATTGCATATTCAGGACGACTAGCTGGCCTTACAACCCAACTAGGCCTTCAAAGTAGCTCTTGAGTCCGGTTCTAAAGAACCAGTCGATTATCATTGTTATAGTACTGTTTAGCTATGTTTTCTCTATTCATTAATACTTTTTTGGTATCCTTAATTATTTTGGGTAGTTCCAATGTTTTTTAGAACACACACACACACACACACACACACACACACACACACACACACACACACACACACACACACACACACACACACACACACCCCTACACTCCCCAGCTACACTCCCCCCCAGCGTGCTTGTGTACTTGTGTACGTTGTGGCCAAAAACCTCAACGGCCACTTCGCTCCTGGGTGAGTCAAATCAAAGTGTGGTACCTTAGTTAAGGTTCCTGGACGTCGCTCAGTTCTCCATACGTCACAGGGTCAGGTTTAGCAGCAGGTTAACGTGGTATTTCACTCACTGTCTTCTCTATCTCATCCCACGTTGCAAGAGGAACTTTGAGTGAAGTCCTCCCTGGTTGCTCTATCTGGGTTGTCCTCTTTGTGTCTTCAGGTTGAAAACTACAGACTGTCCTTAAAAAACGTCCAACTGGTTTAAGTTAAACTTTCACTACAAAACCTCTGTTCACTTGTAATGGACGGACTCTAGAGTCTAGATCTAGAGCTGAGCTTAGATCTAGTCTAGACTGTACTGGTCTATCTAGCGTTCGCCTTTGAAATAAATTTGGAAATTCCCCCTGTTTTCACAACTTTACGCAGACCGTCGTACAAAGACAATCTCAGACACAAGTTACACAAAGATGTGTTCACTGCAAACTTAAAATATAACACAAACTTTCTCTGTATCACGTTCACTCTCTGCTGTTTGTTTGTCTCTCTGGTTCACACCATAGAGGTTCACTCAACCCGGACGAGAGAGGGTGACGGACATTGCACCCGTATTTCGTCCCTCTCTCTCGTCCGTGTTGCAACACACACTACTCTTGAGTTCCCGCAGCTTGTTAAGCCCACACATTCTGGTTTACATCATAAACATGAAACATTGTTTTCAACCGAACTGTTCAGAGTTTGGTTATTGTACCATCGGTTAGGGGAAACATTTCGGACCTAAAATGGTGTAACCTAATCCTTAGATTTCATAACATTATGCACCAAGTCTTAGGGCCATAAGAAGGTATAAAACTAGCCCTAGAATTATTATGTCTGTGATCTTACATACATTTCATGTATTCCAAATACACAGCCATAGATCGGTCCTATCCCCACCCGGTTAGCAGACTGATCTCTGCGGCATAAAAGTTCTCTGCACTGCATGCATGTGTACTCACCTAATAATGAATTCCTGTTAAGACTTGGAGTCAGATATTGTCCTAGTTTCGTATCCATTTAAAAGTTCTGGTCGAAAAAGTGTGTTGATGACATTCGGATGACATTCTCTCCGAGTGAGGGGCCAGAAATTAGTGCAGAACTGAACATCCTTCCTTTGGGATGCACAAACCTACCTTCTATTCTTCTAATATCTGACTCTTAGGAATTAATTATTGGGTGAGTACACACGCAGCGCAGAGAACCTTTATCAGTTAGGACCGATCTATGGCTGTTCATTTGGAATACATAAAATGTATGTAAGATCAGACATTCTAGAGCTAGTATAAAACAAACCCACAATCCTATTTTGTCAGTTCTGTCTGCAAACATGTCTGCGCAATTGTGTGACACAGTTGTATAATACAAATGTACTGTATATAACCTACATCATTTATACTTCTTAAGATGCATATACCATATCTGCTAAGATTTTTTGTTATACTTATTGTTCCTTTCATCTATATTCTTTCTCTGTTTGAAGTCTTCCTATAACATCCAAAATGTAGTAATGTTAAAAGATCATAACGTATGTTTCACCTTCCTGATAATAATCCATTACAATTATGGCATAATAATTTAACATCTATGAATTGAATACCAAGGCCCTCATTGGAAACAAGTCCGCAAGGACTTTTATGAACGGACCTGTTAGACAAAGTATTCTAAATGTAAATGTGTTGTTTTACATTTTTTGCCTAATACAATATTCAATCAAAAACATCTTGTATGTGTGCACAGTGCACACTATAGTGCTTTCCATAGGCTTTCATTCGTTATCACGCTAACCTGGACTCGTGGCAGTTCGCATACCATCAAAACCGATCCACCGATGACGCTATTGCCATGGCTCTCCACACCGTCCTCTCGCACATGGATAACAAGCGGTTGAAGGACAAATATGTACGTATGCTGTTTGTGGACTACAGCTCAGCATTAAACAATAAACACCATTGTCCCAGCAAAACTTGACACAAAGCTCCGAGATCTAGGGCTACTCCCAAGCATGTGCGACTTGGATACAAGACTTCCTGTCAAGCCGACATCAGGTGGTGAGATTGGGCTGCATCACATCTCTGACTCCCTGACCCTCAACACTGGAGCACCCCAGGGATGGAGCTGCAGTGGAGAGGGTCAGCGAGTTCCTCGGAGCACACATCGAGGAGGAGCTCAAATGGGAGACACACACCACAAACGTGAGGAAAAAGGCTCAGCAGTGACTGTACTGGCTCCACCGCCTGAAGAAGTACAGAGTAGGACACCGCATCCTCAGGCTGTACTACAACAGCTCAGTGGAAAGGCCTACAGTGAGTGGTGCGATCGGCAGAGCGCATAATGGGAGGCGAGCTCCCCTTGCTCCAGGAAATGTACAAAAAGCGATGTGTAGTCAAAGCCAAGTCTGAGGAGCCCTGGCCAATGAATTTCACCCTTCTTTTACTGTAAAGCGTTTTTAAGGTGTGACAATAAAGTCTTTCTTATTCTGAACAGCTTCCACCCGGCCACCGTCACACTGCTGAACAAGGCACCTTCTCAGACTTTTGCTTTTCTTCATGGACCTACTTGCGGACCAAACCATGTGTCAGTTTACCCTGTGGATTATGCGGTCAACACGCGCTGATATTTTGCACCTTAATCCCATGTACAACGCGCTGACTTTGCTGTGTGTTTTTCTCGCACCCTAACTAACGTCCACTCCATAGTATATCATGTACAGTATACATCTGCTGCTATGCTCACACACCCTTTATATAAGATACTAAATATATAGATAATTTGTATGTTTCTTTCGTTCCTCTCTTTTCCCCCTTGCCCCCTTCTTCTCCTTCCCTTTCTTTTTTTTCTATGGAAATAACAAAAACGATAGAAAAACGAATTTCACCCTGTGATGTGACAATCAAGCTGATTCTGATTCACAGCCCAATTTAATAATGTAACAACTAAATAATGATCATAGCCATTCCATTAATTGTATCAATTACTGTCATAATTCATACCAAAGAATACATGACCGAGTATTGTCCCCTCAGTTAACTGAAATTAAATAAGTGAAATAATTGAAATGGTGCCCCATTCATTGGGCATGTAATAGAACAAAGCACAATGACATCAAATCATGATATAAAAACTCCAAAATGCTAGTAAAACAGTCAATTAAACAGTTATATACAATTGATATACAATTGATATGGTTTACATGGTAATTTATAATATGAATGAATAACACCAAAATAATTAACAGACAGGAGCAGTATAAATCTCCATGACATTTTTTATTTGATCCTCCCAGTGAGATAATTTATAGCGAAACGTTTGTTATAGTGGAAACTGACTGAAATTCTTTCACACTGTTAACATTGTCTTTCTTTTTCTTTTTCCTTTATTAAAAAAAACACATAACAAGAGTGTAACAAGAGTGTTCTCCAGTGTGGACACACTGGTGTGCCTTCAAGTCATCTGAATGACATATAGTGGAAAGATTTTATCCCAGTGTGGACATGCATGCTGGTGTCTCTTGAGACAATATGAACGGCTGAAACTCTTCTTACAGTGTTTACAGTGGAAAGGTTTTTCTCCAGTGTGGACACGCTGGTGTTTCTTGAGGTTAGATGAATGACTGAAACTCTTGTCACAATGTTTACAGTGAAAGGGTTTTTCTCCAGTGTGGACACGCTGGTGTGTCTTCAGGTCGCCTGACCGACTGAAACTCTTGTCACAATGTTTACAATGGAAAGATTTTTCTCCATTGTGGAGAAGCTGGTGTCTCCTCAGGTGATGTGACCATTTGAAACTCTGGTCACAATGTTTACAGTGAAAGGGTTTTTCTCCAGTGTGGACACGCTGGTGTGTCTTCAGGTCGTCTGACCGACTGAAACTCTTGTCACAATGTTTACAATGGAAAGACTTTTCTCCATTGTGGAGAAGCTGGTGTCTCTTCAGGTTACGTGACTGACTGAAACTCTTGTCGCAATGTTTACAGTGAAAGGGTTTTTCTCCAGTGTGGACACGCTGGTGTGTCTTCAGGTCGTCTGACCGACTGAAACTCTTGTCACACCGTTTATAGTGGAAACGTTTTTCTCCACTTGTCTCCCCCCAATCATCACTGTCTTCAGTGACTTCATTGTCTGATTCAAGTTCAACTTCAATTTCAGAACAGTGTGAAGAGTCTTCATCATCTTCTTTTTTCACTGCTAGTAATGTCAACATTGACCCATCAGGCTCCTCCTGTTCCTCTTTAATGTGTGGAGGCTCTGGGCAGAAAAATAACATTATAGACCACAATTTGTTACAATAATGTTTAATTTGTATTTAATTGTACTTGATGTTGAAGCACAATCATTTCACTTCCCATAGTGCAGCTAACAAATGTATTCTATGTGTATGTGATAATAAACACCTTGAAGCTAGAAAGAGGGAAGAAAGAGACAGACTGTGGAACTTACTGAGGTCTGGGTAGTATTCCGGTTCCTCCTGTTTCATTGAAACTGGCTGGGTCTGGAGAGTTAATCTGCACCTGCAGTCTGGACTCCACAGAGTCTGGAATGAAACAATTAAAATCCCAGAGGAGTTTAGGATTATCATCTCATCGTCATCTCAGCCCTGCACACCAGTGCTGCACTGAAGACTCCAAGAGAGACAATCAGGGACTGAAAGACAAAGTGAAGACATTCACTGCCTTCTCTATAAACACCGACATGACTCATGAAGCTCAAATGGGAACATCCGTGTGCTGATGCGTCACTGATGACTTTGTGAAGCTGGATGCCACGTTAAGGAACACAGAAGTACGAAACATAGAATATGTGAGGGTAAGCAATCAAAACTTTTATTACGGATAATTAATTAACTGAATCATTGGTCATTTGAAGCTCTTTTACAAGGCCTAGCCTGCCACACGCAAGTAAAGATTATTGAGCCTAGCTCACCGGACCCCTTCACTCACAGAATGCCTGGCTGCCCGAGACGTACAGAAACTAAAGATAACGAGGAAACACACAGCAGGAGCTAATTAATCAATTAGGAAGTGAGACATCAAAACAAAGCGTGGGAAAAGCCAAACAAAAATGAAATCCATTCTTTGCACAGGTCGCATGGCTCAGGGTTGAGGACAGAGAAGGAGAGAACAGGGTAAGATGAACCTCTGGGTAAATTGAACCACCCCCTGTATCTTTAAAACTATACACATGAGTTGTCATGTGACCTTAAAATCAGGACACACCCATCATTTTCACCTGGCTGTGAAGTTGAGAGACACATGGGAAAAGTGATAAGCATATTTCTACACAAAAAAGTGTTTTTTGCCGGTCAAAGTTATTTTTTTACTTTTCTGGTATAATGATTTTTTATTTTAAAGCAAATGTACCCAGGTCTAAACGTACATATCATGCATGTTGGTGATATTCCAATGTATAAAACCATGTGAATCATTTAGCTAAAGATTAGCCTGAAGCATTAAGCTAGCCAGGTTAGGTCAAAATGGTGGCCAACCTACCCCTTGCCTGGGGCAAGTTGAACCACGTGACCACTTTTTTTTTGAGAACCCATATTTTTACAGCCCTTTGTCATTGATGCACACTCATCTTACTACTATATCTTACTATCTTACTACTATATAATTGACAAAAGCTCTGAAGTTCGAAAGCGATTCGCAAGCACAGGTTCACTCCACATGCCTCCAAGACCCGTCACAGACTGTTGATCAGAGCTATGGCTATGTTTTAGGCATCTTACCCCACCTCGATCAGTGATCGGACTGGACTCTCGGTTTGATCGATTCTCTGATTCGCCTATCAGACCCTCAGCCTGATCTGGGCAGGTTGCCATAGCAACCAGATACAGGAAGTCTGACCTCTTTATCACATGACCAAGGTTGGGAGGTTGTGAGGTTGGGACTAGAGGTTAGGGCCGCAAAGCAAAGCGGGGAGGGAGGAGAGGAGAGGAGAGGCCAGAGGGCCGGTCTTCGCATGACGTGTGTGCAGAGTGACTGGACCAACCTCGGATCTGGCCTAGATGTGAGGGCCGCAAAGCGGCCCTGACATCTACTTATTTCAATTGATAGAAGACAATCTTGAAGTTTTAGTAGATGTTTAGATTTGACTTCCATCTAATTTTTCCTTGCCTAGAGGTCAACATAAGTAAAAAGTGGTTCATCTTACCCCGTTCTCCCCTACAGCAACTTACAATAGGCCTGGTCTACAAGATACATCACAACGTTAAGATACCCATGTACCAGTCAAAGTACTTCAAAAACGTAAATGAAGTCCATAATCACAACACCAGAGGTAGCTCCACTGATCACGTCCAAACCCAGATTTGGCACAACCAAGGGGTTGAATTAGTTCTCCTGCTATGCCACCAAAATGTGGAATGCCCTAACAAAAAACAAGTCGTGAAGGATTGTAAAACCCCTACTCTCCTTCAAAACTGCCCTAAAAGAGTACCTTCAGGTGGCTGCAATTCGAAACATGGCCCCTGTAAAAGTCATAGTCATAGAATAAATATCTCTAAAACACTAATATGTCCCGGTTTTCGGTAGAATTAAAAGAATAATAGTTGCTTTTAGTGTTTGCAGAGAAGTTTATATTGTTTAAAATATCCGTGGGTCGTGGGTTAAAATACGTCGTGGGTTCGAGCCCCACGTTGGGCGCAGAATTTATGTTTAAAAGGCGGATGAATAAATAAACAAAAAGCAAAGAGATGAATGTGTTGTGTGTGTATTTCAAAAACACGGGCTACGTTAGCTCCGACGGAACCTCTCCCTCCGCTGTATAGCTCCGAGATGAGGTTCCTCGTTAGTTACTGCCGTCTGTTTTCGAAATGGTCGCACGTCGTCCACTTTACATGTGTCTTACCCCTTTTTGCACATCGTATCCAAAAAGTAAAGCATTTCCGCCACTCTCTCAGATGTTTGAAGTTTTAACGCGCCATAAAAGCCATCCAACGGGTTGAAGAAAGTATTTAATTTGCCTCGGTTTTCATCCGGTTACATGGTTTTTAAGACATTGCGCAAGAGTTGCGCCCGTAGAGATAACATTACTGGTTACCCTACTGGTCAAATGTTGAATTGCATCTTCTAATGCAAAATATTATGGAACCGGATGAAAACCGAGGCAAATTAAATACTTTCTTCAACCCGTTGGATAGCTTTTATGGCGCGTTAAAACTTTAAACACCTGAGAGAGTGGCGGAAATGCTTTACTTTTTGGATACGATGTGCAGAAAGGGGTAAGAAACATGTAAAGTGGACGACGTGCGACCATTTCGAAAACAGACGGCAGTAACTAACGAGGGACCTCATCTCGGAGCTATACAGCGTACAGCGGAGGGAGAGGTTCCGTAGGGGCTAGGGCTACGTATACTCTAATAACTGGAATAGAACATAACTGGTATGTGTGGTCTTGTAAGACAGTTTTATTTTTATTTGCAAAGCTCCGTTTACACATTACTGTAATTCCCTTCAATTGTCCATAAATGTCTTAGTTTTTTTTTTTTTTACACTTTCTTTGGAGATGTCATGTCTCATGCCAATAAAGTGCCACTGCAATATATAACTTTTGCACCTCTGTATTAATTGACCATGCACCATCTGAGGAGTACGAAACTATTGAACAGCCCGCATAAAGTAAAGTCACTGCGTTCGCCGGGAATCGAACCCGGGTCAACTGCTTGGAAGGCAGCTATGCTCACCACTATACCACCAACGCTCACACGACGAATAATTTACAGTGAAAACAGAGCAATGATCAGACATAAAATGTGCTCCATGATGGAATCAAGCCATCAAGAGAAATGGAACATTTATCCGTTCATCTTCACTTACCTGCTGTGTTTCAATGGTTGATATCAAACGTCTTCCAAATACATAACAACGACATCTTTTTGAAATACCGTTTGTTTTACCTGCAGCAGTCAGTCAAAAACAACAGTTTAGGGACTATTTCTTTTTAACACATTACAGTGTTTCTCTGTTCACAACAACAAACACAGCACTGCATTGCATTGTGGGAATGTTCCTCTTCTTCTGAGTTTGTACAGTCTTGGAGTTTCTGGCAGACGAGACGCCAGGCTGACGTACTGCTGCCACCCACTGTTGTTCTTGGGTAGTGCCCATCGTGTATCTACGACTACAAGGTAACCAGAAGAGTGGGCACCTTCACTCACTTCTTTCTTTCTTCCTTTGCAGACTGGGCACCTTTTGGGGAGAAGACTGGCACCTGAGGTGGATTTTGGGATGGAAGAACGGCCACTTCTGATTAACAAGCCAAAAACCCATTGGTGTAGTTGGACTCAGACCTAAATTGTCATTATTAATGACAATTTAGGTCTGAGTCCAACTACACCAATTTAGATACAAGGGTGTACCATTCCATAATATATGCTTCATTTTTGCTACATTGCCTGACTTGGGCTGACTTTGTAATCGTGTTAATGACTCATTAACACGATTACAAAGTCAGCTCAAGTCAGGCAATGTAGCAAAAATGAAGCATATATTATGGAATGGTACACCCTTGTATCTAAACATGCAGTAAACTCCAAATTCCATTCCAAATTCCATGCCAGGTGTTTTGCTACACCACCAAGGGCATATCACACTGGAGTACAAGTCTCATTATGGCATCCATATTAATATTTTTTTTTTCTTGCATTGAGTGAATGTCAGCATTGGTCCCATTCATCAGTTTAAAGTAAGGATGGATAGAGGTTTTAAATCAGTTATGTTGTTGGTTTTCCTATAAAGTTAATTTCAACAAGAGGATACTGTGAGACACAAGCAGAGAAGAACATAATAATATGAATACCAAGACCTACTATTGTACCAAGAGTGGTAAACTTAACCACTTAAACCCTATACTTGGTTGAGTGGAGTCCCGCAGGGCTCCATACTAGTGTCATTTCTGTTTTCACTCTACATTAAATATCTTAGCTGAAAACAGCCGATCTACAAGCTCACAATAAGTCACATTGCAACACGGTGTGAGCTTGTAGATTGGCTAGCTTACTGTAAGTGGTTAAAGGGGTATTTAACTTCTGGGGTCATTTTCACATCTACTCAGCCTTTTGTGTGCACCCCAGACATTTTTTTCCAAATGCTGCTTACATTCCTATTTATCCATTTTGTTGCAATTCATTCATTGTTCGATTCAGTTTACAATATTTACATATCCTTGCCATTGTTTAGATTTTCTTGTTCCTTTTTATGTACAGATAGAAATAAGCTAATACAAAGTTGCGGGCTTTCAAATCTAAATTCAACAAAAGTCCATATATCTGCATTCATCAATAGGTATCATTCGAGTTCCAAAGAAACAAAAGCAACAATAATATTAATTATTATTTTGATTAAGATTATAATAATTTGAAAAAATAAAAAGTTGGGAGAAGTGTCCTCTATGATGCAAGCACTAATGCTGCTTGCACTCCTTGTAAACTTTAACATCCCAGAGGCATCTGTTGCAAAATGTGTATGGCGTTTCTGGCCATCCCGGCACCCTAGGCAAGATCACCAACCAGCGCCGGTATTTGTTACTGACGTGAGTGATGTCTATATATTACACCACTCCCCCAGACTATGCAGTGCAGCACTGCATTGTATCATTTTACACATTTAGCATGAGTAAGAAATGTTTATATGAACAAAATCAATAGCCAAAAACAATACATAGTGAAGTACTTTCCAAAACATTTGATTAATTCCAAACCTTTTCTAGGCCTGGAAGTTTTTCCCACATCATTTTCAGGGAACTTGACTCATCGAAACTCTTGCCACACTGTTTTCAGTGGACAGGTTTTACTTCAGTGTGAATACGCTGGTGATTCTTCAGGGAACCTGAATGGCTGAAACTTGTGTCGCAATGTTTACATTGGTAAGGTTTTTCCCTGGTGTGGACACGCAGGTGTGTATTCAGGATACCAGACCCACTGAAGCTCTCGTCACAATATTTACAGTGGAAAGGTTTTTCTCCGGTGTGGACACGCTGGTGTGTCTTCAGGTGACTTGACTGCAAGAAACCTTTCCCGCAGTATTTACAGTGAAAAGGTTTTTCTCCAGTATGGACACGCTGGTGTGTCTTCAGGTGAGCAGACACACTGAAACTCTTGTCACAATGTTTACAGTGGAAGGGTTTTTCTCCAGTGTGGACACGCTGGTGTTTCTTCAAGTCACATGACTGAAAGAAACTTTTGTGGCAGTTTTTACAGTGGAAAGGTTTTTCTCCCGTGTGGATACGCTCGTGTATCTGCAGACTACGCGACGCAATGAAACTCTTGTTGTCACAATATTTACAGTGGAAAGATCTTCCTCCAGCGTGGACAAGTGTGTGCCTGTTCAGGCCACTTAACTGGCTGAAACTCTTGTTACAATTTTTACAGTGGAAAGGTTTTTCTCCAGTGTGGACACGCTGGTGTGTCTTCAGGTCACCTGACTGAGAGAAACTTTTGAAACAATGTTTACAGTGGAAAGGTTGTTCTCCAGTGTGGACACGCTCGTGTCTCTTCAGGTCACTTGATAACACATAGAGCACAACAACATGTTCAACAACATGTTGTTCATCTTACCTGTTGTGTTTCATTGGTTGAGCTGCTAACAAACGTCCTCCTGCTGTTTAACGACGACACTGTTTTGTTTTGAGGGACTATTTCTGTTTAATATATTGAACCGTGTGTTTTCAGTCAGTGTTGCCAGATCTTGTGAGAGAAATAAGCAACCAGGTCTAGGAAAACAAGCACAAAAAAAGCAATTAGGTTTTATCTTTTATCACAACGCGTCTCATCGACGCGTTGTGAACTTGTAGATCTGCTATTTTCAATTAATCTTGAAATAAGATGTGGAATATTTTAGGAGATTTTGTAAACATTTTGTAAACAAACAACACAAAGCCCAAATAAACAACTTACACTTTATAAACAAGCCCAAATAACTTAAACAAGCAACTACACTTTAGAAACAAGCCCAAATAACTTAAGCAAGCAACTACACTTAGAAACAAGCCCAAATAAACAACTATGCTTTAGAAACAAGCCCAAATAAACAACTACACTTAAGCCCGAATAAGCAACTACACTTTAGAAACAAGCCCAAAATAAACGCAACCACTAATATTTACAAACAACCACAGAATAATATGCCCAAAGTCGCTTAAAATAAGCGGACATGGCAACACTGACTGCGTTGTGGGGGTGAAAGGGTGCGTTCGGAAAAACAGCACTAAGCGCACTGGCCATTACAAACTAACAGCGAGTGCGCAATTTCCAAACGCACCCCTCAAAAAAAATCATATTTGAACTGGGGGACCACCCAAAATAATCATATTTGAACTGGGGACCCCCCACCCACCCTGACAAGCACTTGGAATTGTGGGAGATAACTATTATGAAAACAGAAGATAGGCTCCTTTAATTTCCCACTGAGCATTTTTTGGTCTATTAGACGTCTAAAATACGTCTAAGGGGTAGGCTAAAACAGGGTTATAAATGGTCTACTGGTGAAAGTTTTTTAGCGGTCTAGGCTTAGCCTAGACGTTGATTAGCTGTTTTTTAAACGTTTATTTATAGACCGTCTATATTATAGACGTTGAAATGACGTCTATAATATAGACGGTCTATAAATAAACGTTTAAAAAACAGCTAATCAACGTCTAGGCTAAGCCTAGACCGCTAAAAAACTTTCACCAGTAGACCAATTATAACCCTGTTTTAGACGGAGGTCTAATAGACGACTATGGCTCAGTGGGTTATCTTTTGCCTCTTTCTTATATTATTTGTCAATTTGATCAATGTCAGACCAGATTACATAATATAGTTTGTTGTATAAGCCTATCGTGTCAGCTTCTCATCTTTTTATATTTCTTTATACAAATAAGGAAGCCCCGCTGGTTGGGCAGGGCATCAAAAAATTAGTTGATACTCATAATGTTCCTCTCCACGGAAATCTTTAGTAAAAGGCGAAAGATTTGTACGATCTGAAGAGAAACAAGAGTTTACTACCGAAACGTGCAACCTGGACATAAATGATTTATTGACATAGCACCTTCGGAAATGTTCTACAAAAAAAAAAAAAACTTTAAACATGCACACTCTACTGAGAGTAAATACAATAACCGTAACACATAGAATGCTGCGTTTAAATACTACAACAAAACGCTACAGATACTATAACATGTTAAAATTAAATTCGTTTCTCAGAGGCGCTTTGCATGATGGGAAAAAAACAAGCGTCACCAGTCTTTATAACCATAACAACACAGAACACACCCCATGTTTCACAACTGCATTGTGGGTATGTATTTTCCAGTGTTGCCAGGTTTAGCGAGAGAAATAATCAACAAGGAATGTATGGGGAGGTCCCTGGCACAACACATTTTGAGATGGGGGTCCGTGGACAAGTACATATTAATTTGGGGGACATTAATCATGAAAATGTTTGAGAACCACTAGTTTAAACAAGCCCTAATAAGCAGTAACACGTTAGAAACAAGCCCAAAACAAGCGACTAACAATATTTACAAGAGACTTTACAGAAAAACAAACCAAAAAGTCGCTTATAGTAAGCAGACCTGGCAACACTGGGTATGTTCTTCTGACCAGTTTGTCTAGACGCCAATTGGTGTATTGCTGCGCCCTACTGTTGGTCTCGGGTACTGTCCATTGTTTATATACAGTAACAGTACTATGTGACCTTACAGACCTGTAGACAAGAGAACATCCATCTAGGAGTGCAACAGTTCATCAAAATTAATGAATTATCAAAAAAAAAAGAATTTATATAATCAATAATTTAATCCTTATTTATCCCTATATCTCTATTTTAGTCATGTCATTGTAGTCATTTAGGGCGGCTATAAGCCGTCTGGGAAGCCAGAGGTCCCAGATTGGATTCCAGGCCTCAGCAATGTGTCAAAGTGTCCCTGAGCGAGACACTTACTTAACCCCTAACTGATTGATTGTAATGGATGTATTGCACTGGGTCAGGCTGACCTAAAATGGTCTTAACTAATCATGACATTTCATATTAGGCCTTATTGTGTGCCAAGATCTAGGGCCACAAAAGAGGTATAAAAACACGCCCATACAAACGTATATATACTTCTGAAAATGCATATACTGTACTATTTTTCCTTTTATTTGTTGTTCCTTTGTTCTATATTCTTTCTCTATTTTAACTCTTCCTGTAACTCCAGATGTTGGGAATTTGCACAAAAAATCACACCCACTTGTACATCTGTAATCATGTGACGTTATCATGCATGTGACTAAAGCTGATTCTGAATGATTCTGTGCCTGCAGACTGAACACTATATTCTTTCACTGCCATTCATCAAAACCAAGTGAAAAACAGTGATGTGTCAGGTAGGATACCTACAGTATGGTGGACAATGTCAATAAGCAGATGGAGCACTGGATTGAACTAGATTCACCGCCATGTTTATTGTAGTTTTTGGACATCATTGCAATTACCTCACTCAGGAGAGACAAAAAACTTACGTACGTTGTAGTTTTAAAACCATTAAGAAAATCTTGAAAGACAATAACCTTACAATAACCAGGGTATGTACAATAATATGGGGATGCAAAGATCCTGTGTTCTCTCACATTCTTATAGTTATAGTTTCAGCCATGCATCATTTGGGACCCCAGCAGATGGCAATTGCCACCCCCTAGCATCGCATTTAACCTCAAATTTAAATTATTTTATGCATATTTTCTGCAGTTCGACACTGGTTGCACGTCAATTCACGCCCATCAATCAACCTGTGACATGTGACACACGTCATAGACACAAGCTTTCTTGTCTCGTTGTTTTCATAAAATAGCTGCAATAGATCTACAAGCTCACAACGAGTCATGACGCGACACAATGTGAGCTTGTAGATCAGTTTTTGAAATGGAGCTTAAGTAGTCGCTTTTTTGCCACCCTCTAGTTTCTTCTGAAATGATGCCTCTGGTTTCAGCAACTATTTTGCAGAAGAAAAAACAAATGCAGACAATTCAAATGAATCACCTGGCCGTACTGGCCTTATTACGCACTTAAAGAAAGAATACAATTATTCCCTCTCTCACTTTTTGAATACAAAAGAGAAATAGGTGAAGCACACCAGATAAATGAAAATCAAACTCTTTGCAGTTGCTGGTGGCCGACCATTGGCCTCAGTTCCATGCTTCCATTCTCAAACAATTGCATACACAATTAATAGAGTGCCCCATTTAAAAAGGGACCTTTAGCTCATTTGCTTGCTTTCTTAAGGCCAGTCCACACCAACGCAACTCCTTGCAACAAAACCGTTTTAAGGCCAGTCCACACCAATGCAACTCCTTGCAACTGCCATTTGGGATAATGGTTGCAAGTATATAAGGTGTTGCATGTTGCAAGGAGTTGCGTCGCGAATCATTGGTGTGGACTGGCCTTTAGAGTGCTGCTCACCCTCGGCCAACGCAACTACCACTTGTTGTTTTGGATCTGCTTTTATTCAAGGGGATTCTGAAGGCCTCTATTTTGACCGAAATCCTATTAACTGCTATCTTATGTTTCAGACTGGCACGTCTGTCTAAAAACAATATATTTCTAGGACATTCTGTAACTGACTGTCGTGCTCCTTGGTTCAGGTTATGTTGTGTAAGTATCATGGAATAGATAGAGGGATTTTCATATTTTCATATTTTAGTTGCATTGGCAGAAGAGCTAAAGGGCTCAATTGTAAATGTTACTCCTAACCTCCACTGCTATAGAATATACTGTGTATATATATATACTGTACAGCCCACTCAGTGCATGGACAGTCACATTCATCCTCTCCATTTCTCTTCTCTTTCTCTTGGATATTCTCCTCCCCTGTTCAGTGCCGTATCTGGTGATCTTAGAAGATTGTGATCTGTTCTTCTCCCTCCACTGCATGGTCATTCCCAGGGCTCTGTAGAGAGGAATGGCATACATGGCATTAAGAATACTACAGCTTTTGTCTAGTTTCAGGGGAGTTTCTTCCTTTGTTAATGTGCATGCTTCATTTAAAACAGTGGTTTTCAACCTTTTTCATGCCAAGGACCCCTAAATTGATATACATTTGGCCGCAGACTCCCAACTGAAAATGTATTTCTAAATTGCTGTATTGATACTTTTACTTAAGTAAAACATTTGGGTACTTTTCCTCAACACTTTTCGCACACACACACATACCAGGAACAGCAAGGTGCGATGGATGATGAGTTCCTTGGTGAGGCGGACCAGCTCTGGGTTCATGGCCAGTTCCTGGAACAGCGTGGGAACCAGAACCACAGCCAGGTTATGAGACGTCATACGGTTCTCAGAACTGAGGATCTGGACCCTGGAGGACAGAGAGAAGACAGGAGAGGAGGAGGGGGCAAAGCAATGTTGATTTTGACAGCAAATCTTGATTCAGTTTTATTCATAGTCTTTTGAATCAAATTCCATTTAGTTTTAGTCATATTTTAGTCATCTGAAATGTTTTACTGTTAGTCTAGATCTATTTGACTAAATATCATAAGATTAGTCGAATAAAACTACAGTTGATTTAGTCGACTATAATGTATTTTGGCTGCCTTGATGGCGTCGTAATGGCTGATTTTACACTTGGCTGCATGCTGAAAATAGACTGCAACGCGTTGTGAGCTTGTAGATCTGTAGAATTTTTAGAAGTGAGCAGTGGTGGAAAAAAAGTACTGAAATATAAGTAAAAGTCCAGTATTTAAAATGTACTTGAGTAAAAGTACAAAAGTATTGGCATCAAAATATACTTAAAGCACCAAAAGTAAATGTACTCATTTACTTTTGTAATAACAATCAAAATCTACAAAGTAACTAAATTAGTAACTAAAGTTTTCAAATCATTGTAGTGGAGTAAAAGTACAATATTTGCCTCTGAGATGCAGTGGAGTAGAAGTAAAAGTATTGAAAATTGGAAATACTTCAGTACTTACTACAGTAAAGTAAAATACCTCAAAATTGTACTTAAGTAAATGTTCTTACTGTAGTTACTTTACACCACTGTGTGTGTGCGCGTGCGTGTGTGTGTGTGTGTGTGTGCGTGTGCATGCATGTGCGTTGTGTGTGCGTAAGTGTGTGTGTGTGTGTGTGTGTGTGTGTGTGTGTGTGTGTGTGTGTGTGTGTGTGTCTCACATGTAGAAGTGTTCACAGAGTGCGTTCAGGGTAGCTCTGTTGTCGCAGGGAAGTTGCTGTAGTAACCGCCTGTAGGCCTTCAGTCTGGCCCGCTCATCTGTCAGAGCTGAGGAAGAAGATTTAAAATCATAATAAAATAGAATCATAGAATTGAAAACATGGTTTAATTTGTACCCAGTAAACCTGCTTTGTTTTAACCACTTTCAACCTGGTGTTCCTATTCTGGTCATGTTATTACAGAGTCAGGATCATAATTGTTATTATTAATTATGATTTATTAATTTTGTCCTATAATGATATGCCCAAAATAGGGAAACTAGGCAAAATAGGGAAACTGTTAGAAGACATTTGTAGAATCCCTCAGAAGCAAAGATTTGAGTTCAAAATGTTAAAAAATGACTTTTCAAAAAATAGCACATCTACAAGCTCATAGCCGCTATGAGCTTGTATATCTGCTATTTTTGAATAGACAAAGTATAAGATAATGGTTAAAGTGGTTAAAATCTAAAATGACTGATGATTTCCCAGTCTTAATGGGTGAATGCGAGGCATTGTGAGCTATTAGATTGGCTTCTTTTGTACATGGGGCGAAGTATATAACGCTCATGTGGTTAAGAGGGCATTTACCTGCAGCCTCCACCCACAGTTTCCTTTGGTCCAGTGGTATGAGTAAATCCTGCCGGCGGACAATTTGCTTGAGGGCAGAGGTCGTGTCCAGGATGCCCTGTTCGTCTTTCTCCAGAGGGGCGGTGCTCGGCGAGGTCATCAGGGCTTCCACCAATTGGGTGACTTTGGTGACGAGGCCACAGCGGCGGTACACGCCCTCCACCTTAAGGCCTGAGACAAGCATCACGATCCAAATGACACAACATTCAAAACTTGAATGTGGAGATAATACTGTAATGTGCTACCAAGCGGACTCACAGACAGACAGACAGACTGACTGACTCACCGTGCTGGGTTACATGCGAGATGCAGCGTTCAATGGCAGGTGGCACCTTGCCCCAGGTGATGCCATTGGGTATCAGCTGGTACAGAGAGTCTCGTTTGGGCAGCAGAGAGGGGGACTTAGGGGGAGCGGACGAGTTCTGACTGGCTACGTCCTGAAGTTGGCTGAACCAGGACTGGCAGCTGTGGTCTTCTTCAAAACACAGGGACACAGTCCTGGAATGGGAAGGACCATTAACTTAACATGGAATGGATCATTTAATATCATTATTATTATTATTATTATGTGTATATTGGTATTATTATTATTATTATTTCTGCAGACCTTTCTCCAGTCACCAGAGCTATGGTGTGTTCAGATGCATCCATTGCTTCAGGAGAGATGAAAGTTAACATGATCAACAGATAGACCTTTATTTGTAGTTGTCAGAGCTGCATTTTGGGCAGGAAAAACATTAAGTCTAATGGTCACACTGGCCAAGCACACCATTTAATTCACTGGTCACTCTCACAATTTTACCAAATAGCATGTTTTAAGCTTCCAAGAATGGTGGTTGTTTAGTTGGTTGGTTCAAAACAACTGACCCAAGCATTGATGTAAGGATCTTTATGACACATGCTGTATATGCATGGGTTTCTTTGAGAATGAAACCTCTCGTCAGTATCCTGAACCGTAGCTTTCTCAGTGAAGTTCCTACTGTGAAAGTCTCACCTTTTTAATCAGTCAGCACCAGTTGTTCCACTGATGTGTGCCAAACACATCAACTTTACTGCATATACACATTAACATTTTCCACAGTTAAGCTAGAGGCCAAAGTCTTGTTTTTCAATAGCACAGGATTTGCAAATGATGGTTCAATAAGCTAGTATGATACCCACACTTTACAAACACAAAGTTGTCACAAAGTTGTGCTGCACAGTAAAGTCCAGGGTTAATTTAACTCTGAAAAGTGTACAAATGGAACTAAATGCACCTTTAAGGGTCTGGTTGGTTTCATTTTGTACACTCTTCGGAGTGTAGGCCCATTTTGGTGTGGTTGGTGGCTTTTGTTAATATCTTATAGCTTATATAATACCAAATGCAGCACATATATATATTGTAGATGTATATCCAACAGAAACATGTGCGAGTGCACGTGTGTGCTTTGTACTCACTGTAACATCTCTGCATGTCTATTGTCAACCTCAGTGGGTCTTGTGCACCCATGGGAGCAGGGTAGATTATAGCTCCGCCCTTGTGGAGGACGGCCCATGCTTCAGGATGCTCCAGGGCTCCGCCCACTCCCATGACGCTCACCTTGCTCAAAGCGAGGACCGCCCCTAGCTCTGCTTCTGACACGCCCCCTGAGAGAATCACCTGCAGAACAGAGGGATGCATTGATGGATGGAGGGATGGATTGACGGAGAGGTGTGGAGGTGGATAGATGGATGGATTGATGGATGACAGAGTTTATGGGTTATTTAGTTGGTTCTCCTGTTTACAATGGCTTGAACTGAGCTTGCAGGATTATGCAAAGGCTAAAATGTAACTTAGATAGCATGTTATGTAGACAGATGCCAGGTCATTGTTGACCTGGTGTCCTATAGTGTGTATAGTTTCAATGTAGGCTGATGATAGGTTCTTGGTTTACGTATGCAGTAGTTATTATTAGATTATTGGTTTACTTAGGTATAACTTTATTATCAGATTACTATTTTTATGCATTTGATGTATTACGTGTATTGATGTATTATGATGTATTTTCTTGTGTCCTTTCTTAGGCTACTGTAAATCGCTCTGGATTAAGAGTGTCTGCTAAATGCCTAAACTGTAAACTGTAACTGTAATCTTGTTTCAGTGAGAAATGCAAATAACGAGCAGTTTTTTATTTTTCCAGTGGCTTTAAGGGTGCACAGAATCTACGCAATAAAAACATGGAATTTCTAACCTTAAAAGTGCTACTTAACTTGTTATGACAGGTACCGCATGTTATCACACGACATACGTTACTGTATGAGCGCTCACATTATTTGAATGCATGAGCGACAAGGGCTAATGATACAGTTCATCAGCACAAGCATGCATGGCATGAGCAGACGGTACAGAAGGTTCTGTACCTTCACCAGTGGTGGAAAAAGTGCTAAATGTTTTTACTTAAGTAAAAGTATCAATACTGCAGTGTAGAAATACTCTGTTACAAGTAAAAGTCCGGTAATCAAAATTTACTTGAGTAAAAGTACAAAAGTATTGGCATGAAAATGTACCAAAAGTAAAAGTACTCGTTATGCAGAATGTCCCATTTCACAAGTTCGTCGTGTATAAAAATCCTTTTGAAAATAGCAGATCTACAAGCTCACAATGCGTCGCGATGCAACGGATTGTGAGCTTGTAGATCGGCTATTTTCAAATGGCTGATATGTATACAGGGCTGAAGTGGTTCATGCATGTTTTGTAATAATAATGTAAATGCAAATCTAACTGCAAAGTATAGAGTAACTAAAGCTGTCAAATAATTACAATGGAGTAAAAGTACAATATTTGCCTCTGAGATAGAAGTAAAAGTATTGAAAATGGGATATACTCCAGCATAAGTCAGAATTCCTCAAAAGTGTTCTTCAGTACAGTACTTGAGTAAATGTGCTTAGTTACTTTACACCACTGACCTTCACGATGTGGAAAAAGTGAGTGAGAAGCACCTCCTCTGAGTCAGAGGCACAAATCATGCGATCTGTCAGGGTCACCATCTCAAACTCATGACTGGGTCTAGATAACCACACACACACACACACACACACACACACACACACACACACACACACACACACACACACACACACACACACACACACACACACACACACACACACACACACACAGAGGGTGGCAGTGTTGATTTTGACAGCACATTTTGATAGCCAAGTTTTAGTCATAGTCTTTTGAATAAAATTCTGTTTAGTTTTAGTCATATTTTAGTCATCTGAAATGTTTTAGTTTTTGTCTAGTTTTAGTCGACTAAATATCATAAGATTATAGTCGCCTAAATGTACAGTTGATTTAGTCGACTAAAATGTATTTTGGCGGTGCCGTGATGGCGTCGTAATGGCTGATTTCACACTTGGTTGCATGCTGAAAATAGCCGTCGCAGCAACGCGTCACAGTGAGAGCTTGTAGATCTGCTGTTTTCAGAGAGCAACTCCCGAGCGCAACCAAACATAAAATAGATGTATCTTTTAGTTCTACTGGATCTCTTCTCCACTCGTTTCTCCCTAACATTTTAGACTAGTTTTTATTTGTTGAAGAAATTGTCAAAATAGTCTTAGTTATAGTCATCATACAGTAGCTTAGTTTTTATTATCGTTTTTATTTGGTTTTCGTCAGTGAAAAAAGGTAGTCGACGAACATTTTTCGTCATAGTTTTAGTCGACAAAATCAACACTGGAGGGTGGTTTAGTCAGACCGAGGGTAATCTTTCACTTTCTTCCCCCACATTTTTTGTGGCCAAACAGAAACACATCTCCAGATGTTGCTTTTGAGCATTCACATCTGCAGTGTGCCTTTTCCCACTGTTTGGGTCTATAGAGGGTTGAAGTGATTAAATGAAGCAGTGTGTTTACCCGTGTAGTCTGAACACAGACAGGACCTCTCGTAGGTCCAGGACGTCGCAGGCTGCAGATTCATTCTCTAACGAGAACAGGAAACGATCGCCTTCCAGTTTACCATGAAGCTCCTCATCCTCCTCAGCATCTGCAACACACACGCACGCACGCAGGCACGCAGGCACGCACGCACGCACGCACGCACGCACGCACGCACGCACGCACGCACGCACGCACGCACGCACGCACGCACGCACACACACACACACACACACACACACACACACACACACACACACACACACACACACACACACATACACAGACAGAGTTACATGTGAATACACTCAATACAGACATTGAATACACGCTCATTCAGTATGATAGACAGCGGTTTCATCCAGTAGTAGGCCTGTATACCTGAGGGGGTGGAGTCACGCTCGGCCGACTGAGGAAGGTGGGGCGGGACCTCTGGAAATAAAAATCACATGAAGACAAAAAAAAACAATTCATGAAGAAATCACAGTGTGTGTGTGTGTGTGTGTGTGTGTGTGTGTGTGTGTGTGTGTGTGTGTGTGTGTGTGTGTGTGTGTGTGTGTGTGTGTGTGTGTGTGTGTGTGTGTGTGTGTGTGTGTGTGTGTGTGTGTGTGTGTGTGTGTCTGTGTCTGTGAGTCTGTGTGTATACCTGTGTATTCATTGTGTCTGAGCAGCTCAGTCTGCAGGGTTCGTCCTGCCTTCTCAGCCAGAGAGGTGGGAGAGCCACCCTGTGTCTCTTCCCCCTGACACACCTGTAAACACATGGCGTTACACTGTACTTACTACAGTTACTTCATCCATACACGTACTACAGTGTAGTTAGTACATCAAAACTATAGACTGTATGAAGTTGCACTATAGTTACTACAGTTACTTCATCCATACACATACTACAGTGTAGTACATCAAAACTAAAGGCACATAACAACTATACTGTAACAATGTAACACTGTAGCACATCTATAAATGGCAACTTGAATTTAAGAATTAGCTCTTACCCATGCTGAATAACGTATATATTTTTAAAGTGTACATTATATTTTACATTTATTGAAATATATATATATTTTATAAAAAATATTTTTGGGATTTCATTACATATATCCTACACATCCTCTGTAGCTGTAACTATAAAATATAGAGTAAAATAGACTATACTATCTATAGGCTAGAATAGAATAGAATAGAATAGATAGAAGATCGGTGTTCAAACCTTGGCTCCAGAGCAGATTAGGGACATGGTCTCTTCTACATCGTCACTAGATACAACCTCACACAGCCTCTGGATAGACACACAGAGATACATCATTATACAATACTTTCTCTTCTTTATGAATTGCTATTTTCTTTTATGTCTGTACAATCTTACCTATGTATGCACACTACAGAACACACATGGATTAACGACTGTTGTTATATACATCCTTCCCCTAGAGACACACACACACACGCACGCACGCACGCACGCACGCACGCACGCACGCACGCACGCACGCACGCACGCACGCACGCACGCACGCACGCACGCACGCACGCACACACACACACACACACACACACACACACACACACACACACACACACACACACACACACACACACACCTGATTCAGTAGTCTTTGAGATGAAGCCAGAGGGTGGGCTCGTCTGTAGCGCCCCCTGGTGTATTTGTCCCAGATAAACTTTGTCCTCTGCTCATTGGAAGATTCGGGAAGCAGTTGTTCCGCTGCTGGGATGGTTGGAGACCAGATCTGATTGGCCACCCTGTTACCGTAGCGAACAAACAGCTGGGGGCGGAGGAGGGACAGAGAAGGAGAGACAGAGATTGTGATTAATATGGGGAGACAGAAATAAATTAAATTGGCAAGATATATGAGAGAGAGAGAGAGAGAGAGAGAGAGAGAGAGAGGGGGGGGGAATGTTTAGGGAGACTGACAGTCATTGTGATTCCCTCCGTGTCAATGTTTTTAATTATGTTGTAAAATTGTACGTAACGCAATATGTTCCCATCGAACATAAATGTTGATGTCTTCACTCTTCGGTTTGATTCCGGTTGGAAACCTGTAATGGAACTTTACACCACTCTGTCCCCGTCTCCACACTGTACTTTACTTGAACAAATATAATAAATAAATACATATTTTATAAATGATATTTTACCAATGAAAAAGGAATTTCAAAAAGCTGACAGTCTCCTGGTCATCTTGACCTGAAATTCAAAGCTTCTGATTATTAACTAATAATTAATCTTAATTGACATGTTTAGTACACATGTTTTCTTTCGAGGTCTGTGCAGGTTGCTCGATCGGTGCCAACGGGCAACGGCTGCACCAGTGAACTGTAATACTAGGCCATGCGAGCGCATGGAAGTCGTTTGCCCTGCAGGGCTTTCTGTCAAAGAGTATCAATTCACCGGTCGCACAACTTGCATCCCAGATGAAACCACAAGAACACAAGGGTGAAGTTAACCCCGAGTGCTTTCTGTTAGCCTTCACCAACCGCAACCCTAACCGCGCCAAAACCATGCTTCAACTTCCTCACACTGTGTCTAACCTTTACTCAAATTAAGTGGGTCTCCCTGTCTCTCCAGCTCTTATAGTTCACCCAAACAATTACTTATTGTCTATTAATTACACACCCCATGAAGCCTTGAATTCATGGAGATTTGTTTTGTTTTTGTCAAATTCCTAAGCCAATCATTTGATGACTGGCGGGAGACTCAATGGAGAGTCTTTGAGTTTAGGGGTGAACTATGCCTTTAAGTAAACAGAAAATGGATTTTCAGGATAGGATACCAATTTTATCCAATCCAATCAAATCAAATTGTATTTATTCAAATCAAATCAAATGGAATTCATCAGGAGAGAGTATACAGGATAAATGGTAACATTTGCTCAACTGTAATTAACGCTTAATTTATGATTACTTGATACATTATTTAAGCATTAATTAAGCATGAATTCCTCATGAATTCCTTGTAATTCATGTATTAAGTAACTTTGCTTAATTTGTTAATGCTTAATTAATGCTTAATTAACGCTTAAATCATGTATTAAGTAACTTTGCTTAACTAATGATTAACTAATGATGCTAATTAATGATGAAATTACAAGGGATTCATGATGAATTAACGTTTAATTAACACTTAAATAATGTATTAAGTAATCATAAATTAAGCGTTAATACCTTATGAGCAAATGTTACCGGATAAATCAGTGAAATTGGAAAACCAACTGAAAATGTAGTTTCTGTTTATTAAAGATTGGAAGAGACAGGAAGGCATTTTTCACCCTGTGCCAATGCCAATGCTTCTGGGCGCTACTCTCCCTCTGCCAGCCTGGGGAGAGCCCCGAACTGAGCTCATGCTTCCTTCAATGCATGAGGAGTTAGCAGACCGCTTCTTATCACCTGACAGGGGGAGTTTCCCCGGTAGGACGCAGCGCATGGAAGGAACACTTTATTCCACCCAGTTCCTTTCCCCTCCATCGGGCCTACAGCCTACAGATGGTACAGCCCAATCAATTTCACCCTCACCTGTATTAGTGGTTCAGTCCAGACTTTGTCATCCAACTTGAGGCTCCGAACTTTGGACACACTACTGCCCATTGCACGATGCTGCCCTGTGAGTGTGAGAGAGAGAGAGAGAGAGAGAGAGAGAGAGAGAGAGAGAGAGAGAGAGAGAGAAAGAGAGAGAGAGAGAGAGAGAGAGAGAGAGAGAGAGAGAGAGAGATAGAGATTGCTCTGTAAACCTAATGATGCAGACAATCTTTAATTTACCTGATGGATTTCTTAGCCAGCTATCTTATAGTATTACAGATCACCTCTGGCAGCTGGCCACTGTTAACAGTATAAAGTATTACAGATCACCTCTGGCAGCTGGCCACTAAGGTATTATTTATCTGTTTATGGTCAAACTGGTTGGTTGGAATTCCAATGGAAACCTGTGGTTCAGTTGGAATGCAGGAATCAGTTTGAAAGGGAAGTGAGGAAACAGGTTAGTTGAAGAACAAAATAAATCTACGTAGTTAACAAGGATATAGTTTAATATTTGTGTTGTTATAGCACCACAATCTCTCCATTGAAATGTGTGGTTGTGTTTCCTATATGTAAGTCAAGCAAAGCACTGATAGAATCTTTTAACATTGACAGTCATATGCAGCCAAATGGGGTTGCTGGTTGGGATCCTATAACTCTTACCGGCACATGGCTCACAGAGGAGCAGGAGCAGGTTGACGGAGGCCCATTCAGGGTTCGCCGCTCCACAGTCACCACAGACCTTGTTAAAGGGGCTCTCCCACAGCCGTTGCGCCACCTGGCTGCAGGACAGGGCACTGCGGATGGTGGAGTTCAGGCGGTCCAGCCAGACAGGCAGGTCCTTGGACGACTCAACAGAAAAACTGAAACAGGAAGACAGTTGCGGAGTCGAGTAATGATCATTAAAAGAGACAGAGGAGAAATTCCAGGAAAGCGAAATCTAAAGGAAGGAAATAGAATCAGAGCAAGAAAGCAAAATTATGACAGACAGACAGACAGACAGACAGACAGACAGACAGACAGATATAGATACCTTTATTGATCCCGCAGTCGCCCAGAGGCAGCACAGCAGTTAAGAGTTACAAAGTTACAGATACAGAGTAAGGAAAGTACTGTCATACAGCAATACAGAGGTAAGAAATAACAATAAGAAGCACCATCAAACAGTATACAAAAGAATACACCTAGGCCAGTGGTTTTCAACCTTTTTCATGCCAAGGACCCCTAAATTAAATTGATATACATTTGGCCGCGGACCCCCCTTTGAAAATATGTTGTGCCAGGGACCCCCAGAAGCAAAGATTTAAGTTAAAAATGTTCGCTTTAAAAAATATGTATTTTCAAAGATATGCACACTTTTTCAAGGTTTTTCAAAAATAGCGGATCTACAAGCTCATAGGGCGGCACGCACTATATCTGCTATTTTTGAATAGCCAAAGCTAAGTGGTTAAAAATGATTGTGACGCTAACTAACTAACTAACTTTGCTGGGGACCCCCTGGTACCCCTCCAAGGACCACTGGTGGTCCCCGGACCACTGGTTGAAAACCACTGACCTAGGCTATATACAACTATCCTGCACTATGCAGACAAACAAGAACAACCAGAGGTTACAGTGTCCTCACAGTGTCCCGCCCCAAAAACAAATGAAAGTGTCAGTGACAAACTGTGCAAGCAGTGACCCACAAACGTGTCCGCGACCCACTGTTTGGGAAACAGTGGTCTAATTGAGGCTGTTATCTGGATGGAACCAGTGCTGAAACGTGTCCAACATATAGGGCTAGAAGAGGGCCAGCTAAGGTCATACAATTGGCTGAGATCTGGCCATGTCATGCATGGGCCATAAGTGGCACAGAAATCTGGCCGAGATCTGGCTATGTCATGGGCCATATGTGGCCCAGAAATCTGGCTGAGATCTGGGTCACTCCCTGAGTGCCGCCATGCAATGCCTTATGTGGTCTTAGTGTAAGTGGTCTGTGTGGCCCGGCCAATTTTGCAATGTGTGTATGATCATAACTATAGTAATATTTGTTTTAATACATTTTACAAACAAAATGGTTCATAAAATAACTAATAGTTGAAGATGAATTATCGACAATTTTCTGTCGCTAATTCACGTTTTAAAATGTTGTAGAGACAGCACACATGCAGGCAGTGAGCAGGGGAAATGTCTACCTGGTAGGCCATCATTTTATGGCAGCACTTTATGTAGTTAGGCCCTGCCCTACCATAAAGTGCTGGCCTCTGCAGAGAGGTCAGTGTCACTGTGAACAACAGTAACACCCTACTTGATCATACTACAGGATCACACAAAAGCATCAAAAGTAGCAGATCAGGTCGAAGCACGGCGCTAAGTGGCGCGTTTTGAGCTTGCAGAGCTGCTACTTTTGCTGTTTTTGAATTTGAATCCTGAAAAGTAACAGATTTAACAGATAACAGACTCAAAGGAAACTACATTAGCATCTTTCCTCTGGTAATCAAATTATTGGCTTGGGAATGCGCCAAAAACAAAAAAATATCCATGAATTCAATGCTTCATGGGGTGTGTAATTGATAGAAAATAAGTAATTCCTTTGGGTGAACTGTCTGCTAAATGCCTAAATTCTTGATTCTAGATATTAAAGATATCAGAACTGCAGCTAAGAGATGATGAACTATGAACAAGCATTTGGGACAGACACAAGGCACAGGCTAAATACATGAATAACGAGGTGATGGGGGACAGCTGGTGGAGCAGACTGCAGGACACACATGGGGGAATCAGAAGGGCATTTACTGGCCAGGGCAGACAGGAGAGCACACACACAGAGAAGGAAGGCACAGTCGCGACAGAAGAAAAGACACATATTAAAAAGAAGTAATGATAAAAGAAAACCCGATGATTAAGAAGAGAGGAGGAGAAAATAAAAGAGAACACCAAATAAAGAGAACAGAAGAACGATGACGAAACCTGAGAAGAAATGAGATGAGGTGAGAAAAAACTAAATAGACCGAGGTAGCTTGTATGTTTACACGTACTTGAATATTTTGTATGGAGTCATCAGGCTGAAGCTGTGTTTTCCGGTCTGTTTCACTGATGCCACCTTCAGTGAAATGAAGAAGGAACCTACACCCAACTGGTAGTCCTGGAAACAAACATAAACAATGGGTAGCCCCACCACAAAAAAAATAATTATGGCAATGGTGACATATGTTCAGTCATCAATTGCATTTGCTGTTCATTGACTATGTAAATACAACTTAAAATAAAAAGTTGTATTTATGTTTTTCTAAACCCTGGAATAAAGGAGACCTAAGATGGGTTAAGAAGGTTCCAAAAAGCTTACTATCCATCTAACCCTTCAAGAACATACACAGAATACAGACAATTATTTTTAACCAACAACAATGGCAACTTTAATTGTTTAAAAACATTGTGTTCTTGTGTATTTACCTCCTTATTATGGTAAACCCAGAAGTCATGACCCCAGATAGCAGCATATGCTCGGCTTCGAGGATCCTTGATAGTGATTGGCCGATGGAGTTCTGGAGGGGTGGGGCTAGCCTGGCCACGAGTTGCGAGGAGAGAAGATACCCAGGCTTCTTGCACCGCTAGAATGAGGGGAAAAAAGCAAATGTTATATTCTTTAATTTACAATAACAATTTATACATTTAGCAGACGCTCTTGCGACACATTGCAAGATTAGAGCAAATTATATTAAATGTTAAATGGTCATGTAAGTAAAGTGATACAAGGTAAACATCAAACCTAGCATCTGTCTTATACGAACATCTAAATAACAGAATTGACCTTTAAAGGTCAAGGAAAACAGTACTATCTACTGTATATAACATACATGTCATAGCATGTTTGAACAAGTAACCAACATACATCTTCATAGTATAACTAGAAACTATCAAAAATAGGCGACAAATCATGATGCAAGGAGAGAAGAGTGCTGGTGAGGTGGAGTCTGCAGAGGTGATAGTTTTCAGACTGCGGCGGAAAATGGGGAGTGAGTTTGTCAAACTATTTAAACAATTTAAAGACTGGCATTATTTTAAAAAAAGAGGTCACAATTTTTTTTATTTTATGGAATCTCTAGAATAGAACCCAGTAGAATAGAATCTCCTACCATCACTGTGGGCCATGAAGTCATAGTGTTTCTTCCTGAAGTAGATGGAAAATCGTCCCTTGTCCTGCTTCTTTATGTTGGTGATATTGGAGACATGGAACACCACCTCACTGAACTTATCCTGGAAAGGCAAAACAAAACTGTTGGTGGACAGTCATGGACCAGAAGGCAAAGCCGGTTCAGATTTTTTTTTAAAGGGACACAGTAGTTTTAATGGGCATTTCAGTTATGTTTCTATGGCTAGGGTTACAGTACACTATTTAAGATACAACCCATATGGCTTTTATAGACTGACTTGTGATTCTATGTCACTGGAAATGATGACGCAAGACTATACTCACCAAAAACTATATAAAAGCTGAAAGATCTACCTTGAACATGCACTTTAAATGTATCATATGAAGTAAAGGTTTTTGTTAAAATATTTTAAGTAGTTTGTGCGTGGCCACTTCATTTCGGGTTTGCACTAAAGCAGAACCATGTGGGCAATTACAGAATTATGGTCCGATGTAAAAAAAAAGAAAAAAGAATAGAGTACCACAATGGTTATTTTTAAAGCATAAAAATGTAATGGCCCAGAATTACTTAGTTTTAGACAAAGTGTCAGAGACACACCCAGAGAAATGTACTCACTGTGCGCTTCTTCCACAGAGACATGAGTTGTCCGTCCAGCGTTGCCCAGAGGACACTGTGTCTGCAGGACCAATGCAACGGACAATGGAAACAATTACATCTCGGCTGTAAGTATTTGCACCATAACAGGGGTCTTCAACAGAGGGTCCGGGACCCCTAGGGGGTCCTCAGAGTTACTAGATGGGGGCCGCCAAATCTTTGTGTGATAGGATACTTCTTTTTACATTAACCACTTTAACCTTAGCATCCCTATTCTGAGGGGAACCTTAGCCGAAAATGGCAGATCTACAGTTTTGGTGTAGAGGGAAAAAAAGAGAAGACCAACAACAGAGTGAAAGGCTTTACTAAGTATTGGGGGTTTAGGTGGTTAAATATCTGAAAATACATTTAACATGAATCCAACATGATAGTGCTGTCAAACAAGTTTATGAAGCTATCTATGAAAACAATGAAAAAGTCTAATCTGCGGCACAATCGTATACAGTATGTAGTGGGGGGGGGGGGGTCCTGCTTCATCTCTCTCAGCAAAGGGGTCCTTGGCCTGAAAAACGTTGAAGACCCCTGATCTACAGTATATGTATCAGACTATGTAATGTCTATATCTTATCTTATCTATCTTACTGCTTGTCTGTATATATCTGTGTGTTGTGTGTATTGTTTTATTGGATCTTGTTTAGTCGATACACTTATTTGTTTTAGCTCGTGCTCATTTGATTTTGCCATTTTTGTCTCATCTGTTTAAGAAAGTAGGTAGCTGATATATTGCACTTTTACCTTAGCGCTAGGTATACTCTTGGATTGCTTGTTTTTGCAGGAAATGCACTTAACACTTCTGGTGATTAGTAGTTTTCGTTCCCTACCTATGTTGAATACACTTATTGTAAGTCGCTTTGGATAAAAGCGTCTGCTAAATGACTGTAATGTAATGTAATGTAATGTAATGTGTCATACCTGAATCCTTTCCACACGTCCAGCCAACTGGTTTGGGACACGTCACTTTTTTTCACCTCCTGCTGGGTAGTCGAACCTCCCTTCTTTCTTGACACACGAATTGTCGCAGCCCTGGAGGCCAGACATGCAAACACACGCAAACGCACGCACGCACGCGCGCACACACACACACACACACACACACACACACACACACACACACACACACACACACACACACACACACACACACACACACACACACACACACACACACACACACACACACACACACACACACACACACACACACACACACACACACACACACACACAGGCGTTGAGAATACTTCGTTGAGAGTACTTCGATGAAATTATGATATTGTTTTGTTATGTAAACACAGGGCAAAGTTATACTATGCCTTTAACCATTTAAACCTGAATTATACTTGTGTTTAATTGTGTCACATGGCATAAATAGCCATTCTATAAGTTCACATATACAGTATGTATATGTGAGCTTGTTGATTGGCTATTTTTGCCGCACGACACCGGAATATGACGGACTATGAATTAAAGCACATATAGGCCTATAGCTAGTTGACAATTTTCGGCTATAATGACATGCCCAAAATAGGAACCCCAGCAGGGTTCATGTGGTTTAACCCTAAACCTAATCTTAACCCTACACCAAGCTCACTGAGTCAACATGGTCTGCATGCGAATGTTTTGAATACTGGCACACAGTCAGACAGAAAGAAAGGGGAAAGACTGTGAAATAAATTTGTGTGTGGACATGATCATTGAGTGGAACTGTGTGTGTGTGTGTGTGTGTGTGTGTGTGTGTGTGTGTGTGTGTGTGTGTGTGTGTGTGTGTGTGTGTGTGTGTGTGTGTGTGTGTGTGTGTGTGTGTGTGTGTGTGCGCGTGTTTGTGCGTGTGTGTGTGTGTGTGTGTGTGTGTGTGCGTGCGTGTGCGTGTGCGTGTGCGTGTGCGTGTGTGTGTGCGCGCGCGCGCGTGTACCTCGGGGTCTTCTGCTTGCGGGCATTATTGCCCTGCCCTTGTGATTGGTTGGCAGTGTTGGGAGGGGGAGGGGGTGCCCGTAAGGGTTTCAGACGCGTGCGATCCGATTGGCCGCTTGGAGGTCTGCAACATAAACGGTGCACGTGATTTACAGTAGTTGCACACACACACGCACACAGGCGCACACACACACACACACACACACACACACACACACACACACACACACACACACACACACACACACACACACACACACACACACACACACACACACACACACGCACACATGCATGGAAACATACAGACAGTGGTTCACAACATTTTCTCAACATAAAAATCTCAAAAGCCTTGCATAAAAGTTTTCTTTTATAGATAGACAGTGTGTCACAGCGACAGAACCAGACCCACCCATCTGCCCATTTAACACGGCAGCCGTTCAGCTGCCGTGTTAAGTGGCCAGATGGGTGGACCACATGCATTCATTTTCAGAGCATGCTCATTTTTATGATCAATCAATCGATTGTGTTCCGGCTTGGATCATCTACCATGACATTTTTTACATTAATTTTTCTTATATTAAGCTTATTATATTATCAATACATTCTCAGTATTTTGCCAATTATTTGGGGCAAATTTGCAATGGGCCCCAGCCCACATGTTGGGAATCGCTGTCCTATCTGTTTTATTTACCCATTGGTGTTGGCAGTACAAGGCGGGACAGGACTTTTTTCAAGTTCTCCTGACGTCGGCCTATCAGCTTCAGAGGAGGCAGGGACAGCTCCTGAATCTTCTTCCTCGTTGGACGACTCGGTGTCGGGTTCCTCTTCACCGCCCCAACTGGCCAGCACAGTGATGTAGGGATCCTGACCTTTTATGGTCATGGGGGAGGGACTGGAAGCTACAGTAAGCACAGAAAACAAGTAGGGGTCAGACAGCTATAGGAGCCAAAAGCCAGTGGTTCGCAAATTGCGGTCCGGGGACCCCCAGGGGTCCTTGAGTGGGTTCCAGGGAGTCCCCTGCAAAAGTAGTTAATAATTTATGCTTTATTATAGCATCAAAATCAGTTCAACCATTTTAACCCCAAATATTGAAAATAGACGATCTAATAGCTCACAACGCGTCGCATCGCTTAAAGATCTGCTTTTTTCCCCCCTGCTGGTCATTGACATGAAAAGCCACTGCCAAAAGCAACACTTCTAGGATTAGTAAAGTAGTGCATAACTAGAAAAAGTTCACCTCGGAACACAGCTCTCCACTAGGTCAGGTAGGTTATTGTGGCCTCCTGGTGGCGCTACAATAGGCCAATGCAAAAAGGGTGCCATTTCTTCCTCGGCCTAGTGAGGATGTGCTGCGTTCATGATTTGAGGCATTTTGTTAAAAACGGACCAATCCTGCAGACTTTGGAAGCCAATGCAATGTTAGCCAATCAGGATGGAATATGAAAAATCGGACAGATCCATCTTGATCACATGACTATAGAGATACTGTGTACTGATTTGCGTGATTTCTGGACAGAATCTGAAGGAGTAATATTAAAACATTTGTTTTGCAAAAATCGGCCTCTGGTGGTCGGAGGGACAGGGTGCAAAACATAGTCTCGGCCACGCTTTCGGCCTGGCAGAGACAATTAATTATTCAATACCTTCATCCATTGGTCCAGGACTGATGGGGCCCTCTGCAGGTGGGAAGTTCAGAAGCGCAGTCTGGTCCATGGAGGGGTCCAATGTAGCCATCACCATCCTGGACAAGGCCTCAACATCTGGAACGGTTTATTATTATCATCATCATCATTATTCTTATTCATTTATTATTCTTATTGATTGATTGATTGATTGATTGATTGATTTACCTGTGTGGCTGCCGGCCACAGGCGTAGGGAGAGAGGGAGGGCGATGCATCTGGTTCGTGGGAGCAGTGGTTGAGGGCATGGTCACTGAGGGCATTGTGACCGCCATAGGACCCAGGTTAGGATGATGAAACATGGCAACATTAGGGTCGTAAGCAACGCTAGCAGCCCCTGCCAAGCCTGGCATATGGGTGGGTATGGAGCTATTGAAGCTAGCTGCACCTGAGTATGGCCAAGCATCGGTACTAGGGCCATGAACGGCATTGGGTGGCATGGCCACTGTGGGGCAGGGAACGATCCCTGCAAAGCTTGGAATATGGGTGGCCAAAGAGCTAACTATGTTGTCTAAGCTAGGTGCATCGGAGCCAGAAGTAACAGGGTCAAGAGTTGGTGCGCTAGCAACAGTAGCAGGGTTGGCGACAGAGTTAACAACCCCTGCTAAGCTAGGTATATGAGTTGCTACACTGCTAGCCATGCTATCTAAGCTAGGCGGACCTGGGCTTGGCGTAGCGGCAGCGGATGGGGGGTTGGTAGGAATGCCGGCGATGGAATTAGCAACTCCAGCCAGACTGGGGATGTTGAATGAGATGAGGTTTGCCACGCTAGCCAGGCTGAGGTTGGCTGGGTCCGACCCGTTGATGAAAGGAGGAAGAGGATAATCGATTCCTGAGAGAGAAGGATGGAGGAAAAGTTCAGGACTTAAAAACACCACATGTTATGCTGATCATTCCAACGAGAACTGAATGGAAGCACTCAACCAGTGTTGATTTTGTCGACTAAAGCTATGACGAAAAATGTTCGGCGACTACCTTTTTTACTGACAAAACAAAATAAAAACTAAGCTACGATTACTAAAACTATGACTAAATATACTGAAAATGTTGTCAACAAATAAAAACTAAACCAAAATGTTAGTGAGGGACTAGTGGAGAGAAGAGATCCAGTAGAAGTCATTTTATGTTACTTTGCGCTCGGGTGTTGCGTTCTGAAAATAGCAGATCTACAAGCACATAACGAGGCGTGCTGCGACGCGTTGTGAGCTTGTAGATCGGCTATTTACAGCATGCAACCAAGTGTAAAATCAGCCATTACGACGCCATCAAGGCACCGCCAAAATACATTATAGTCGACTAAAATCTTATGATATTTAATCGACTAAAACTAGACTAACAGCAAAACATTTCAGATGACTAAAATATGACTGAAACTAATTCTATTCAAAAGACTATGACTAAAACTAAATCAAAATTTGCTGTCAAAATATGCTGTTTGAATATTTCGCCTATAATGACATGTCCAAAATAGGGATGTCAGGTTGAAAGGGATTACAGTGTTACGTTATCAGTCACAGCAAACAAATAGGGATGCATAGACAATAAGTCTTAAAATCCACAATGATTTAATATTTCTTATTAGGCTTTTTGTATTGTATATAAAACACAATGTAAAAGACATTGTAATTGATATTTCACCAGAGAGCTATACAGCATTTTTTTTTTAAACAGTAATTCTAACAGCATCTTTGTTATTTTTGTGTATATTTTAATATACTGTATGACAGCATACTCAGTCAGTTAATAAGGTAAAAGTAACCATTACTTCAACGGTTAAGACTTGGTTGGTCTGTAATTCAGCAGTGTACTGCATATACAACATTTCCCAAGAGCTAATAGAATTTACAAGACAATTATTTGGTTAGAAATTGTACTTTCATTGCCGAAAATGACTAATTTAGATTATTTTTGTCGGTCCTTAAATCAGTTGTTCTCAAAGTGGTGTCCAGGGACCCTTGCCTGCCTTAAATCTCTGTGTTTTTCTTAAACTGGTTATAACTGCATGCCAGTGAGTTATTATCATGATGACACATGATGACTCATGCTAATGACAGCGCACTAAAGGCTATAGTTCAGAAGCTGTCAGTGGTGGAAAGTAACTAATTACATTTACTTAAGTACTCTACTTAAGTAAATGTAGTACCATTTTGAGGTATTTGTACTTTACTTCCCAGAGTATTTCCAATTTCCAATACTTTTACTTCTACTCCACTACAGCTCAGAGGCAAATATTGTACTTTTACTCCACTCCAATTATTTGAAAACTTTAGTTACTAGTTCCTTTTCAGATATAAATTATGATATTATGAAACATTAACCACTTTAGCCCTATTTTATACCTAGGCTATTTGAAAATACCCGATCTACAATCTCACAACGCGTCGCGACACGTTGTGATCGTATGACGAAGTATAAAATAGGACTTATGTTGTTAAAAGCCAATCAGTTTTAGTTTGTGACAATACACATGCTCAAAACAACCAAATGAAAATTGGAATTGAGTCACACGACACAGGAAAGAGAAAGAGAGAGAGAGATGGCATGCATCAGTCAAGATGGAAAAATAGAAGGCTAAATTACCACCTGCGTAAAGCTGTCTTTCTATGGATAATCACCTTTGTCTGGCCAAAACCGGTTTGAATGTTTTATGAAAATACTGTTCAGAAGTTAACCCTTGCAAGGGTGTTTTGTTCATATTCAACCAAAAGCATACTAAGGCCACATTAATGGCAAATTGAACTCAGTTCAGCACAGTCCTTATTCAACAAGGCCTAGTTATCAACACATAAAGTTAACCACTTTCAACCTGGTGTTCCCATTTTGGGCATGTCATAAAAGGCGAGAGTCATTTTATAAAAATAGTTAAAATAGTTGATGAACAAGCTCACAAGAATACCTAACAACCAGGCCAGCTGGCTCAACTTCAACATGCCTTGCTCAAGGGAATTTGATGTTGAGAGAGTATATAGTTGTTGAGAGAGCTTTAGGTGAGATGATTAACAGGATGTAGGCAAATCGTTTCGATGTTAATGAATGCATCTTCGTCAGGTCATGAAGATGACCGGACGAACATGTATTGCCATCGAAACGTCACGTTTATTTGCCTGCACCCTGTTAATAAAAGAAAGGCTTCAATTGTCCGAGTTTTCTCCAGTGCCTTCTTTCTCCATTCCCTACGAGTAGCTACTGCTCCTGAGATGCACCGGACCAGCCTGAACCTTGCTGGCTTGAGGCGCGGTGGAACCCCTCATTGTTCCAGAGCTTTAGGTTACTTTGCTGTGATTTTTTCACATTGCCTGTGGCTCTGAATTGATAACCCTCAATTAGGGTGTCATCTCTCAAATTAGCTTCTCTGTCACACATGGCACTGTTCCATTACTCTCAGCTGTTTAACCAGCCGAGCTGGTTTCATAATTCTGCTAAAGCTACTGTATGCAACAGGGTTGGTTTGGTACAGGTATGTGACTTCTGCCATGTACTCTGCTACAATTTACTGCATATCTGGATGAGATGCTGTCATTAAATACTCCATGAATTCACTTTGTAATGTAAACTAAATTATTTCAGGTCCACTGCTCTTACTGTATGTCTAAAACAGAATGCACTTCAGTAAGTATAAATACGTACGTATAGTAGGTAAAGCTGGCAGGCTAGAGTAACTAGTGGACTGGTTATTTGTGACTCTCCAGCTCCTCTGTAGCGTGACAACTAGCTGGCATGACATGACATTATCTTTAAGCTCTAGAGAGAACAAGAATGGTGGCTGACACTGTTAACAATCATGCTTGCCAGCCTGACAACTGTTATCATTGACATTTGGAATGCTGGAATGCATAATTTATAGGGAACCGACTGAGACATTTTAGTCGCCAGTCCAGCTGCTTATGTGCGCAGTACAAGCAATTCATAGTTAAGAGTACAACAGTTTAGGCATTTAGCAGACGCTCTTAATCCAGAGCGATTTACAGTAAGGCTTTAAAGCCTAAGACAACACATGCAACATATATTCCTGTGTCTCTAGAATGGACATGAATGATAGAGATTAATAGATTAAACACTGTGTAAGGTAAAGAAGCATATTTTTTTTGTTTTGTTTGACTCCAAGGCAATAGACAAACAAGACGGAGTCTAAATGCTCTGCTACTAACATTAGACCAGCTGATTGTTACTGCCAACAGGCCTGCCATGCCCCCAACTCTCACTGAAGGGATATATTTAGGGAACAGTTGGTGAAATTAGTGTCTTTATGTGTATAATAAGTGCATCACAATCCAAGTCTGGGAGAGACTATTAATGCATTTTTGTAAGTGAAGACCCGTGTGCGGGACTTTTTCCTCTTCAAGTTCATTACTCCGACGCACCTGTCCGTCTCCGTAGGTGTGCAAAAGTCTTTTTCTTCTAAAAATATTACATGGAAATATTTGTGCGTGCGTGCGTGCGTGCGTGCGTGCGTGCGTGCGTGCGTGCGTCCGTGCGTGCGTGCTGTGCTGTGTTCTGTTTGTATTTTATATACTGTACCTGTGCTGCTATAGACACCATTAGATGAGGCAGGCTGCAAAATATCACCAGTCAGGTCACTGTGAAATAGACAGGGGACATATAAGGTTTCTGTGACTCAATAATTCAATCAATAATTGTGCCCAATAATACGCCTTGTTTACACATTTGCATTAAAAAACTAATTTAAGTAAGAACGTTTTTTGAAAATCATCTATTTGATCAATTTGCAATTGTGTTGCATTTTCAATTGTGTGTATGTATTTAGTGCACTAAAGGCTACTTATAGTGTACTTGACTAGACTACCAGTACTATAGACATCAATTTCACCAGTAAGTCAGTGTTGTGTACATGTAAATAAATAGTGTTTGGACCTTTCTAGTGACTGCTGACTGTTCATTCTGTCTCTTTTATATCGAGCTCTTGGCTTTGGAACAGGAAGATCTGAAGACATCTGTGGCACAGAGAGAGAGAGAGATAGAGAGAGAGAGGGAGAGGGAGAGGGAGAGGGAGAGGCAGGCCAAGGGAAGAGAATTTATTAGTGGTTTATGGCTAAACCAGGAACCTGTTAAAAACCACAAATAACTGTTGTTATCACTGTTACTTTTCAGGGGTTCTCAAATTGGTTTAGTTTTTATAAAACCCACAGACAGATTTAACCATTTTGTTAAGTGTGTCGTACACACTTGTACGACACATTTCTATCAGGAGTTGTTATAAGTCAAGAAGAATAGAATCGATCTCTCTGACAAGGATTTAATGACATCACAGATTTTTTTTGCTATTTGAGTTATGCCTATTCACAACCAAATTGAGTAATGCAAAATTAATGTTATAAGATCTTTGCTTTAATATTATTATTATTTTAATATTTATAACACTGTTTTATTTTGGGGGGGGGGGGCTTTTATGCCTTTATTTATAGGACAGTAGACTGACAGGAAATGGGGAGAGAGATGGGGAGTGACACGCAGCAAAGGTCGTCGGGACCGGGACTCGAACCCGCAACACACTGTCAGGCTGGCATTGCAGCCTAGGGTGCCTGGACCGCCACGCTCAGCCCAGGCCAATATACTAATATTAATAATTAATCATTAATTTATAATATCAATAGCACAGAGGCTGTCAGGTAGAAATAATAAGCGTGTCTTATTCAAACTGATATCTCACAATGTACACAAATGTATCGGTATACATGATGGGTAGCAATGAGTTATTCAGTTACATTTACTTAAGAAACCTTTTGAATAAATTGTACTTCTAAGTAGTTTTAATGCAACATACCTATGACTTTTACTCAAGTATATTTGTAGTCTACATTTTTCAAATGATTTGGCTACATTCCACTTACTTTTTATCAATTCTTATGAAATGCATGTTATAATAATTGTTTCATTCGCTCAGAGATAATTCAGCCAAATTTGTATTTCGTATGACATACAAAGCCAGTACTTGAGTAGTCTTTTCACTATAGATATGTTCTTACTCAAGTAAGATATATTATATATCATTATCACTATATCATTATGTTAGTATTGTATCTTTATTTTTTATTATTGTCATTAATGTTGTTGCAGTATGTTTCCTTTAGCATAGTATTGCTGACCTTCCCACAGTTGCATTTCGCTGCCTGTAGTACCTTTATTAGTATTGAGAAATAAACCTTGTTGATTCTTGATTCTTGTTCAAATAGAGTTGAATAACAAAAAGTGGAAGATTCTATTACTTACTTTTTTAATCTTTTCTGCTGTCACTCAATGTTTAGAGTTTGGTTTCCTTTTCCACACAAACACCACAGCCACCACTTCTCTGTCAGAACTGATTTCCTTGTAGTACACTTCAGAAGGGTTGTTATCAGAACCTATAGCTTCCCACTCTTCCGTATGTCCGCCCTTTGTCTGTGAGCTTGTTTGCTTTGCTTGTTTTGTCTCTCCGTGTCTTTGTTGTCTGTGAATGAATCTGTCAGTCAGCCAGCTGTAAACACGTGGATCCACCTGTCTTACCTGATGATGTCGTCAGTGCCTGCACTGTAAAAAATGTGCTCTGGTGGAAAAACGCAGCCCACTGGCCTTTTCTCATGCAGATGAGCTGAAACGTGACTCGGCAAAAACAAGATGTGTTGTTACAGTATGTATGTGCATCAAATGATTATTTTCTTAGCGATTATACTTGTTGTGATTAATCAAATAATCAAGGAGCGTGGTTTTGGAGATTTTTTTTTAAATATCAACAAATCAACACAAACATTGTTGATTTTATATAATCGACCAAATTGATCAGTCTGATGAACGGCTTGTTGAACTTCCTTGTACAAGTGTCGTGCAAAAATAGCAAACATTGCTGATACAGCTACAAGCTCACAGTTTTATATGCATTAGGCCACAAACCCCCATTTTATATTTTTTCTTAAATGGAATAGAATTAAATGGAACCTCAATCTACACTGTAAACGGTGTTATCTCTCAGTGTACAAAAGGAACCAAATGGACCAGTAAGGGACGCGTCCATTTGGACCTTGGTGGTTCCCGGATCCGAAGTTGAGAAACAGTGGTCACAATCCAAGCCGGTATTAGACCTCGTCTTCTTTTCATCTCTGTCTTTGTCATTTCCAGGTCTATCAGTACTAATCAAGTCTGAATTAGTTCCTTATTCAGAAGAGAAAACTTGTCAATTAATTTAATTATTTAAGTAAAGAAACATACTTCTGTAAATCTGATTCATTCCAATTTACAATGTAAGCCTTTAGCAGACACTCTTTATCCAGAGCGACAGTAAGCAAGGTAAACACACACATCAAATGCAGAGAGACATAAGTACTGTATTCCCATAAGTGTACTTTTTATTGTAAAACCGGTTTCATTTGATCATTCTTTCAAGGAGTATTTGCCGACCTAGATTCTTTTTACAGTGTGTTGATAAAATCACTGAGGCATAGATAGCTCCACTTGCCCTACCTGTTAAGCAACAAGTAGTGTTGGTATAAAGGGTGTGTGTGTGTGTGTGTGTGTGTGTGTGTGTGTGTGTGTGTGTGTGTGTGTGTGTGTGTGTGTGTGTGTGTGTGTGTGTGTGTGTGTGTGTGTGTGTGTGTGTGTGTGTGTGTGTGTGTGTGTGTGTGTGTGTGTGTGTGTGTGTGTGTGTGTGTGTGTGTGTGTGTGTGTGTGTGTGTGTGTTCTCTCACAGCTCATGGAACAGGATTGTTGTGCAATGGGACACATAAAGTGTCATAAATTCCACAGCAGTACAGCATTATGCTATGCAGTAAAATTTGCCCCCGTGTGGCAAACATACACAATTACAACTTCACTGGCAAGTGCTGTATTATCAGAGTCATTTTATTTGATTAAAGGTCTCTCTCTCTATTACTTTCTCTCTTCTTGCTGCTTTCTTCTAACCACCGACAACCCTGCAGTTGTGGAAAAAGTACTCACATGTTTTACTTAAGTAGAAGTATCAATACTGCAATATAGAAATACTCTGTTACTACAAGTAAAAGTCCGGAATAAAAAAATTACTTGAGTAAAAGTACAAAAGTATTGACATCAAAATGCACTTAAAGTAGAAAGTACTCATTATGCAGAATGTCCCATTTGATGTTTTCAAATGCATACAAACTTCTAGCAGATCTACAAGCTCACAATGCGTCGCATGGCCATTTACTTAGTTACTTTACACCACTGCAACCCTGCCTCTGCCTCCCCCCCTCTCTCTCTCTCTCTCTCTCTCTCAGCTGAAAGAGCCCTATGTGCATGGAGATGAAATCCTAGTTTAGCTCCACATCCGGACACACGCACGCACATGCACACAAAGACGCACACATACACACAGAAAGATACTTACAGTATAAACATTCCACAATATTCCACATATTTATAATCTGCCGAGTATGCAGGCTGCAGCACCACAGAGTTACTCACATGTATGTACTCACACGCACATCATGCAAACATACTGTATGCATTGTCAGTTTAATTAACGTTGGTGCCATTACACTTTTACTGAACTCCATTTATAATTGCACACTCCACTTCAACTCTCACTGTCTGCATTTAAACTCACGTGTTGTTGGAAAATGAGACACCAGTGAGATTAAAACGGTCTTCTTGGAAGAAACAGTATATTTTATTTCATTTTATTACACGGCTTGTTTGAATGCTTGATTCTGATTGGTCAATCGCTGAATTCAGCTGTGTTATGTCTGGATAATGACCGATGAGCTCAATAACAGACAAACACAAACAGCTGTCTAATCAAAGGCTCAGAGCACCTGCTCATATCAACCTAGCGCTGTTGGCCATTTCCTTTATCCACCTGTCCAGCTATTCTAATATAAGTGAGTCTATCGCCTCGAACATTGATCAAGGACGTGTCACCCAATGCACGTATTCCGTATTTATGCCAGGTGCGGCCGTCCGTCCAGGGCAACACGGTCGCCTCGGAAAACAACAGGAAGTGTTGATCAAATAGAATCAATTCTCTATTTCTCACTTCAAACGGTTTCATAAACATTCTTGAGAGCAATGTTTATCCAATCCAATCCAATCCAATCAGTGATTGACCAATCAGAATCAAGCATTCAACCAAGCAGTGTAATAAGCATTAATAGGCCACAGACCCCTATTTGATGCAATTTGTTTTCTTTGGGAGAGAGGGTCCATTTGTACACTCTTTGAGTTACAGACCCTGGTGGTCCCAGTGGTGTGTTCTAGTTTTTTTTCGGAGGGCATACTATAATTTTTCCCTCCCACTTATTCTTTGATATACAGTATATGAATGTTTTTTCTAATATAGGTCAGGCCACATTTGATCAAATACTTATACTGTATATCACATTAAAGGCAACTCTGACAAGTGACAATAGAAAATCTGTTCACAGCATGTGCATTGTACTGTATATTTTGTCAATATTTTACGTTTGCAAATGTACACTTCATTTCAGTTCATCTGCATTTATACTGTTTCTTATTTGTGAACATGTAAAAATATGGAAATACAGAGAGAAATCTACACATTAATTAGTTCCACTATTTCCTTTGCTGCAGCTGAGTTATTGCTGTTTTAAGCAGAAATCAATCAGCTTGTTCAGGTTTCGTCACCCAGCATTGGCCTGATTATTGCGAGGGTGAAATAGGCTAAAACATTAGAACAGTATACCGTAGAACAGTATCCCCCTCCCAGTGTTGCAATGCTGAATTGGAACGTGGTTGCACTCTATTTTAATGACGTGACGCGCACGTCGCTTAACACAGTTAACACTTTACAGGTCACACAATGGACAATTGATATGCATCTAGGCTCATTCCTATGTTAATCCACCTGGTGTGAGTCCGGAGCCTTTGTAAACTTTGTTGAGGTGTGAATCAGTCGTTTTAAATCTATGCGTGTGCCTGCGCGTACTCCTGGTCAAATAGGTTCCTGCACGGTGTGCAAGACCGTCCCATACGCTTTGCAACCCTGCCCCCTCCCCTCCCTCTCCCTCTCTTCCCTCTCTCCCTCTCTCTCACTCTGTCTCTCTGTCTCTCTCTCTAGTCTGACGTCTCACACAACAGATGCCATTGCCAAAGTAACAACACAGATGTGCGCTGTCAGTATAGGCCTACTGTGATGTTAGGTATGTGTCCATATGTGAAAACTGTCAGAAAAAGACCCGCTCGCTGCATAAACTATTAAGGAAGACCCCTAAAGGCCAGACCGCACCAACACAACTAGTCGCAACTCCTTGCAACAAAACAGTTTTAAGGCCATGTCACACCAATGCAACGCCCTGCGACTACCATTGGGGATAATGGTTGCAAGTAGTTGCATGTTGCAAGTAGTTGCAAGTAGTTGCATTGGTGCAGACTGGCCTTTTAGACAGAGAGTAAAATTTTTACATGCTCATAAAGTACTCTGTGCTCAAGGCGAGAGGTGCAAAAAATTAGCAAACGTTTCGGTCCTGGGACCTTCGTCAGTGCTATGTGTCCATATGTAGGCATAATCTGTCCAGACAGACAACTTTAATTTCACAGATGTGGAAGACTTTGTCTGCGTTTATGATCGTCTCTAAATTGGTCAATGGGTGTTAAAAATGACGTGTTACAATTGTCTCAGAATTCATAACGAATGAATATATTTTTTCCGTGTTCAATGTTTCATATTCGAAAGATGCCTTTGAAGGTTCAACCCAGCTTGATCGATCCTCATCCCCCGAATTGAAATCAGCTGTTGAGGAACCGAGATCAGGAAATGCCACATCTGGCTCGATCAAGTCAGACGTCAAGTTTAAATTCAAGATATCTTCAGCCAGCTTCTCTGGAATGCACCCCAGGAATGTGAATGTGTGTGTGAGTGTGTGTGTCAATGGTCTAATAAAAGGTGATAATGTCCCATTCAATGCATTGATAGCATCCGAATCAGGTGGTGTGTGTGTGTGTGTGTGTGTGTGTGTGTGTGTGTGTGTGTGTGTGTGTGTGTGTGTGTGTGTGTGTGTGTGTGTGTGTGTGTGTGTGTGTGTGCGTGCGTGCGTGCGTGCGTGCGTGCGTGCGTGCGTGCGTGCGTGCGTGCGTGCGTGCGTGCGTGCGTGCGTGCGTGCGTGCGTGCGTGTGTGTGTGTTGCACATTGTATGTGTTTACTAGCTCTCTCCACTGTATGCTATAACATTTGCATTGTTAATTTAGTTAGTGGTGGCTGAGAAATCCTTGCATTGCATGCAGGTAGAATACTAGCAGTACTGACGACCTGAGCTATTGTTATGTAAAGTAGCCAGGTGGGTATACTTGGCGCACGAATCGAGTGGACCGCATTCTTGTGTGCACGCGTCCACATCTGTGCGTGTGCGTGCACGTGCTCCTGCTCAAAAGGTGGTGGGACATGCAGCGTGTTACCACGTCCCATGCCCAATGCATCCCTGGTCCCGGGGAGACAGAAAATGTCTCTTTTGAGTTTCGAGCTAAAAAGTTTGGGAGCCACTGCTATAAAGGACCCCATGTTGTGGGTATAGGGACAACATGCCCACATAGTGCTGCCACAATGGGGCAGTCCCTCATTTTCAACGGGTGAGAGGGTTAGGTTGAACCCTCGAGCAAGAAAGATAATGTGTGAGTAGGATTGTAAGACCACCCTGAGGACCCCAGGAGGTCCCTGCGCCTCACTTTGTACCGCTCTTGTGGCTAGAAGGTTTAGTCATCTATTGATTCAACTGATTTATATAGCTATTCAGACTGTCCAGTCTGGCTAATCTCTCTCTCTCTCTCTCTCTCTCTCTCTCTCTCTCTCTCTCTCTCTCTCTCTCTCTCTCTCTCTCTCTCTCTCTTTGTTTAATCAGCATTCTGACGAATACTGGAATGCTAATGAAACCGCCTCCCTACACACACACACACACACACACACACACACACACACACACACACACACACACACACACACACACACACACACACACACACACACACACACACACACACACACACACACACACACACACACACACACGCATGCATGCATATACACACAAACACGCGCACACACACACACACACACACACACACACACACACACACACACACACACACACACACACACACACACACACACACACACACACACACACACACACACACACACACACACACACAAAGAGAAGGAGCTTATGAAAAAGACATGAGGAGACCCTGCTTTCCTCTCCTCCTCCCTCCCTCCGTCCCTTTCTCTCTCTCTCTCAGTCTCCCTCTCTCTCTCTTATCCAAACCCCTTTCTCAACTCTCTCTCTCTCTCTCTTTCTCTGTCCCTAGTTTTACCCGCCTTTCTTCATTTTTATTATTTTAACTCCTCTCTCCTCTCCTTCATCCCCCCTTCCTCCCTCCTTCCCACAACAGTAAAAGAGAGAGAGAGAGAAAAAAGGCCACAAAAAGCCCTGTTTCTTTTTCTGTCTGTGAATGTGTGTGTGTGTGTGTGTGTGTGTGTGTGTGTGTGTGTGTGTGTGTGTGTGTGTGTGTGTGTGTGTGTGTGTGTGTGTGTGTGTGTGTGTGTGTGTGTGTGTGTGTGTGTGTGTGTGTGTGTCTGTGTCTGTGTGTGTGTGTGTGTGTGTGTGTGTGTGTGCGCGCGCGTGCCTGCACATGAGCGTGCTAGCTGAATTCTCAAGCACACCGTTCACATCCTGTGAGGGGAGAGGAGGGGGCTGGCCAACGACAGAGAGACAGATTGAAAACAGACGTTGGCCTCTCTCTCTCTCTCTCTTTCTCTCTCTCTCTCTTTCTCTCGCTGACTCCATCTCTCTCCCAGTCTCTGTCTGCCAAAGGGACTGACCACATCTTTTCTTTCCATAACGCTAGACCACCTCTCTCTCTCTCTCTCTCTCTCTCTCTCTCTCTCTCTCTCTCTCTCTGAGTCTCTTTCTTTCTGTCCCTTTTCATTTATCTGTCTCTAGAGGAGAGAAGAGAAGAGGGGAGAGGAGAAGAAAAGAGAAAAGAAGAGAAGAGAAGGGAAGAGAAGAGAAGAGAAGAGAGGAGAGCAGGAAAAACAGACGGATATAATGCTTTTTCAAGACTTTTTCAGGCTTATTCAAGATTAAAGATTCACGATTGTCTCCGTACGTCTTCCTCTAAAAGTTTTTACTTGCACCTTCTGAAGGACACTGGACGCTCTGTTTGGTCAGTAGAGGCCGTATTTAGAGAAGCATCGACTCACTTACGTTGCGCTTTATTCCCAGGGTGGAGAATGTGTAAACATAACACACTGGAGGCTACAGTAACGCACATTTGCAGTGACTTCATAGTGCATTACGCACTTACATTAGCTTTGCAGAACATTAAATGTCAGCAGTTTCACAAGACAGACATTGATTGTCTGCACATTTCCTCATTTTTGCACCACATTTACATTTATTTTCTCTACTTTCACTTTTGTACTTGCATTTTAACACAACTTACTGCTTTTGCTTCTGCTTCTGCATCAAATTAAACAATTTTGTTTTATGTCTCACTTTTAGCAACTCTTTGTAACTTGTTCTTTCTCCAATTGAAACGTTATAGATGTCACAGCCGGACAGCTTTTATTCTGATGAACAACATCAACTGGACATTTAGAGGCAGAGACGACTCACGATCTTCATAAATGGAGTAAAAGATACAGCTGACCGGTAAGATATGAAGTGAAGTGTGTGTGTGTGTGTGTGTGTGTGTGTGTGTGTGTGTGTGTGTGTGTGTGTGTGTGTGTGTGTGTGTGTGTGTGTGTGTGTGTGTGTGTGTGTGTGTGTGGGGAGATGCAGACACACACATGCTGATGCTGTGTGTCTGCATCTCCGGATATATAGCTAAACTTGGAGCCCGACTTGACAGATATAGAGCTCTTTCAGCTGTGAGTCAGTGTGAGTCTCTCTATGTGTGTGTGTGTGTGTGTGTGTGTGTGTGTGTGTGTGTGTGTGTGTGTGTGTGTGTGTGACTGTGTGTGTGTGTGTGTGTGTGTGTGTGTGTGTGTGTGTGTGTGTGTGTGTGTGTGTGTGTGTGTGTGTGTGTGTGTGTGTGTGTGTGTGTGTGTCAGAGAGAGCAAGACAGAGACACAGAGACAGAGAGCGAGACAGAGACAGAGACACAGAGAGAGACACAGACAGAGAGAGTGAGTGAGATTCAACCTAATGACCTTCCTGACACGAACCAGCTCTTTAACCTCTGGTTGTTGCCGCCCCTTTTGTGTGTTGCCAGATTCCAGACCGCTGACTGTGACAGCTGTTTACTATCCTATCTGCAAGCCCCACTGAAACCGGGCTAGCCTAGTTTGCACTTTTGCATGTTTGTGTTTTTGAGTCATTTCTCCTTTATTTAGACATTTAATCAAGGCAAGAATGGTGGTACATGCTGCCAGGAACCCTTAACCAAGTGCGCTAAAAACACATTCTCAGTTGATTGCAAACACATTGTAATTGCAGGGAAGGGAAGATTATACTTTTTTTTCTGTCTCCTTCTTGCAAACCATAAACCATATCATGCTAGCTGGCAAAACACTCTATGAATGAATGTAGATTGAGCTAGGCTATGTGATGCTACCAGGATATCCTCACCATGTAAAGTAATTGCCAGATGCTAATGTTTTTCTATTAAAGTGACAGATGAATATCTGCATTAAATCACTAATCACCTCCAGTACATCTGCCTAAAAGCTTATTGACATAACACATACTATACGTGTACACTGTAAAGATTATCACCCAAATATTTGAGGCTGCAGATACTGAGGGCAATGTTGAATGCTGGCCGATAATTATTTTTAATCAAATACCCCTAGCCGTATTTATTAACAAATAAATAAGAAAATGGCATTTGATCAACCTTTTATTTGAATAAATAGATTAACTGAACTGTCAACAAGGGCCTGGTCAAGCGAACAAAACAAGAGTGGTGCTCGGATTTCCCAACGGTGTGGGGAGGGAGTTGACTGAAATCATGGCCGGCGTCGCCATTATAAAGCCATTCTGTAAACCATCAAAGTTCACTGTTTTCCGGACTATGTTTTGGTTCCTTTGTGCCCAGATAAACAGATAAAGTGTCTCCTCAGCAACTGTATGCTGGAATCTGAGGCCCCGTTTAGACGTCAACGGTCTGTAGAGAAAACGACAACATTAAATATCAGATGTGCCCTAAGTTTAGATGGCAATGGCATATTCTGGAGTTGAAAACAAAAAAAAGTGAAACCCTTCCAGAGCGGAAATCTTTGAAAACGCTCCGCCTCGCGTCTCCATGTAAACAGGCAATACGGGGGACCGGCAAAACGTCGGCTCAAGCCGCGTATGCTATTACATCGGTGTAAACCACTGTTTATCAACATCAGGTCCAGGGACCACCAGTGGTCCAAATGGACATGCTTGTGGGTCTGTAACTCTGAGAGTGTACTAATGGAACCAAATAGACCCATAAGGTTCGATTTGTACACTCTCAGAGTTATATTAACTTTACAGTGTAGATTGGGGTCGCGGAGATATTATTCTTTTTATCAAATGCGGGTCCATGGCCTAATGTACGTACATCAAACTGGGCCTCCTGGAAATTCAAAAAGATTGAGAATCTCTGGTGTGAACAAACAGCTGTGATAGGAAGTAGAACGGAAGTGGTTCTACGCATGCGTGACTGGAATATCTGGCAGCGCGTCCACACCGCCACCTATAGCCACCTGGTTACGCAAATAAAAGTTTTTTGAAAATAGCGCTCAAGTGGTTAAGCAGCGACGTCACTCTCAGTGACAGTTCAGGATGATGTAAAACAGCTTGCACTATTTGGTCAGCTGCCATATTAAACCTACAGTGCAGTAGAGCTGATATACAGTAGTTAGTTTGTACTGAATGGCCAGCTGTCATATTTCCCCCCCAGGAGAAAAATGGCAGCTGACAAATCAGTGTAAGCTTATCACCCTCTCTGCCCTCTCTTATTAACCCCTCACCCAGGGTGTATTACATATGCCTAGTCTTTATTTGATCTATATATTAAATCAAATATCCAGCCTCTTTTATCCTGGGTGAGAGGAGTGAAAAAGGAGTAGGAGGAGGTGATAAGCCACTTCCACCTAGAGCTGATAACAGTTACAGCTGTCCAGTGGTGGAAAAAGTATGTATGTTTTTAATTGGAAATACTCAAGTAAAGTACTTGAGTACATGTACTTAGTTACTTTACACCACTGCAGCTGTCTGACCAAACAGAGCAGCAGAAGTGTCACCTCTGAACTAGCACAATGAGCGACATAAAGGACCATGTAAAACATGGACAAAACTCAACCCGATAAATCGCCAGAGGACAAATGTTGCTGTTGTTTCTGCATTGCAACTTGACATTTCAAGGCAAGCAGCAGTTAGCAGCGTCTTTGCTGCTGACTCTGCACCGAGTTGATAGGCACCAGTGGTATAGAGTAACTAAGTACCAATTTTCTGTACTTTTACTTCTACTCCACACTACGTCTCAGAGGAAAATGACTTACTAGTTACTTTGTGGATTTTGGTTATTATTACAAAACACACATTAATCACTTTAGCGTTATATACATTTCGGCCATTTGAAAATAGCCGATCGATGCAACGGACATTTTTAACAGAAATGTTCAAGGCCAAGTTGGCTAACCAACAAAAACAACAAGGCTGCAAAACCATGACCGCCAACAAACACGGTTGCTGTAGCCTGGCATTGCCAGACTGATCATGTGGGATCAGGCACACGTTTTCTCCACGTGAGTAGATCCCACGTGTTCAGTCCTGGCAATACCAGGCTATGGTTGCTTTGTGGCGGAGGAGACCCTGGAGTTTATCCATGTACAAACCAACTAGAGCAAGACCAATATATTGGCCTGCCAGTGTCCTAGCCTGATTCCAGACCTGCCATTGCCAAAAAGAATTGCCCAGTGATATTAGTCTGGCCATGCCAGGCTACCAGTGTCCTACTGCAGTGGTTCTCAAACCTTTTCATGTCAAGGACCCCCAAATTTAAATATATATTTGGCCGCGGACCCCTTTATATTTGGCCGCGGACTATTTTGTGTCAAGCACCCCCAGAAGAGGAGATTTGTGTAAAAAATGCAAAATTATTCTAAATTATTGAAACACTTTAAAGATTTTTCGAAAATGTTCAAAACCGTGCCGCGCTGCGAGCTTGTACATCTGCTATTTTTGAATAGCCAACATATAACATATGGATAAAGGTAAATGTATTAGCAAATTTAGCTGGGGACCCCTTGGAACCCCCTCAAGGACCCCTGGGGGTCCCCAGACCCCACTTTGAGAACCAATGTCCTTATTCTCTCCGCCAGGAGAGTTTGTTTTCACTTTCTGAAACTGGGACTAACATTGGTCAAGCCTCACGTGACACGTGACAATACGGTGAAATAGTGTGATCCGATTGGCTAGTGACGTATAGCGGCCTATAAAATACATGTGTCACTTTGAACGAGTCTGTGCCTCGTTCAAAGTGAGGTAAGACAGTTCCAACAATCCTGCATGCAAAGCAGATACTTTAATTAAGCTAAAGCCTCTCTAGATGGGAAGGCCTCGATCCTACAAATGCTTAGTTAACAGCTAAGCGCCCAAGCCAGCGAGCATGATTTCGAGTTGACATGGCTGAGAAATGGACAGATAGGACACTTACACAGACAGGACGGATAGGACACTTACACAGACAGGACAGATAGGACACTTACACAGACAGGACGGATGGGACACTTACATAGACAGGACGGATAGGACACTTATACAGACAAGACGGATAGGACAGGACACTTATACAGACAGGACGGATAGGACACTTATACAGACAGGACGGATAGGACACTTATATAGACAGGACAGATAGGACAGTTATACAGACGGATAGGACACTTGTGTCATGTTACTATGACAAGAATTAAGAATAAGAATTAGAACATAAGAATTAGAACATTCCCAACATTCCCAACACAAGTCTGCTGGCGGAGAGTTGTGCTCCGAGGAGCACTTTTTCTAGTTATTTATTGTTACTTATTGCTTATAATTTGACTTATTTGACAATGTTGACAATTATGCAGCCGACGAGTCCCGATGTTTAACCACATTCAACCTGTTGTCCCTATTTTGTGCATGCAGATGAATCTTTCCCAAACTTTCCAGACATTTAAAATAAATAGCAGGTCTACAAGCTTCCGGTGTTGCATTGATGTGCTGTGATACATTGTGAGCTTGTGGATCTTTTTTATTTCTTTTTTTTTAATTGATTGATGACTTTTTGACAAAATATCAGTCGAAACATCAGTAATCATTGGGTATTATAGGACTCTCCAAAATCAGGATCGGCATTGGACCAAAAAAATATGGCATCAGACCCTAAAAGGAACCAAAACACAGTGGAAAACAGTGACCTTCAATGGGTCACAACATGACTGTGTAATGACCAGGCCTGTTAGCCAAATAACACCTGCCATTTATTCAATAATTTCCCCTATTGTTGGTACTGTTTAATCCAGTGATTCTCAACCTTTTCTGGATCAGGGACGAGTTTAAAACCTCGAAAGTGTCTGTGGTCCACCCATCTGACCACTCAACAAGTACGTGGTCACAATGACACAATTGTTCACCCCCAAAATTACTTTTTTCTAATCGATTAGTCACCCCATGGAGACTTGAATTCATGGATATTTTTTTGTTTTTGTCGCATTCCTAGGCCAATAATTTGATGACCGTGGCAGCAGTTCCGGTAGGAGACACAAATATACATTTCGGCCATTTGAAAATATCCAATCTACAAGCTTCTGGATCTGCTATTTTCAAAAGATTTTAACAAATTTGAAAACTTGAAATGGGACATTCTGCATAATGAGTAGGCTACTTTTACTTTTGGTATTTTATGTACATTTTGATGCCAATATTTCTGTACTTTTACTCAAGTACATTGTGAATTCCGGACATTCACTTGTAACAGAGTATTTATTTTTGCAGTATTGATGGTTTTACTTAAGTAAAACATTTGAGTACTTTTCCCACCACTGCCCCTAGCTCTCTCTCTATCTCTTTCTCTATCTTTCTGTCTCTGTCTCTTACTAACTAGTCGTGACAGTATTCAGTCACTGCTTATTTTGTTGGAGATGCAAATTTCAAATGCAGTACATGGCTACTAATACTGAAAGGTTGGGGGAAGTGAAGTAAAGTTCTACTGTAACAACAAGAACTCAATGGAAACTTACAGACTCCAGCAGTAATAGAGCGTTTAAATTCCCTCTTTAATGCTGTCTTTCATTCATAGTGAAAATACTCTCTTTCATAGTGGGGAAAGAGAGTTTTCTGGAAACCAATGTTTGTTTATTTTTTTTATAATTTTTTCTGCTTTGCTGGGTGACTGACTGACTGACTCCGCCCCCAACCCGATTGACTACGTTTCATTGGCTATAATTCCCCAGAGAGAAGTAAAGCGATTCGCCGATTGGCTTCTTCTGCTGGAAAGTCCCTCCCACACCAACATTCCCCATCATTTTGAGTTTGAGATTCACACTTTTAACACACACACACACACACGCACACGCGCACACACACACACACACACACACACGCACACACACACACACACACACACACACACACACACACACACACACGCACACACACACGCACACTTCCCTCACATGGAATGTATTTCCTTGGCTGGTCTGGTTGAGGCATCAGGGTTTATGGCCTAAAAATTACTGCACTGTTTTTACCAATGGAAAAACACTTCTCATCTCCTCCCTCCCCCTCTCCCCTCTCCACTCTCCTCTCTCTTCTCCTCTCCTATGTGTCCTTAAACCTCCTTTCATCTGTTTTTTGTCTCATGTCCTCTTTGTTTTGGACGCTGGATCCATCTTTCATTCCAAAACATCATGATGTCCTGCAGACTATACTAAAGTACTCGTGATGTTGTTGTTCATCTGAATCCAGCTTAATATCTTTGCTGCATGCCATCTCTGTCTGTCTGTCTGTCTCTGTCTCTGTCTCTGTCTCTCTCTCTCTCTCTCTCTCTCTCTCTCTCTCTCTCTCTCTCTCTCTCTCTCTCTCTCTCTCTCTCTCTCTCTCTCTCTCTCTCTCATCTTTCCTGTTTCCTACCATTGCAGTCCAACAAAAATGACATAAAGGTAAAGAATGCAGAAAACATTCTGAGAGCAAACTCTCTTTTATTTTATTTTCCTCTCCTCTCCTCTCCTCTCCTCTCCTCTCCTCTCATCTTCTGTCCTCTCGTATCTTCATTTTTCCCCCTCCCCTCTTTGATCTTTAATTGATTCCATATTTTGGCAGAAACTACAAACATCTTGTGAAAAATACCTGTAGAATGTCTTGTCTGTCTGTCTGTCTGTCTGTCTGTCTGTCTGTCTGTCTGTCTGTCTGTCTCCATCGGTCCATCTATCATTTCGTCGTTTTCATTATGGACAATGATACTGGTTTCATCGACACAAAGAACAACAAAGAACAACTTTTAAACACAAGCATTCTTACGTGTGTTCTGGTTCCACAGGTGAAGCTCTCATGATGGGGTTCTGCTGTGAGGAGAGAGGAACTCTGTCTCTGGCTCTTCTTGTTCTCTTGGGTAAGCTATTAGAATCAATACGAACATGGTTAGGGTTTGTTTACTCTTCTCGCTAAACATGAACATTAACTCATTAAAGGGATATTACACTTTAAAAAATAAATGTGGGTGATTTTATCGTCTACTCAGGCTTTTGTGAGCACCCTGGACAGTTTTTAAGTTGCTTGATTCAATATTTAGACATTTGATATTCATTTTATCAGACACACCCCCTTCTTATACAAACCCATTATAACTTCAAACTCGTCCTTGGTTCTGGTGACTGATATTGTCCTTCTAATACGTGAGGAGACCATGTTTTTTCAATTACTTTTTTCATTTATTTTTAAAGGTAGGGTTATTAGGCCCCCCCCCAAAAAAAACATTAAATAATAGCAGATCTACAAGCTCACAGCGCTGCACGAAGTGACGTGCTTTAAGCTTGTAGATCTGCTATTTTTGAAAGCCACTGTTTGAAACCACTGTTCCTAAGAGTTTTCTGAAAAACCTTTGTTGCTACAGTATATGGCTAAAATCTAAAATGATACAAGATGCTCTCCCGGTTTAAAAGAAAACACCACATCATACAGACAAATGACTGTATAGTGGTGGTCTCCATCAATTACAGGACTATGCAAATAGATGTGGATGTTTTTAGGATGATTTTTCTTTGCACTGGAAAAAAATATACTATTATTTTGTCAGTGTTTCATAGTTTGAGACCGACAAATGTCTTTGGAATGCATTGCATTTCAAAAGCGGTTACACTTAGTTTAGAAAGAGTCCGCATATAGATGTGTATGAGGCATTTCAGCAGGATATAACTAGTGGTGGAAAGTAACTAAGTACGTGCTTAAATATAATTACTTTAGTCATTTTGAGTTACTTTGGAGATATAAATTACTATATTATAAAATATACTTTAACCACTTTAGTCCTATTTTATACATAGGCTATTTGAAAATAGCCGATCTACAAGCTCACAGCACGTCACATCGCGATGTGTTGTGAGCTTGTAGATCTGCTATTTTCAAACATTTTAGTACTTTTACTTTTGGTATTTTAAGTATATTTTGATGCAAATACTTTTGTACTTTTACTCAAGTAACATTTTGAACGCAGGCCTTTTACTTGTACCAGAATATTTTCATATTGTGGTATTGCTACTTTTACTTCAGTAAAATATCTGAGTACTTCTTCCACCACTGGATATAACATTCATATCCTAAATCCAGGCCTAATATTGAATCTCAAAGAGATCCTTGCCTAACAGTAGCCTGCTACTCTATATACAGTTTCAGAGAGGTGATGATCATGAAATCATTGACAAGCAGTGGGGGTGTAAAGCACTATAAAAGTCATAAACATGATACGTATCAGTTGTATCAAAGGACTTTGATAGATCAACAAAAAGAGCGGCACAATGCTTTATTTTGTCCAAGGTAGTCCTACTATCATCTATGATAGGTACATGATGTCCTGGCAGTGATATGTCGTATTTATGGTTAGATGCCATATTGATAAGAGCCTAATAAAAATACTCTTGAGTTTGGAATTCACAAGTTGTTCTAAAAACAATCATTTAGACAATGGTTGGTTGTAATTTGGATTTTTATCTTCATGGATTTTATCTGCATGTTTGTGTGCTAAAGCACATAAAATTGGTTTAAAGGGCTATTTCACTTTCAAACATGTTTGGGGTAATTTTAACGTCTACTAAGGCTTTTGTGAACACCCCAGACAGTTTTTAAGTTGCTTGATTCAGTATTTAGACATTTGATATTCATTTTAACAGACACGCCCCCTTCCTATACAAACCCATTGTAACTTCAAACTCCATTTTAACCATGTTAGATTCATTGAAAACACCCATCCTTGGTTCTGGTGACTGATATTGTCCTTCTAATGCGTGAGGAGACTGTGTTTAATTGTTATTATTATTATTTAAATTGAAAGTTTTCCCAATAAATTATAAAAAAATAAATGAAAAACGTAATAGAAAGAACACGGCCCCCTCACGCATTGTATATGATAACAATACTTTTTAACAATTGTTTGACCTTAAGTTTTCTCCTTTCCCACTGACTGACTGCAGACGTCTAAAATCTGTCACAGATTTCACATACCAGCAGTCCTAGTACATTTTTTAAATCAATAAGTAATTGCCACTCCTCTCACAATCTCTGAGGCTGGATGAACGGCAGCATGTCTGTAAATTGTCTTATTGATGATCTGTCCATGAAAAAAGCAGCTAACATTTTACAGCCACATTGTGCTCGTAAAACGGTTTCATGTTTTTAAGTTTATAGGCTATGTTCAACATTTGGCATTTGGATTTAATTTCCTTGTTATCCAATGCAGATGTCTAAATTGCAACCTGTTGACTGTGAATACCACAGCTCTGTTTGTATTGTCCTAAATGAGGTCACGTTCTTTTGCAGAATACCAGACCATGTTTTGTCTCCAGGGAAGTGGTCAGTGGATGACAGTAGTAAATTAACTCTTTCACAGGTCTCTGTGATTTATTTAGACTTTTTCATGTCAGGGAACCACGAAATGAATATGTATTTCAACCTCCATCTGAAAAGATTTTGCCAGAGACTCCCAGACAAGAGTTGTGTCGTTAAAATTCTATTCCAAACTCTTCACATTTGCAAGATCTACAAGCTCACAATGACGAGTCGCAATACGACACTGTGAGTGGTTGAATCTCAGCGGCACGTTTTCTATACTCGTGTATATTCCCTTGAGCAGAAAAACTTAACAGGACTTCGATGTAAAAATAATCACAAAAAGATTTATTCCAAAAAATGTGTTCCCTGGTTACAGAAGTGATCTAAAATCAAGTTCTCAAACCAAAAAATATATACTATGGTCAAAAAACTGTCGCTCTGACCTTGTCTTGAGCATCAACTGAATCTGCACAGCCCTGCACACACAGGTGATAGTATTCTTAATCAGCACTGCCCTGGGCACACTCAGGTGTTAGCAATTGTCAATCAGCACTGCCCTGGGCACACTCAGGTGTTAGCAATTGTCAATTAAATTATCAGTTACACAACCTGAGCTTTCAACCTAAAGAACCTCATCATGAATTAAACAAATTAACTTATTTAAACCTTTTTAACTTAGCTTATTTAACAATCATATACTTCGATATACATGAACTGTTTAGGCAAAAATACAAATCACAAAAATAAGCAGTTATTAATATAATAAACACAATATTCGAACTTGGCTCCCACAGACGCGTTGTGAGCTTGTAGATGGCTATTTTCGAATAGATGATGTAGGATAAATTGTATAATCAAAACTTATTTTGATTCTATGTTTTCTATTCTTGTTTTGTTTTCGTCGCATTCCTAAGCCAATAATTTGATTACCAGCGGAAAGATGTATGTGGTAGGAGACTCTTTGCGTCTCCAACCGGAAATACACCCGGTCATCAAATTATTGGCTTAGGAATGCGACAAAAAACGAAACAAATCCATGAATTCAAGGCTTCATTAGGTGTGCAATTCATCATTTTTTTGGGTGAACTACTCCTTTAAGGATTGAGCATGGCTCAAGTAGGAGGCCTTGCTCATAAGACCTAGGCGCCTAATGGGCTTATAACGGATCAGCAATTTATGACCTGTGGAAGGCATAAAAATGTATATTCAGCGTGGAGGAGACACATGTGTTTCTCAGCTGTCTGAACGTTAGCCAGCCACGTATCTATCACGTATCTGGCCAAAGCTTTGGTCTCACACTAACACAAATGATCAATTGGAAGTAATAAACCGTGGTCTAGACCTGGGTTCATTTTGGTTTCATGACATCATCATTAGAGTTGTTCTGATCTGATTGTTCATTCCCAACGGGCATCGTATCTAACGGCCCTTGTTTGAAATATATTCTCTCCGTTTGGTATATTTAGTGCTGTTCCAGTTGTGTCCAGATGGGGGCGCGGCACTGGAGCTGAACCCCAGCACCTCTGAGGTCATCCTCAGTCCCAACGCTTCCTTCACTGTGGTAGGATTACACAACTACGGTACTGACTAAGGACCATTCACACTGAAGTACCATAACTATAATGATAACTATAACTATATCGTTCAGCATTGTATTTTATTTTATAGTCGGTGTGAACGATTTTTAAAACAATATCTTTATAGTTATAGTTATAGTGCTCAGTGTGAATGGCTCTTTAGATAAGATAGATAGACTGACAGAGAATAGAGATATTGATTGATTGATATTTTCACCTATAATGATGACATGTCCACAATAGGGACAGCAGGTTGAAAGTGGTTAATAATGGTCTCCCCCTGCCTCTCTAGCTGTGTTCTGGCTGGTCCAGGGTGACCTGGAAGCTTCCCCAGGAGCCTCCTCTGGATGGAGTTCTGCTGGACAACCAGGGAACCCGCAGTGTTCTGCAGCTTCACAATGTCACCTGGAGACACTCTGGAAGCTACGTCTGTGAGGAGCCTTCCTCCGACCAGGCCAGGGAGGTGGACGTCTTCATACCTGGAGAAGGTAAGGGACTGTGGGTAAGACATACAGATAGATAGGTAGGTACATATAGATGCATCTAAACACTCTTCTGTTCAGCATAAAGGTCTCCAGCTGTACGTTCAGGCGTTTGCATAATGTCATCGCATGTACGTCCATGTCTTGCCCACATTTTGGATCAAATTCAATTTCCGTTTTTATCTCATAACGCATCTGTTTCATTTTAGATTTTAGCTATATAGATAACCATTATTTTATACTTTGGCTATTTAAAAATAGCAGATATACAAGCTCATAGTGCATTCAGTCTAAACACATCCCACAAATGGACAGGGTGTTTCTTAGAGAGTGTTACACACACTCTCAAAAAGAACAGGAGGGGTCCTGTTGATTCTTCTGTCCCAATTTTCTCTTTCTCACCTACTGTACAGTATGATTATTACCATACCCTTCTAACTTGCCCTCATTTCTCTCTCTCTCTCCCTCCCTCCCTCTCTCCCTGTAGGTCCTGATGAGTGGTTCGTGCCGGTGGGTCCTGGGGTGGTGACAAAGGAGTCGGAGGAAGGCACCATTCCCTGCGTGGTGTCCGACCCGCGGCTCAACGTGACGCTGTACGAGCGCCCCGGCAGGCTGCCGGTCAACGGCACAACGTACCACCCCGGCAGGGGCTTCACGGGCCCCCTCAAAGACTCCTCCTACGTCTGCGTGGCCTCCATGGGCGCTCTGGAGAAAGAGTCACAGGTGTTCTACGTCTTCAGCATCGTAGGTGAGCGGGAGATGATGATGGTGATGGACAGGGGTGGAAAAAGTATACTCAAATGTTTTTACTTAAGTAAAAGTGTCAATACCGCAATGCGGAAATACTTTTTAACAGGTGAAAGTCTGGAATTCTAAATTTACTTGAGTAAAAGTATTGGCAACAAAACTTAAAGTACCAAAAGTTAAAAGTACTCAAATGTTTGAAAATAGCAGATCTACAAGCTCACAATGCGTCAGCTATTTTCAAATAGCCTATGTATAAAATAGGGCTGAAGTGATTACTGTATGTTTTATAATATAATAACTTATATCTGCAAAGTAACTAGTAACTAAAGTTTTCAATTAACTTTAGTGGAGTAAAAGTACAATATTTGCCTCTGAGATGTAGTGGACTAGAAGTAAAAGTACTGACAATTGGAAACACTCAAGTAAAGTAAAAATGCCTCAAAATTGTGCTTGTAAAGAAATTCACTTACCCTACCTCTGAATAAGATGAGATGAGGTATAGACACAATAAGCTATAATGTAAGATAAGATAGCATGAGATAGCATAAGATTGTCCTATCTATATTCTAAATCTCTGTCTCCATTAGTTCCTAAGACTCTGGATGCAGTGATGACCGTGTCTAGCAGTGTGCTGCGACAGGGCGAGGTTCTGACCGTCAACTGCACTGTCAAAGATGTGGAGATGGTCTTCTTCACCTGGGACTTCCCTCGACGACAGGTACAGAACATTGTCTTATCATTAATTCTGTGTTGTATGTATAGATGTCTGTGTCACTATTTGAATCTCCATTCATCCAGGAATTTGAGCCACTGACGGATTTCTTGCCCAATCGGATCCGTTCATTCGTCAACATCTCCACGGCAACCTTGGATGATTCTGGTGAGTTCTAAAAAACATATCAGTTGAAATGAAAACCATCAAAGTCCTATTTCAATGCATGAATGTGACACAAGTTATAGCATCCACTGTGGGCCTACATGAGTACAGTCTGTGTGTGTGTGTGTGCGTGTGTGTGTGTGTGTGTGTGTGTGTGTGTGTGTGTGTGTGTGTGTGTGTGTGTGTGTGTGTGTGTGTGTGTGTGTGTGTGTGTGTGTGTGTGTGTGTTATAAATGAGCATTTTCTGGTTGATGCTGACTCTGTGTGTTTGTATAGGTGTGTATATTTGTACAGTTCAAGAAACGGTGCAGGGGAAGACTGTGATGAAAAATGTCACTATAACTGTACTGGGTGAGTCTGTCTGTCTGTCTGTCTGTAGACAAATATACAAATAAACATAAAAATAAGTATTCAAAGAGAATCAAAATTAAGAAAATTAACACAAAAAATGACTTAATTTCACCAACTGACCCACTGCTAACTCCTCTCCTCTCCTCTCCTCTCCTCTCCTCTCCTCTCCCCTCCGCTCCTCAGAGCGTGGTTATATAGACGTGTTGCCGGTGGACTCGGCCAACATCTCGGCTCTGCTCCACGAGACGGTGGAGCTCAGTCTGCAGATCGATGCCTACCCCGCCCCCAGCGTCACCTGGACCAGAGACAACGGCACCGTCAGCGGAGACACGGCCGTCACCTCCACTACGCCCATCACTGAGAGGAGGTAGGTGGGCCAACGCAGTGGTTCTCAACAGTGTTGTGATTTTGACAGCAAATTTAGATTTAGTTTTAGTCTTTTGAATAAAATTCCATTTTAGCCATCTGAAATGTTTTAGTTTTAGTCTAGTTTTAGTGGACTAAATCTACAGTCGATTTAGTCGACTAAAATGTATGTCAGGTCTTCATGGCGTCGTAATGGCTGATTTATCACTTGGTTGCATGCTGAAAATAGCCGTTCTACAAGCTCACAACGCGTCGCAGTTTACTTGTAAGGGCATGGTCACACTTTTATTTTACCTATGGAGCAGAATCTGCCAATGCTTTGTCAATGCAAATGCGTGGATTCATGGTCTTGCGCATCTTTCTCTCGAATCCACGCATTTGCATTGACAAAGCATTGGCAGATTCCGCCCCAGAGGTAAAATAAAAGTGCGGTGTGACCTTGCCCTAGCAGGGTATTTTTATATTGTGGTATTGCTATTTTTACTTAAGTAAAATATCTCAGTACTTCTTCCACCAGACATACAGTATGTATTGATTGAACGGATTACCTGTTACCCCCCAGTTACCTGAGCACTCTGACGCTGGTCCGCGTGCGCATGGAGCAGAGAGGGAGATACACGGCGACCATCGCCAATGACGACGAGGTCAGAGAAGTGGTGTTCGACCTCCAGGTCACAGGTCAGAGTTCACACAGACGTTGAGACAGACTGTTTGTTGAGACAAATTAAAGTCATACATAGTCAAGATGTGTTTAATTGAAAGTTACACAGTGTGACGTTAACTTTTAAATAATGTGTTAAAATGAAAACACAAAATAGCTGTCCTGGATTCAGATCACCAACAAAGTCACAATACAAGCGTTCTTTGTTTCTTTCTTTTTTTCTTTCTTTCTTTCTTTCACTTGTAATGCCATTTGTGGCACATTACATCATGTAGTATTATTTCTTGGAACCTGGTGTTTTATGATGTTTTTATGATGTGTGTGTGTGTGTGTGTGTGTGTGTGTGTGTGTGTGTGTGTGTGTGTGTGTGTGTGTGTGTGTGTGTGTGTGTGTGTGTGTGTGTGTGTGTGTGTGTGTGTGTGTGCGTGCGCGTGCATGCGTGCGTGGGTGTGCGTGTGTGTGTGTGTGTGTGTGTGTGTGTGTGTGTGTGTGTGTGTGTGTGTGTGTGTGTGTGTGTGCGTGCGTGTGCGTTTGTGTTTTAGCGCCCCCCAGGATCACAGAGCTTTCAGACCAACACGTGGCTCAGGGTCAGGCAGTGTTGTGTGTCACTGAAGGAGTGCCCACTCCCACAGTGCTCTGGTACAGCTGTCACAGCACACTGAGGTGGGGCCCACACCATTCATTCATTAATCAGTTAATTTATCCACAGGAAATGTGTCTAGTCACATAATCAGTTTACTGTAGTAATGTGTGATATTTACAACTTCACCAGAATGTGTACGCTTGTCTTTTATTTAAAAAGCTAGTTGTGTCGGTTCAAATAACTTATAGTATTTACTATTTACCCTAATGTAGTACTTTATTGCCAACTTTTATGGTATAAATCAGGGGTTTTCAACAAGTGGTCCGGGGACCACCAGTGGTCCTTGAGGGGGTTCCAGGGGGTCCCCAGCCAAATTAATAGTTAGCAACCAAATTGACCCTTATATGTCTGTAAGTCTGAGAGTGTACAAATGGAACCAAATGGACCCTAACAGGTCCATTTGGTTCCATTTGTACGCTCTCAGAGTTAAATGAACACTAATGATAATGATACAGTGTAGATTGGGACCCCCGAGAAATCTAAATGGTTGAGTCCCTGGCACATCTTTTCAAATGGGGGTCCCTGGGCTAATATTTGTCAATTTGGGGGGCCTGACACGAAAAAGGTTGAAAACCACTGGTATAAATGAATGGCATAGATGAATTAAATGATCCTCTCCTCTCCTCTCCTCTCCAGGTGTGGTAATAAGACAGTAGCTTGGCAGAGTCTGTCAGCTGATTCAGAGGGTGTCAGTCTGCAGCAGAACATCACTAATCTGGAGGAGAGAGGAGTCAGCCAGGTAAATGGGGACACAAAACCACATTACACCACCATACAATATGATACAATATGATATGACACAATGTGGCATGGTGCAATGCGATGGGATCTGCTGCGGTTACAGTAACAATACAATACGATATGAAAATACGATGGGATATGCTACATTAATATACAATATGGTGTGGTTCAATAAAAAAATGATATGATGGGATACGACACGATGCAAAGTAAAACATTTGAGTGCTTTTTCCACCACTGGCAACAACCCTGTGCTGTGTGTGTGCTGACAGGTCCGCAGCCTGCTGACCCTGCAGACCATGGGCTCTGTGACCGCTGTGCGCTGTGAGGCTCGCAACGAGAGAGGACGGCGGGCCTGGGACATACGTCTGGTGTCCAACTGTAAGAACCCAGAGGACCCAATACTGACCTGACTTCACTGGTGACTACACTGACTCTTAACTCTTAGGATGTTAACGCACCCTGCCTCTCTCTCTCTCTCTCTCTCTCTCTCTCTCTCTCTCTCTCTCTCTCTCTCTCTCTCTCTCTCTCTCTCTCTCTCTCTCTCTCTCTCTCTCTCTCTCTCTCTCTCTCCCTCCATCTCTTTCTCTCTCCATCCATCCATCTCTCTCTCCTGTCTCCAGCTCTCTTCTCTCAGGTTGCTGTGTTGGCAGCAGTTTTGGCGCTGGTCGTCATCGCTGTCATCTTCCTCATCATTCTCATCGTCCTCTGGAGAAAGGTCAGTCAGTTTGAAGTAAACAGTAGCAGTAGTCAGTCAGTCAGTCAGTCAGTCAGTCAGTCAGATTTAAGTGAAGTTAAACATAAATGATGATATTTAATGCAGCAGGTGCATCACATCCCAAAGAATCCCTGATTCAGCAACCTGCTCTTCAGTCTGCCTCATTAGACTGCACTACATCCGTTTCACCAGCAGATGTCGCTTAAATTAGGTTTAGAGTAGTGATTACATTTTTCAATAGGATTTCTGAAGCTTTGGAGTCCTTTTCTAAGCCTAATTTCACCATCACAGCTACAGTACTAGTATTTGGTTAAAAGATGGGCTATTATAGCTATAGTTGTAGTAGTTGTGTTATAGTGACGGTGCGTTTTAACAGCGGGCAACTCTGGGCGATGCCGGGCGATATCGCCCAAAAAGATAAAGAAAATCCATCTTTCATCGCCCCCCCGCCCACTTCGCCCGATCGCCGGCTCTCATAGACTTTCATTATATTTTTGGGCAATGTTGCCCAGAGTTGCCCGCTGTTAAAACGCAGGGTCTGTCATAGTACTACTAGTAGGTTGTCATAGTTTCACACAACACTGTAATATTTCCTGTCTCTCTCCCCTCTCCAATGTCCTTTCTTTTCTTTCCTTCCTTGTCCATTCCTCCCGGGTCCAGAAGCCTCGTTATGAGGTGCGTTGGAAGGTGATAGAGTCGGTCAGTTCTGACGGACACGAGTACACCTACGTTGACCCCACCCAGCTGCCGTACCACTCGGCGTGGGAGGTCCCGAGGGACAGCTTAGTGCTGGGTAAAGGACGTGAACTCTCCAGACAAAACACACACCAGTGGTGGACGAAGTACTCACATTCTTTACTTAAGTAAATGTATCAATACCACAGTCTAGAAATACTCATTTACAAGTAAAAGTCTGGTATTTAAAATTTACTTGAGTAAAAGTACAAAAGTATTGGCATCAAAATATACGTACCAAAATATAAGTACCAAAAGTAAAAGTACTCATTATGCAGAACGTCCCATTTCACAAGTTCAATATATATACAAATCAAATAATTGTAGTGAAGTAAAAGTGCAATATTTGCCTCTGAGATGTAGTTGAGTAGAAGTAAAAGTATTGAAATTATTAAGGAAAGATACCTCACATTTGTACTTGAGTGCATGTACTTAGTTGCTTTACACCACTGACACATAAACACACACACACGCGCACGCAGGCGTGCACGCACGCACACACACACACACACACACACACACACACACGCACGCACACCTTGCATCTCATGTCTTCTTATTCTCATTTAAACAATAAATGACTATGCAGTGAATGGTGACGTTACTGTTTGCTGTCAGGTCATACTCTTGGATCCGGGGCGTTCGGCAGGGTGGTTGAAGCCACAGCATACGGCCTGCTGCACTCACAGTCAACCACCAAGGTGGCGGTTAAGATGCTCAAATGTAAGTATGATTATTATTAATGTGTGTGTAAATAAGTACACAGTAAAATCATGTGTTAATTTAATCTCTTAACCCACTCACTTCGTACCACACTATGAGCTTGTACTGTATATCTGCTATTTTTGAAAAATCATGAAAATGTTTGCAAATCTTTGAATGTATATATAATTTTTTTTTCTTCAAATCTTTGCTTCTGTGGGTCCCTGGAACAAAATATTTTAGAGATGGGGGGAGGGCAAATACATATAATTTTGGGGATCCTTGACACAAGTTACCACTGATACAGCAACGTTTTTCAGAAAACCTCAATGGAGTCTCTCCTTCATCTATTAACACTATTGTGTGTGTGTGTGTGTGTGTGTGTGTGTGTGTGTGTGTGTGTGTGTGTGTGTGTGTGTGTGTGTGTGTGTGTGTGTGTGTGTGTGTGTGTGTGTGTGTGTGTGTGTGTGTGTGTGTGTGTATGTGTGTGTGTGTGTGTGTTATATTATATTTATAGCCACTGCCAGGAGAAGTGAGAGCCAGGCTTTAATCTCAGAGTTAAAGATTCTGAGCCACCTCGGACCCAACCTCAATGTTGTCAACCTGCTGGGAGCCTGTACCAAGGGAGGTGAGATACACTGTGTGTGTGTGTGTGTGTGTGTGTGTGTGTGTGTGTGTGTGTGTGTGTGTGTGTGTGTGTGTGTGTGTGTGTGTGTGTGTGTGTGCGCGCGTATGTTGAAAGACTGTATTGAAAAATGTTTACTGGGAATCTCCAATAAAAGAGTCATCATGGGATTTCTCTCTCTCTCTCTCTCTCTCTCTCTCTCTCTCAGGCCCTATCTACCTGATAACAGAGTACTGTCGTCATGGCGACCTGGTGGACTACCTCCACCGTAATAAACACACGTACTTACAGAGCGACGCAGAAGGCACGCAGCGAGAGAACAACACGCCGGGCAAGAGGTCAGCGTGCACACACTCATGCACGTATGCACAAAAAAACATTTGGTAGCCTATAGGCACGTGCACAAGTTGGTTGTGAGGGGCCTTCAAATGGCCGGCCATCTCCAAAAGGAGGGCCAAACAGTTAGCAAGGTACTGCTCAGTATCAGCTATCATAGGAAGCCGCTCAATTTGGAGCAGGCGTTGTATCCTTTATCCATCCATGATTTATGTCCGCTGTGTCTGACAAGTACTGTATGTCAACTATATTGTATGTAACAATGTGTTCAGCCTGGCATGGCCAGACTAATATAACTGCGTAGATATTAGTCTGGAATCTCTGTGTGGAACCTGCATTTCCAAGGGGCGAATTCAAAAAACACCTGTGGTGATAAACCCGCCCCATATTTGCATACAGGGCCCTGATTGGTCCCTCACTACTTCGGAGGGAGTGAAATCCAATCACAACTGAGCGGTGCCAGACCATTGTCTGACTGCACTGGCAGTGTTTATGTCCTTTGTACAAGGCATTCTTGTACTTCTGTTTATGTGGACATAAATAAATATTTCATATGTATACGTGTGTGTGTGTGTGTGTGTGTGTGTGTGTGTGTGTGTGTGTGTGTGTGTGTGTGTGTGTGTGTGTGTGTGTGTGTGTGTGTGTGTGTGCGTGCGTGCGTGCGTGCGTGCGTGCGTGTGCGTGTGCGTGTGCATGTGCGTGTGTGTGTGACAGTGACAGTGATGGGGGCTACATGGATATGAGTAAGGAGGAGTGTGTCCAGTACGTGGCGATGCAGGAGCTGGTAGACCACATCAAATACGCCGACATCGAGCCTGCGGTTTACGAGACGCCCTACCAAGAGCCAGGTAACTAAATAACAACAACAGCAACAATACTGATGTAAGATAATATCAGTGGTGTAAAGTAACTAAGTACATTTACTCGAGTACTGTACTTAAGTCATTTTTATCTTACATTTTTACTTTAGTGGAGCATTTCCAATGTACAGTTCTTTTACTTCTACTCCACTTCATCTCAGAGATAAATATTGTACTTTTACTCCACTACAGTTATTTGAAAACTTTAGTTACTAGTTACTTTGTTGATTTTGATTATTATTACAAAACATACATTAACCACTTTATCAATTTAAACTTTGGCTATTTGAAGATAGCAGATCTACAAGCTGATGCGACGCATTGTAGATCTACTGTAGAGCTTGTAGATCTGCTATTTTCAAATATGTTAATACATTTTATACATACCTTGTGAAACTGGACATTCTGCATAGTGAGTACTTTTGCTTTTGGTACTTTAAGTACATTTTGATGCCAATACTTTTGTACTTTTACTCAAGTACATTTTAATTACATTGCATTTTTACTTAAGCAAAAAAAAAAAGTACTTTTTCCACCACTGGATAATGTCTCCTTTCAACCTTTATTCACTCCTCCTCTCCTTCACTCCTCTAGGCCAGGAGGAGCAGGAGACATCAGCCCTCTCCCTCAGCGACTCTCCTCTCCTCAACCTCAATGACCTACTGGGCTTCTCCTACCAGGTTGCTCAAGGAATGGACTTCCTGTCCTCCAAAAATGTCAGTTCTCTTCTCTTCTCTTCTCTTCTCTTCTCTTCTCTTCTCTTCTCTTCTCTTCTCTTCTCTTCTCTTCTCTTCTCTTCTCTTCTCTTCTCTTCTCTTCCCTTCCCTTCCCTTCCCTTCTCTTCTCTTCTCTGAATGGGTTAAGTCAGTGGTTCTCAAACTTTTTCGTGCCAAGGACCCCCAAATAGACACTTATTAGCCCGCGGACCCCCATTTGAAAAGATAAGCCAGGGACCCCCATAATAGAAGATTTTTACGGCTCTCTAGCAGTGATTTCAACCATTTTAATTTCAAGGACCCCAAGTTTGACATGCATTAGGCTACGGACCCCCATTTAATGGCATGTATGTCTGTGGGACCCCAATTCATATTGTAAAATCAATGTTAATTTAACTCTGAGAGTGTACAAATGGAACCAAATGGACCCGTTAGGGTCCATTTGGTTCCATTTGTACACTCTCAGAGTTACAGACCCATAAGGGTCCATTTGGTCCCTGTCCATCATTTAGCTGGGGACCCTCTGGAACCCCCTCAAGTACCCCTGGGGGTCCCCGGACCCCACTTTGAGAACCAATGGGTTAAGTTGTTAATAACAAACTGTGAATGTCTTTATTCCCCCAACAGTGTGTGCACAGGGACCTGGCCGCCAGGAACGTGTTGGTCTGTGAGGGAAAGCTGGTGAAGATCTGTGACTTTGGCCTGGCCAGGGACATCATGAATGACGAGAATTATATCGCCAAGGGCAACGTGAGTTATTCTGACGAGTTAAAGGACGACTTCACCCATTTTCAACCTATCTTCATATAATTAGAGGAAAATAAAGAATTTGAAGAACACATATAAAGAGATAAAAGTCATGACGCTGTGATGCCTACGTCGTTACCACGGTAACCAAAGCAGATATGTCGATGCAGGGCGGCTTTGGGTTGACGTTGTTTAAATCAGTCTGAACAGACAGATATGTGACAGATCAGATCTGATCACTTGCAAATGCAGTGTGAACAGTCGGGCCGAAAGATCAGATTTGAGAAATGATATGAAGAATGGGTGAAGTCGTCCATTAATCATGTGAAATTGGTCCTTGACTATAATCACCTTTGAGTTAAGCGGGCAGCATACTTCAAAATAAGTTGTATTTTTCTCTGGCTTGCAAAAACCGAAGAAGTCCTCTGAAGACAAATTAGTCTTATGCTCCATGCGCTTTCGCTTAGAGCGTGGAACGTTCTGTAAAAATGTGTGACCATTCACACACCATGTTTGCATTGGTGTCAACTGGAGTGAATCCGACTATAGAACATATTGGAGCTGCCAAAAAATACTTTAGGAATATGTTTGTTTGTTTTCTCTGCAGTCATGCCATGTTGCCGTATGCTATTATGATGTACAGTATGCTGCCCGCTTAAACCTCAATACCGAACATTACAAATAGCAAGGAATGCTGGAGTCAGATAATAATGTAGATGTAAATCTTTATGCAGCCGAATTCTCAGTGTTAATTTTAGTCTGAGAAGGTAATTTCTGTGTGCGTGTGTGTGTGTGTGTGTGTGTGTGTGTGTGTGTGTGTGTGTGTGTGTGTGTGGTTGTGTGCATCCAGATGTGTACTAACTCTGCATGCAACATGTGTGTGTTTGCGTGCATGCAAGTTGTGTTGAGTATTTATTTGTGTGTGTCCACAGACATTCCTGCCAGTGAAGTGGATGGCTCCAGAGAGTATTTTCCAGAATGTTTACACCAGTTTGAGTGATGTATGGTCATATGGCATTCTACTGTGGGAGATCTTCTCACTGGGTACCCTATCTTATATATTTGGTTTTATATTCTATCCTTTCTGTTGTGTTTTATACCCTATCCTGTCTATACAATTAATGGGGAGACCTTAACATTTTTAGTAGTTATTCAATGTATGGACTTCATGGATTTCATGCATGGACTTACTGGAGAAAATTACTTTATAAAAAAATACTAACATTATGAAATAACTAATCGAAAAATGAAGGTATCCCTATTCATTTGAGGGACAATATCAGTCACCAGAACCAGGGACATGTGTTTTCATTTTCAATTAGACTAAAATGGAGTTTGAAGTTCAATGGGTTTATGTAGAGGGGGGGGGGGGGGGGCGTGTCTGATCAAATTAATTGAAATATCTACATATTGAATCAGCTACTTAATAACCCAGGAGTGCACAAAAAAGCCAGAAAAGACATGAAAATGACCCCAGAACTATTTAAAAGTGAAATTCCCCTTTAACCTTGCCTTACTAGTAATGTTCCAATGTATTTTGTCCCAGGTGGTAGCCCATACCCCGACATCCCCATGAATGACCAGTTCTACGCAGCCCTGAAGAGAGGCTATCGGATGCCCAAGCCCACCCATGCCACACAACAAATGTAAACACTGTTTAAAGATTATCTTATCATCCGTGCCTGACAGCATGGATGACAGAAAGAGGAATGGGAGTGTAGAGAAGGTGACATTGTGCAACACAGGTCACAAGAAACTGGTTGAGAAATTAATTAATTTAGCACTAACAAGTTATGTTTATAGATGTAAGCCCTGTTTATAGTATTTAATGATTGCCTGTAATGTTTGAAATCTAGGAACTGAAGTTCAATTTGTCATGCTTCTGTCTCTTGTTAGACTGCGTGTTGTAGATAGATGCAAGGTTTGATGTTTACCTGGTAAACTAGTTTCTTTGAAGCACTGCAATGTTCTCTCGTCACGTACACGTATGATTTCACACTTCACAATTGCTCTGGATGCTTCTGGATTCTAAATGCCTAATTGAAAATTGTAATAAGAGTGCCAGGTAGAGTCTAATGCGGGGTTGTCAAACTGATTTGTTCCAGGTCACCACTCTAAATAACTGTTTCATCCATGGCACCCCTGAATTACATTAACCGTTACTTTATAGCACCTTACATTTGTGTCATAATACGTCACGTAAATACGTACATTTTCCAGCTTGTCACAATGACAATTTTAGATAATATCAGTTTCCATTAGGACAGATTGAGAATGGCTTTATTCTTGACGTTCAACCACTTGAACCCCAGCATCACTATTCTGGGGGGAACATTCAAAAATATTTTTGGTGAGGAGATTTTGTGTAGATAAAAAAACGAACTCATTTCTGTTTTACTATAAGTATAGAGGGTCTAAGTGGTTAAACTGAAGTGATATTGATCAATTCCACATGTTATCAAAGTATTCTGCAGCAACCCTGGACACTGGCACCCTAGGGTGCCACGGCACTCACTTTGAGAAACCCTGGTCTAATGTCCTCTTCATGTAGAAGTGATAGCTGACAGCAGTGTGGATTTCGTCGACTAAAACTATGACGAAAAATGTTCGTAGACTATACCTTTTTTCACTGACAAAAAATAAATAAAAACCAAATAAAAACTAAACTATGATGACTAAAACTATGACTAAATATATTGACAATTTAAAACCAGACCAAAATGTTAGTGAGGGACTAGTGGAGCAGAGATCCAGTAGAACTAATAGAAAAGTCATTTTATGTTTGGTTGCGCTAGGGCATTGCGCTCTGAAAAGAGCAGATCTACAAGCTCACTACGCGTCGCAGCACGACACGTTGTGAGCTTGTAGATCTGCTATTTTCAGCATGCAAACAAGTGTAAAATCTGCCATTACGACGCCATCAAGGCACGCCGAAACACATTATAGTGGACTAAATCAACTGTAGATTTAGTCGACTATAATCTTATGATATTTAGTCGACTAAAACTAGACAAAAACTAAAACATTTCAGATGACTAAAATATGACTAAAACTAAATGGAATTTTATTCAAAAGACTATGACTAAAAGTAAATCAAAATGTGCTGTCAAAATCAACACTGGTGTGTCGTTGTGTTGTTACAGACATGAGGTGATGAGTCGCTGTTGGGAAGAGAAGGACGACGTGAGGCCTCCCTTCTCCTCTCTGAGCGTTTCCATTGGCAACATGCTGAGTGATGGATACAAGAAGGTACACCGAAGAATCTGAAGCTAGCACAGCAAATAGAAGGTTCAAAGATGAGCGCCTGATGCTTTAGCACTCATAGAAATGTCATACTGGGGATACTGTAAGAAAAAAGTCTTCACTTCATTTGTGTTTTAACTCATTTAATCTTAATGGGTTAACTCATTAAGACCTGAGGCCGATTCAAAAAATGTCTTTGTTTGCTCAGTTTGCTCAAAAAGTGACTTTACATCAGTGGTTGTACAGTCTGTAAGTCTTGTTCCTTTGTATTGCTATAGCGGTACCTCCAGGTGACGGAGAACTTTCTGAGCGGCGAGCATCCCGCGGTGTCCCGGTCAAAACCCAGCCCGGCTCCACGGCCGGCCGGGACCGCAGACGAGGTGGAGGTGGAGGCGGGAGCGGAGGTGGAGTTGGAGGTGGAGGTAGAGGCCCAGGCAGCAGATGATGATGGTAAGTTCTGGCTCTTTTTTTGGACTACAAGAACTACTGTAAGCGAACCGTGCCATTCGTGGATGGGTTTCCAGACGCTACCGGTTGGTCTCAGATAAGGTTCTCAGAACCTAATTTGGACCCTGCTAATGGAAACATAAAAAAAATGAATGGGTTCTGGAAATGTTCTGATTATGGAAGGTTCTGCGTTAACCCATCATCCTATCCTATATAATTAGAATTGCAGAGAGGGCGTGCGGGCCGGATCAACGGCGGACGTCACAAACTAACATGCAGACTTGCAAGGCGCACCGTTGCTCCGATCTGCAACAAACTAGGCACCAACACTGGTCAGGATGTCCAGCATCTGGTCTAAATACAGCCACACAATCTCCTTTGTGAACTGAAACATTTCAAATGGCCATAACTTGGTGACCATTGCTCTGATCAGCGCAATATAGGACTGGATTTGAAGGCCTGAAAATCTAGTAGTGGAAAAGAGCCATCAGTTTGTTTAGTATTGCTGATGTGTCTGTTTTGTAACATTTGATGTTATTCTTTAATCTGACCTCATCCTTTCTTGCAGGAAGCCACACCCCTCAGATTAGGGTCCACCAGTCAGAGGCGGAGCCAGAGGAGGCAGGCCCCTCCTCCACGACGTACGTCATCCCCGTCACGGACGTCACCATAGAAACCAGTGGCCAGGTGCTGGACACAGCCACTCCAGAGTTATCAAGGTACAACCGACCCCGCCTCCAACACACACAGGCACGCACGCACGCACGCACGCACGCTTTCTGGAGAAAATATTAGTTAAATCTTGAAAATAAGACCCCGTCCACCCTTTTTTCTTAAAAACATAGCTTTTTCTATACCTATCTTTGGGCATTTTATCCACACAACACATTTTTTGGCCCCTGAAATTTGACTTCTTGGAAAACTCATTCCAGGGTGAAAATGTTTCAATACGTTTGTCTGCCACGTCAGAGGTTTTTGGCCAGAGATTTAGGTTATTCTTGCTTTTGTTTACACATAGATACACAGTGGTCATATGGTTTAAGGTACTATGAGGAGGTTTAAGATCAGTGTCCCCCCCATCCATGTATGTTTTTCTTTTTGAGGAAATAAGTATTCTTAAAGCGTCTTGGCTAAGCATTCTCTACTGAAGCCATCTGTACCATCTCTTCTTGTCCTGTGTCTATTTTAATGTCAGTAAAGAGTCAGAGGTCCTCCTCTCTCTCCGCACTTCCTTTGTGGATGAGGAAGGGAGAGTAAAGTGAGTAAACACCGTCCTCGTCTTGCTCAACTCTGCTGCTACCGTCTGTCTTATAGCCGCGTGGCGCAATACCCCCTGTGTGTGTCTGGTATGGTGCAATAATGAATAACCTGCATGATGTGTGGGGAAACACTCATATTTCTTCCGTTACGCACGTCAGACATGTGTCGTGAACATTGTTTTCTGGAGTGAAAAACACAGGAACCTGTGTGTGTCAGCAATATCATGCAGAGCAGAACCCATACCATAACCCATTATTACACAACCTATACGTTCAGTGTTGGAAGAAATAAACTCTTTTACTTTTACTAATGTAGCTGCCATCATGTTTAAAAGTTCATATTATTATAAATAAGTGAATAAGTTAAGAATTCATAATGTTTTTTGTTTGGTCAATTCATGTTTGGATTGTTCTCTTTGCTTTTGCTGTGTATTTGAGTTGCTGTGAAGTCTAGGGTCACACTGACCTGGCAGCTGAGTCAGATCAGTCAATCAAGAAGTCAGCAAGGGTGGTTTAGATTTTGGTTAATTACCAGAGCAGGGGCAGAGGCATTCATTTTACTCTGAACAGCACTAGAGCATGCAGAAAGCAGCAAACAGAGAACAAGTGTTGTTGGTGGTGCTGTTTAAAGAAAAGATTTGATTTAAGTGAAAGGTTTAAAAGAAGAACTGTTTAAGTTAAGAAAGAGATTTAAGTTGAGATAAAAAGAAGACTTCAAGATTGTTTCCCCCACATATTTTGATGCGGCCAATGAGTTCTCACAGCATTTAATAAATGTCTGTAAAAGAAAAGAAACCTTGTGATCGTATCTGTCAACCGGAGGGAAGCTACGACTAATCTTTTACTTAAACCAGTAGTTCACCCAAAAAATACTTAGTATCAATTACACACCCCATAAAGCCTTGAATTCAGGTCGGGTGGTCTCGCCATGAGACCTCCGGTCGCTATAGGGGCCCGAGACAATAACTTAAACAAGTTAACCAAGTTAACCTTAGAAGCCATTGACACTTGATGTTTACCACAAAGTGTGATGAAACAAGATTCTAAACAAGATTACATTTCCTTTCCGTTATTTTAATGCTCTGTCAGTGGTGGTATTGATGTTATCTGGAGTTAGCAGTGGCTAATTATCGACTGACTGACTGACTGCTGACTATGAGGTTCAATTCATAAAGGTCTCACAGGTAATTTTATTACCTGTGTAGGTCCTATAAAGAGAAGAATGCATTCGCCATCTGTTTTGGATAAGGGGTGTCATGTTTTGCAATTAATTAAGCTTATCTAGACTATTTCTGTTATTAAGGTTATGTGATTTCTCTCAGACTGTGCAGGGCAGAGGCGTCTAATCTCTGAGTTAAGGTAACCGCATACCCTCGGATTAAAACTATTTCTTAATTCCATTTAAAGATGTGTTTACACTATAATTTAAAATTATAAAGCCGATAAAGTATAGTTTTGGACCATGACGGAGGCGCGCCGACTCAGCAGACCTTGAGGCTGAGGAGTCGCGCCCGAGCGCCTCCAGGCGCGAGTGCCCGCAACGACCAGCCGATGGGCTGCTAGTCGAATCAGCGCCGTCCGAGTTATGTACCGATAGGGACAGAATCGTAAATATTTTTGGTGCGGACTGCGTTTGTCCCACTGACTGCGTTTGTCCCAACTGTCACTCAAAGTGACTGACTGACTGACTGACTGACCAAAAACAAGGTCAGGACACAGCAAAATATCAATAACCTTTGAAGAATACATTGATGATTTGGTGGGAGACAAAATTGGTAATAAAAAAAGTGGTTGATTGTGTGGGATTATCAGTCAACCAGTCAACTAACCTGCCAGTCAATCAGTCAAAGCAACCAGCAAGCAGGCAGCAAACATATATATATATTCAGTGGTGTAAAGTAACTAAGTACATTAACTCAAGTACTGTACACTTTTGAGGATTTTTTGCTTTACTGGAGTATTTCTCATTTTCAATACTTTTACTTCTACTCCATTATATCTCAGAGGCAAATATTGTTCTTTTACTTATATGAGCTTGTAGATCTGCTATTTTCAAAAGATTTTTACAACATTTGTAAACGTGAAATGGGACATTCTGCATAATGAATTACTTTTGGTACTTTACAGTAAGTACTTTAAGTACATTTTGATGCCAATACTTTTGTGCTTTTACTCAAGTAAATTGATTACCAGACTTTTACTTAACTTTACTTTACGTAACAGAGTATTTCCACACTGCAGTATTGATCCTTTTACTTAAGTAAAAAAAAATGAGTAGCCTACTTTTTCCACCAATATATGAATCCTCTATATCTTCAGCCCTCAGCTGTCAGATGTCCCCGCTGAGAAGGACACCCATGATGATGCGTCAGAACCACAGGAAGTGACATCACAGCCAAACCAGGAAGCTGAGGATCCACCCCAAATAGCCGGCCCTCCTCCCTGCACCACCACAGAGGAAGAGGAGAGTTTCTTGTGAAGGTTTTTTTTTTTTTACTCCTGGGTCAAACCGGACTAGCTGTGGACAAAACAGGGCTGAACATTCTTCATTTCCGCACAGCCTATAGACCAGTGGTTTTCAACCTTTCTCATGCCAAGGACCCCTAAATGTATATACATTTGGCCACGGACCCCCATCTGAAAATGTTTTGTGCCAGGGACCCCCAGAAGAGAAGATTTGAGTTAAAAATTGCAAAATTCTACAAAATTCTCTTTCAAGATTTTTTGAAAATATTTTTGAATAGCCAACGTATACAATATGGATAAAGGGGAGAAAATGTATTAACACCTTTTTTCGGGGACCCCCTGGAACCCCCTCAAGGACCACCAGGTTGAGAACCACTGGCCTAGACACAAACACATTGTTTGTAATAATAACACATCCCGTAATAATAATAGGAATATAATAGTCTGCATAGAAACTGAGTTAAATGCGTTTTAAAAGAAAAAAAATACTTACATGTAATATATTCACATCACATAAGTGCCCTCTACCATTATGAGATTATATGAGATGTTGTTACGTTATTGTATCATAAACAATGAGGACAAAAAGAGGAAAAGGCCTGCTTAACCACTTAAACCCCAGGTCCGTATTGTGGGGAAAAGCTTTCGCTGAAAATAGACGAATAGCTTGTCAATTGGCTATTTTCAGCAAAGATATTCGATCATGATATAGAGCGAAAACAGAAGAGCAGTGGTGGAAAAAGTACTCAAATGATTTACTTAAGTAAAAGTGTAGAATTTCGAAGTACTCTGTTACAAGTAAGTCTGGAATTCAAAATTTACTTGAGTAAAAGTACAAAAGTATTGGTATCAAAATGTACTTGAAGTACCAAAAGTAAAAGTACTAAAATGTTTGAAAATAGCAGATCTACAAGCTCTGAGGGTTTAAGTGGTTAATGTGTTGTGACCTGCCAGTCAGCCCTCCACTGCCAAACACAGCATTCTACTGTGTGTGGTCACCTTGACGATGGCTGTTTTCATTGGATTTTTAATGCCCACAGTATTCCTGAAAAGTAGCTAATGGTCGGGTCTCATTTAGGATGAGCTGCTCCACGTATCATGAATGAATATCATGTTAAAAGTATTATTTTGTACTATTTTTGTATATGGGTACTATCTATCTACGTGTTGTTTTTCTCCAGGGCATTGCAGAGAGCGAGAGAGAGAGAAAGAGAGAGAGAGAGAGAGAGAGAGAGAGAGAGAGAGAGCGAGAGCTACAGAGCTTTGTTCCCTAGGCAGTTTGTCACCACAAGAACACTGTCACTATTAATAAAATGATGAAATGACGATCTCACTTTCCAAAAACAGTGCGTGATCATCATCTAGGTCTAGGGAAAACCAGAGGATGACTAAAGCATCAAGCAGATTTTTTTGGCAGCCAAAAATTGTAGTTGATTAAGAACTGGTTTCAATTATGTGGTGGTGGGTGTAACTTCTCTTCCCACAAATGTCTCATTTTCCAACAGATTATCCCATAAAACGTTATTTAGCCAAACGTTTGCTGAAAATGCTCACAAGTAGGTGTTTGATATTTAGAATCTGTGCTTTTATCGTGGGTAAACATTAACAATCTAACCTTCTGTAGGTGTGTAGCTCAGTCATCGCCAATTGGGGTGCCAGATAGTGTGATTGTTTTCAGCATTCCCTGGTGGACCAATTAGTCAGACACAGTACATGCAGTACAGATACTGTACAGTGTATAGTCAGACAAACACTCCAACGCAGTAGTTTTGAACTCGCTCAACTAAAATCAACAGTTTTGGCACCGCGAAACCTTCACTAGACCCATAACTGGAACTAAAACCTGGAAGCCAAACCCAGTGTTAGTTTCTAATTCACTGCTATATTGCTTTAAGGGAAGGATCGCTTTCTCTCTCTCTCTGTGTGTGCGTGTGTGTATGTGTGCGTGCGTGTGTGCGTGCGTGCGTGAACGTGCACTTGTGTGTATGTGTTTGTGTGTATTTTGAAGGAGGGAGGTGATGAGACAGAGTCAGACATATCAGATCAGCCTCATTGTTCTGTGATCAGATGAGTCATGTATCTAAGTTGTACATAAACAGTGTTAACAGAGCATATACAGTGACAAGTCAAACTGCACACAGTGTACAACCATAATGCTATATGAGAATATTCCTTAAGTATTTCTGCACTCACATTTAGCTGTTAGACGATATTCAGCTGGCATTTGCCTCTACCTTGAAGGTTGAAGGTTTAACAATCCGCTTGTCTATAACTAGCCATTGATTATGATTCATGATCATGATTTCTATCATAAAGATCATACAGTATATTTGGCCAGTAAATGGTAGAAGTGGCTGATTTGTATTTATTTTTTACCGTCACAGCGGACTTTAGACCAAACAAAGTAGTTTTTGACTCTTTTTGATGGTACAGAGCTGGAGGTTTGAAGGTACACATGTTTGAACTGTTTAAACTAGTTGCTGTTTTCTACGTTTGCAGTCAAGGTACATTTACTGGTCCTCTTTGCATCAGTACTATTACTGTCTTCATAATACAGTCCTATGGTTATAACCCAGTCCTGTCCTGCATTAATAGCCTACTAGCCAAATCATCATGGCATTACCACATTAACAACCGCACTTCCGGGTGTAGAGCAAGTGCTGCAATGAGGCAGTATTGCCCATGTCCATCATCTGTGTCATTTAACCTATTATTGTTTATGGCGGGTTGGCCACGTTTATAAGCTACATGATATGTGACGGAATGAATTCACGTGGAGTGGCGATGCACTTTCTGTTCTCTGTATGTGGGATGACTGTGTGTGTATATGTTGGTCTTTAGACTTCAAAGCTTTAAACTGGAAAAAGCCTTGGCCTAATTCATTACATACCGAGTTATCGCTGGCAGGCCAGTTCTTGCCTACGACTGCCCTATCTATATACTTTGTTGACCACCCCCAGGGGTCTATACTTAGGTCCCCTACATTTTTCCCTCTATACCAAAATCTCTTAGCCGAAAATACATGCTTTTTTCCCATGGATGTTTGCACGTTATGACATACCCAGAATAGGGATGCGAGGGTTGATGTGGTTAACCACTCGAAACCTAATGTCCCTATATTCCAGGGCTGAACATTCAACAAAAATCCATACAAAATCCAAAAAAGTTAAATAAGTCAAATAAGTTCACACAAAAAAAAGGAGCGGACCTAGTATAGAGCCCCAAGGAAACTCTGGTCAAGTAAATAGGATGTAAAACATAATAGTGACAATGCTGGGTGATTTCAACTTGGAGTTTTTTACATGAATGGGTTTCAACAACAGAACACAGGAGCAGTAATGTAAAAAGTGGGACTTGTACAGTGACTGCCTCTGTAGAAGACTGTGCTATATATACTGTAGGTACTGGATGAACGATTCATTCCATGTTTTAACCATGTACCTCTGTAATGTCTTTATAAGAAGACAATAGGATAAGAAAGAAATGTCTCTGTTGAGACCTTTTGTTAAATCAGATGCAGTCTTTCCTCTTGATTTATTTGGCAGTGACACTCCATGTATGCGTACTGTGGCAAATTATGCTTAGATAAAATAATATAAATGTAAATAAGGGTAACCTTAACCCTATAACAGTATACAGTATTTTAGTACTTTCCCTTCAAAGCGCATACAAATGAAGGCCTAGCATTTGAAATGAATGTTTTTTTTTATCATGATAAAGCAATGACATTGGAAATATTGCAAACTGAGCAAAGATGTAAAGCCTGTTTGTTTGGTTGGTGCTAGCATATTAGCATATTCTGTATATCAGTTTAAAGGGAATGTGGACAGGTTATTAGAATGTCCATGAAATAAAGATTTTTTTACTCTTCAGGTGAATTAATGTTTGCATTCTATTCTTCATTATTCATCTAAATTAGAAAAACTACATTGACTATCTGCATTGGGATTCAGTCAGAGGTGGAAAGTAACCAATTACTATTTTTTATTTGTATTGTACTCAAGTACAACTTGTTTTGATTTACTTGAGTATTTCCATTTTTTTATTTTACTAGTTTCTATATCTACTAGTTATTTATGATGTAGATTACAAAATATTCAGTAACTGATACATTGTGATGTACAGTATTAAAGCCAGGGGTGAGCAAGTATGTTTGGCCATGGGCCAATTTCTTTCTAAGTCATTATTAGGTGATGGACCAACTAACACAATCAAAGGCTAATTTAAGATCTGAAACTTTGCAATAATCAGTATATGAATTGCTATTTATTGCTTTAAGTCACTAAAATAAGATGTGTGTGTGTGTGTGTGTGTGTGTGTGTGTGTGTGTGTGTGTGGGGGTGTAATCATATGATATGTTACAGGTGCAGATAAGAATACTTGGGGTCATCCTTTTGTGAAGGCCACATCCTTCAATGAGGACGTTTAGTTAATTAAGAAAACACCTGAAGACAGACATACTCCCTTTTGAACAGCAGAGATAAAACAATCTCTTTCATTGAATAGGAGCTCAAGGTCTGTTCTTATGGAGAGAGACTTTATGAAACACATGCCTGTGAAGCACTCTCAACATGAATACAAGGTGCGTGGGGTTAGATTCTCTATTTTGACATAATTTAGTAGAGTGCTTTTCACACTTTTGAATTACAAGGATCTCCAATTGGGTATGCAAAAGTTAGGTCACAGACCCCCATAACTCAGAGAGTATACAAGTGGAACCAAGTCGACCCTACACTCTCAGAGTTACAGACCTTTTAAGAGTCAATTTAGTTACAAACTACAATTTAGCTGGGGACCGGTATGTAGGACTGTCAGAAATTGTAGATTATTTACCGGGCCAGATGTCATCACTGACGGGCCAATTTTGGCCCACCACCTAACACTGGTTAAAGGCAGACTAGGTAGCTTTTCAAATCTGTGTGTGATGTACACCCCCTCCCTCCCCTCTCTGACAGGTATCAAAGTGATTGCTGTCTTTGATGCATTCAGTGATTAGAGAGAGCACTAATGAGTTTCACACTTTTATGGTCCAATCAATCAACTTAGTGCACAACCCCTTTGTAGTTCAACAGGATCAATTAAGAGCTCCGGCCTCTCCCCCCACAGACTTTTCAGTCCCTGCAAAGGGATGAATGTCAATATAAACGGTGGAACATAAACAGTGGAACAAAACCAAAATACAGCCAGAGGGATATGTATTTCTGCAGGAAAACACACCAGCATAATTATATACAGTAGTGGCTGATAGAAAAAGCAAAAATAAATATATATATATTTTTCATTTAGGCTCAAAGTTACCTAGTCTGCCGTTAACCTTGAGAGTTCAACCTGTTGCACTCTTAGAAATAAATAATGCCGACGTAGCCTTGTGGATGTTTTGGGGCCCTGAACCAGCGTAGCGTGAGGTATTTCTACTCAGTCAGATGAACAGCATCAAATAGTAAGTTCTATAAACAGTGTTGATGGTGGATGCATGTGGAGCTGAAGGTTCTCTGTGCAGACATCATGGGTGAGAGTGTGTAGCAACACACTGTAATTGTTCATTCATTGTGTGTATCGAAGCGAACTAATCCACTTAGAAGTTCACGTGAAGGAAGAGGTTTTAGTGAAACTGGTGCTGAGTAAATTATGAAGAGTGACACAGTGGTTAACAGAGAGGGAAGTGGAAGTAGTACAGAAACAGACAGGCAGGCAGGCAGACACACAGACAGACAGACAGGCAGGCCTCTGGCCGAGAAAACCAAGAGAATGAGACACATTCACACAAAGCGAGAGTGACGCAGACAAAGACATCTAGGATATAGAGAGAGAGTCAGGCAGGCCAACGGTACGTTTTTTTTTAAGGAGTGGATTCCACTCTGAGCTTCTATGGTGCATGGTCCAACTTTTACAGGTTCTGTAAAGAAAAAGACAATACGGAGAGAAGAAAGAGTGAAGAGTGAAATCCTATGAAAATTAAGACAGGGAAGAGAGGATGATGATGTTTCTGCAGATTCTCCTCCTGTTGGCCGTTCTGTGCTGCTCAGCCCAAGGTAAGAATCCCTCTAATGATATAATAACAATTAACCCATTAAGGCCTGAGGTTCCGATTCTACAAATGTCTACTAAATCCTAACAGTTTTTTGAAAACATAAACCTATGTTGCTATATCAGTGGTTCTCAAACTTTTTCATGTCAAGGACCTCCAAAGTTATATGTATTTAACCACCGACCCCCATCTGAAGATATGTTGTTCCAGGGACCCCCCCAGAAGCAAAGATTTGAGTTAAAAATGTTTGCTTTAAAAAATATATATATTGAAAGATTTGCACCAATTTTCTACAGTAGATTAAAAAAGAAAAGTACATCTACAAGCTCATAGCGCAGCACTGAGTGCAGCACTTGTATATCTGCTATTTTTTTAATAGCCAAAGTATAAAATAATGGTTTAAGTGGTTACACAGATGTGTTCCCGGTCAATGTGAGATTTAAATGCGAGTTCTGAGGTATTGAATGTTATCAACTTTTACCCTGGGGCTCACCTCTTGGTTGTGAGCTTGTAGATCGGCTATTTTCAAATAGCAACATTTTTAAATAGGGCTGAAGTGGTTAATGTATGTTTTGTGATAATAATCCAAATCTTCAAAGTAACTAGTAACTAAAGTTGTCAAATAATTGTAGTGGAGTAAAAGTACAATGTTTGCCCCTGAAATGTAGTGGATTAGAAGTAAAAGTATCAACAATTTTACATACTAAAGTAAAGTAAAAAATACCTCAAAATTGTACTTAAGCACTGTACTTGAGTGAATGTACTTAGTTACTTTCCACCACTGGTTGATACTGAGATAATGTGAGAGCTTATTATAAATACATTTTCTTGGAGACTTCAGCAATAGAACAGGCCTCCTTGAGTCTTAATCCGTCCCAATTACACACACTGTTAAAGAAAGAAGCTTACAATCTACTTCATACACAGATTTGCACAAACAATTGCATGTGTACCAAATAAACACATTCTTTGGGTGATAAATTCCATTTATTCTATAATTTAGCTGCTTGTATTAACACTGTCTGTATAAGCCTTTTTCCACCTAATCTATAACCATGTGATCCTGTGGCTGCAAACTTTTCCTCAACCCTTATGCCTCCTGTAACCTCCATGGGTTCTCACTGATATTATCACTATTTCCTCCTCCTAAATTGGCGTTTTTTTTAGGTAAAAAACGCATGAATGTAAACGAATGTAGTGTAGAATGCAGTGGTGTAAAGTAACTAAGTACATTTACTGAAGTACTGTACTTAAGTACAATTTTGAGACTACTTGAGTATTTTCAATTTCCAATACTTTTACTTCTACTCCACTACATCTCAGAGGCAAATATTGTACTTTTACTCCACTACAATTATTTGAAGATTTTAGTTATATTAACCACTTCAACCGTATACATTTCGGCCATTTGAAAATAGCCGATCTACAAGCAACGCATTGTGAGTTTGTAGATCTCCTATTTTCAAAAGATTTGTATACACTTGAAACTCATCATCAGTCTTCAGACATCCAACATGATTACTATAGGAGAGCTGGTCGACTGTTCTCTCCGAATATTCCACTTTGAAATAATGGTAATGTTGAATTTAGATTATATATTTTTTGCATTATATGGTTGAAATCTTGAAACCCTTGACGTTGCAGCAACCACACGCACACACACACACACACACACACACACACACACACACACACACACACACACACACACACACACACACACACACACACACACACACACACACACACACACACACAGACTGTATAATGTATCTACATGTATATGGTAGGTTTGTTTGCTATTTTGTCTTGTTGCTGCAATGTCAACGCGCTGAAACCCAAGACTTTTACTCTCTTAATATACTTTTGGATGTAACGATACAAATCTCAAATCTTGATTTCAATCTTGAATATTAATTTCTAAACAGTTGTTTTTATCATTGGGTCCAGTCTCCTGACATGACCATCTGTTTTTACTGGGTCTGTCTTCATGTATGTACTATACCATACATAGGCAACTGGCGGCCCGGGGGCCACATGCGGCCCCCACTTAATGCGGACCGCAGGTTCATATCGGAAGACTGATATATTATTGATTCAGCTGTTACAATTCCAGACATGCAAACATGAGCCGCTTTAATTACTTCAGTCTATATTAGTAGTGACTAGTATTAAAATTCTATTGTCTTTTTTATGTCCAATGTATTTGTATTTAAGTTCATAAAGTTAACATAAGTATAACTAAATGCATTTGAAATTAAATAAAAATGTTACTTTTCAGGATTCCAATTCAAAAATAGCAAAAATAGCAGATCTACAGTACAAGCTCAAAACGCGTCGCAGTGCGATGCGTTTTGAGCTTGTAGATCGGCTACTTTTGCTACTATTGTGTGACATAGAATGGCAAAGTATGGCATTAATTTAAGAACAAAGTTAAAATACAGAGGTGTCGGCCCTCTGCAGTGAGTGTGGAAATATAGTGGCCCTCTCCATCATAAAAGTTGCCCATCCCTGTACTATACGTACCGTCAAAAGCTCACACTCACGTGCTTGACGTCACCAAACGGATCACTATGTACAACCAAAAGGAGCTCTTTTACATAGCCTTGTGTACGGCCAGGATATGTGAAGTGAAACTCTATGAGTGTGATAACAGTGTAGGTGATTATCTTTGGCATGTGAACACAATATTTTTACAGTAACATTCTATATCCGACGCTCTTTTGCATGTAACATGCCTACATGTAATAATGGAGGTTCTATGAAGATCACCATTTCCATCTGGCCAAAGGAGATGGAGATCGACACTAGTCTCCACAATTGTTCTTTTTCTCCAGTTCGTCAATGTGAGAACGATGCCATTGGGATGTTTTGAGTATAGTTAGGCTTTACCACAGAACAACTGCATTGATTTGTGTGGCTTTGTTGACAAACTGCACACATAATGACTTATATCGATTTGACTTATAGCTAAAGACTGATTGATGGATGGATGGATTGATTGGTAATAGATAGAGAGATAGATGAAGACATACATCTATAGGCCTATGTTTATTTTTTTTTAAAAGCATTTCATGATTATAAACCAGGTATGATATTGTCGCTGTTGGGTGGAAACCTTGTTTGTCCAAAACATACTTTTCAGGAATTGGAGAAAAGAACCTCTCATTGGTTCAATATTTATACGTATAAAACCCACAGACACACACTTTCATGTTCACTTTGCAATGACTCTTCACTCCTCCTCCTCCTCCTCTTCCTCGCCTCCTCCTCCACCAAGTAAGCAGGAGGAAGTAGAACTGAGAGGAGGAAGTGGGAGAAGCACACACACACACACACACACACACACACACACACACACACACACACACACACACACACACACACACACACACACACACACACACACACACACACACACACACACACCACAACCGCTACTACCACACCACAAAGCCCTCTGACCAAGATAGTGGGCGAGTGCATCTGTGTTATGATACTGGAGATGTTTATGTGAGCGCACTTAGCAGCAAGGCATGTGTGTGTGTGTGTGTGTGTGTGTGTGTGTGTGTGTGTGTGTGTGTGTGTGTGTGTGTGTGTGTGTGTGTGTGTGTGTGTGTGTGTGTGTGTGTGTGTGTGTGTGTGTAAGGCATGTGACATGTATGCACAACTTAAAGGAGCACTTCACCCATTTTCAACATTATCTTCATACAATTGGTGTTGCATTAAAAGGGTCCCTGGCTAATAAGCCTTATATGCCTTGATACATAATAATTGCCCTCTATAACTAAAATTAAAAATGTTGTTTCAGAAATAGTTAATCTTTTACTCAATCGGGACAGCGCCCGTCCGTCGCAAGTTGATGATGTAATTTGCCCATGTGTGATCTAGCCCTATGGAATTTATGGAATGTATGTGCAAATAAAAAACAACTTAACACTTCCTAAGTATGAGCTCCTAATATGAGCATCAAATCAATATTTTGATATGTTTTATTAGCACATACATTCCATACATTGAAGGGCTGCACCACACATGGACAAATGACATCATCAACTTGCGGCGGGCATTGTCCCTCTGGAGTAAAAGATTTTCTAAAATTAAAAAAATATTTAAGGTGTGTTTAATTGAAGATTTTAGTTATAGAGGGCAATTATAAAGTATTAAAGCATATTTGGCTTATTAGCCATGGGATCCTTTCAAAAAAGACATTGACCGAACCCGGCGTACCGATGATGGCGCTGGTAGGCAGGTTCTTTCTTAAATGGCCACAGCCCACCTCTAAGACACAGAGAGAGTGAACAGAAACGGTCTGTGCTGTCTTCCACACACACCGGCCGATTTCTAATCAGTTGCATGGCAGCAACTCAATGCATTTATGCATGCAAACATGGCCAAGACAATCTGTGCTGCAGTTTATACAATCAGCATGGGGAAGAAATGTGATCTGAATGTAGCCTGAACCCTTGATATGAGGCAGGATGGATACTTTCCTTCATGTGGTGAAAAGTAACTAAGTACATTTACATTTCAGTGCAATTTTGAGGAATGTTTTACTTTACTCGAGTATTTAAATTTTTCAGTACTTTTACTTCTCTAGTTACTACTTTGTAGATTTTGATTATTATTACAAAACATACATTAACCATTCTTGAGCATACCTGAGCGTATATTGAGCATGATTGAGGGGCAATTGAAGACACAGTATCTACAATATATCTCTTATATGTCATCATGATTTGTGTGCATGGGGATCTCATCTTAAACAAGCTCAGTGCTTAATGAGTCTCCCAGTTTAGTAGACCTTGTATTGTGAATTTGTACGTCCATGTACTGTTGTTCTCATGTCTTACTAAATAAAGTACATCAATCAATCAAACAGTATAGCTGAAGATCAGTTGTGACAGGGTATAACAGTTGTACAGGCTTTTCCACAGTGACTCCATTAGGGCTGAAAGTGATGAGGTGAAAGCTTTTACGATTACAACAGAGTGTATATTCTCACTGGCTGTCATCACTGACTTCACCTCTGCTTCAGTGTGTGTGTGTGTGTGTGTGTGTGTGTGTGTGTGTGTGTGTGCGTGCGTGCGTGCGTGCGTGCGTGCGTGCGTGCGTGCGTGCGTGCGTGCGTGCGTGCGTGCGTGCGTGCGTGCGTACGTGGTCCCCTCCCAGAGAAAATGTGTTTCCTGGATCAGAACGCTGTTTTTTCGTCAGAACCCCCTCCCTACACAGACCCCACACACACACACACACACACACACACACACACACACACACACACACACACACACACACACACACACACACTTCCATGGAAGCCCTCTATAGTTCTCATTTCCCTTTTCTCCAACCTAACAGCTCTAAATACCACAGAGACAGAACTGTCCTGATTACCAAACCACCAGAGTGTTGATATGGCTCCCAACTGCCACACATTCACCTAGTCACATGATCTATCTATCTATCTATCTACAGTATCTATCTATCTATCTATCTATCTATCTATCTGTCTGTCTGTCTGTCTGTCTGTCTGTCTGTCTGTCTGTCTGTCTGTCTGTCTGTCTGTCTGTCTGTCTGTCTGTCTGTCTGTCTGTCTGTCTGTCTGAAAACCTGTTCATTACCAAAAGTTTCAGGTATTTGTGTTTGTGTAAAAGTCAACCGGCAGTTCTCAATTCCTGAAAATAAGTTACCTACCCATCATTGCATAGACAAACATAAGTACAGTTTCAAGCTTTAATTATCCTTTATTATATTAGGACTCTTCAACTCTTCTTACTATAAGTCACAGGTATACTTCATATCACTGCAGACAATCTTCCAAAGCATATGTTTTCAGTTAGTTTATTTGTTAGTGGAATATACAGTATCCCATTCTCATTCTGCAAAGCCCAGCACAGCTTTTAGTTTTGACTAATCTGATTAGAAAGGTTATATAATCTAAAGTAATCTCATTATAAATGAACTAATGCTGGTTGCACTTCCAGGGGGCCCAGCTGATTCTGGACACCCAGAACCATGGCTCGTCAACCAAAGCCTCTTGGTAGAAAATCACTTGATGTTAACCAACTAACCATACCCTATACTATAGCAATGAGATTTTCTGTTGTTAACAAACTAGCTAGAGAGCTTGCTGTTAAGGAATGCGACACCTCTAAGTGCCCACTCTTCCGGGTGCCCACCTTTCCCTAGTTCCCACTCTTCCTACTAGTGCCCAGTTATCCCGACATTGTATGTCTTGTCTTGTCACTTAATGTTAAGACACTTAATTAGAAAAACGCTTGGTCAGCTCCTTGCATTTTGGGCCCATGGCCCGGGTGCATTCCAGCAGTCTTGGTGTGGTGTGTAATAATGGGGAGGCACCTGGGCCTGTACCTCATTGAGCACCTTATTCCAACCAGGGGTGACCTGCGACACCGGAGGCCACCCCATAGAACCGCCTCTGGTGCTGTTTACTCACACTGTGTGTAAACAGCACCAGTATGTCATACAGTATGTACTTCGGTTACTTTGGGTGACTTTTCATCCCCTGCACGACTATGACAACTAAATGAACACACAGCAACAGGTTTTGAAAACAGTTTCAGCTCCATTGAACCGACCAATCAGGACGGTTGTTGTTAGGACGTTTCACTTTCAGCCACAGAGACAGGATCTGGAAGCAGTATAGCGTGAGTGGCTTCTTAACGTGGCGTGGGAACATGGAGGGATCACGTACACGCGTACATGCACAGTGCCCGAGCACCACCTGCCCCATATCACCTTCACAGGAGAAAGTGCCCTTTTTTTATGCCCACATCGTTTCTCTCATAATTACGCACAGCAGCAGAAAGAAAGAGCCCTTCCTCAGTGTTTCTGAGACATGTGTGATGTCTGGTTTTAGGACCTGCCTAGCAGTGTTGATTTCGTCGACTAAAACTATGATGAAAAATGTTGTCGACTACCTTTTTTCACTGATGAAAAGTAAATAAAAACTAAATAAGAACTAAGCTACGATGACTAAAACTAAGCCTAAATATACTGAGAATTTTGTCAACAAATAAAAACTAGATGTTATAGGGAGGGACTATGGAGAAGATGCAGTAGAACTAAAAGACAAGTCGTTAGCTTGGGTATTGCCCTGTGAAAATCGCAGATCTACAAGCTCACAATGCGTCGCACTGCGACACATTGTGAGCTTGTAGATCGGCTATTTTCAGCATCCAACCAAGTTATGCAACCAAGTTATGGAGGATAATTTGTACATTTTTGACTTTTACGCACCTGTCGCTAACCCTTGGGGTGTGCATCGGCCTCCTTCACAAAAGCATGCAACCAAGTGAAAAATCAGCCATTATGACGCCCTCAAGGCCTGCCAAAATACATTTTAGTGGACTAAACCAACTGTAGATTGAGTTAAAATACTTGCTTAAATATGCACACTTTGCAGCTAGCACAGATAGCTCTTGTATCCTCTTATTATGTTGTTGAGCTCCTGATTATTTTCTTTCCGACTTGTAAACAAGCCAGTGAATGAAATCAAGTGTTGCTGGTGGAATACAAGAACGCCTTGTCCCAAAACACACTCGCCACGGGTATATCCGGCGGCCTCGGCCAGCGAAAAACATAGGGGCGAGTGTGTTTTGGGGCGAGTGTGCGTTTCTCGACACACACACACACACGCACGCACGCACGCACGCACGCACGCACGCACACACACACACACACACACACTGCACCAAACCTCTGTTCCCCCAAGAATAGGGATGCTGGGATTCAAGTGGTTAATGTAAAAAGTAGAATAATAAAGTTCCTATATCTCCGATGACTCCCTAGGGGTCCCGGACCCCCTGTTGAAGATCCCACCTGGCCTAGACATTAAGAAATGCTTCATGTCATCTGTGTCTCTGTCCCACTATAGAACCGAGTCCTCCATCAATGCTTCTGAACTCCGGCTCTCTCCCAAACCGCTCTGAGGTTGTTCTCACCGCCGGCACGGATCATAGCTTCACCCTAGGGTGTCGTGGCGATGGCTCTGCCATCTCAGTGAGTTGGACCAGCACAGCGTTTAAACTGCGCTATAACAGATTGACAGACTCGCTGACAGTCAGACCTTTGGATGCCAGACACACCGGGACGTACAGCTGTGGGTACCTGAACCAGAGCTTGAGACACTTGGACTCATGGGTTCACATCTACGTCAAGGGTGAGATATGACTTGAAGTTTGCTGTTGGATTATCAAATTGTTGGCTAGTTTTGGACGTTACACTGCATAAATATGTTAATGTTTATGAACCTATACCTATGTCTGTACCCCTGTTGGCCACCAGAACCTTCTCTCCCACTTGTTTGTCCTTCTCCAAGTCCAGACATTCAGAGAACAGAATAAAAAGGTTAACGCTGCAATACGGTTTCTGACCACTGGAGGGCAGCACATATAGTAGCTTCATGTATTTGAGTAAAAATACAAGACATACAGTAGGCCTCTTGTTGGAGGGCAGTAAACTGGCTGGTGACTGACTACCCGGCGCAGTGTTTTCTCTGAGTTTCCAAACTTTCCACACAGGCACTATGAAAACACCCTGTTAGCTTGTATTGCTGTGTTACCTTACCAATCATGGCACCCATGCAGTATCTAACTGGCAAACAAAAAATATTATGTCCCACTTGCCCTTTATTTGGAGAACCACCCAGACCTAATTAGTGGATGAAATAAAATCTGTTGAGGAACCTGTACACTAAAATCTGATTTGTGGTGTATCATTTGAGCATAATATAGAGAAATATTACATATTTTTGCATATTTCGCAACTTTTCGCATATTTCGGACCTTTCCGCATATGCTTCATGCAATTTCACCGCATAAAATCACATAAAAACCCTGCATATTTCATCCCAAAATCAAGGATTTTAGCCCGCAAAATCAAAGATTTTAGCCCACATAATCAAGGATTTTTGCCTGCATTTTTCTGTAGGGTCTAATAATAAGTTTATGTCAGCTGGCTGCTATTCATCAATACCTCTACATTAGAGGGGGGGGGGGGTCATTAGAATCAATGTTATATCCTTGTGAAATAATAAAAACACAGACTTCATCGTCCCCTCTCCCTTTCCTACAGATCCCGCCCCCTCTGCCAACCTCTTTGTCACTCCAAGGAGTGCCCCGTCCTCCTTGAAGGACGGGCAGGACTTCCTGTTTGAGTGCCTGCTGACCGACCCCACCGCCACCGACTTGGGCTTCATGATGCAGGGGGACGTCGCCAGAGGACGAGGAAGTCTCCTGAGCGACATGAATGTGACCGTGGACCGCCACAGAGGTGCCCTGATCAGGGACATGAAGCCCGGCAGGGGCAACTATGTCTGCACTGCCAGCAGAGACGGAAAAGAATACACCTCCAAACCTGTGAGCATTGTGGTGACACCAAGTAAGAACCCTCAATTGATCGATCGATCGATCGATCGATCAATCGATCAATCTGTCTGTCATGTATCTCTGTACACTTGGCCCTGTGCAGCTCATTTAGTATACATCCAGTGGTGTAAAGTAACTAAGTACATGTACTCAAGTAGGCTACTGTGCTTATTTTTGAGGAATATTTACTTTACTGGAGTATTTCCAATTTTCAGGACTTTTACTGCTACTCCAGTACATCTCAGAGGCTCAGAGGATCTACAAGCGTGTAGATCTGCTATTGTAGATCTGCTATTTTCAAAATAATGTTATGCATTTGAAAACGTGTGAGATGGGGCATTAATTCTGAAGAATGAGTTCTTTCTACTTTTGGTACTTTAAGTACATTTTGATACCGACACTTTCGTGCTTTTGAATTTCAGACTTTTATTTGTAACAGAGTGTTCCTACATTGTAGTATTGATACTTTAACCCCCCCCCCCCCCCCACCAGGGTTGCGGTCCCCTCCCACTGTGTCTGTCTCTGAGAAGGAGCCGGTCCGTATCGTGGGAGAGAAGATGGACATCACCTGTATCACCAGCAACCCCAACCACTTCTACACCGTCACATGGACTCACACACACATACAGGTCAAATGACTCCCATAATGAGAAGAATACATCCTAGATATATCTTATATGTTACGTATACGGTATTATCTTCCAAAATGTGTACAGCATTATCTGATTGTTGTCCTATCTGTGCAGGCACTGAATGTGACTAAGACAACGCGTCAGTATGTGCAGCCAGTGCTGTACATGAACAAGACCGTCTCTGTGGCGGCTGTTGAGCACAGACACGGCGGCGTGTACACCTGCACTGCCATTAACGAGGCCGGGGCCGCCACTGCCACCACTACACTGAGTGTACTGGGTAAGGGAGTAGGGCTGTCACGATTACAAATTTAAGTTGACGTTTACTTGTCACTCAAATAATTGCGATTAACGATTTAATTGTGTGTTTGGCGTTGAACATTGGAACATGTGAATACAAATTTAATTTCTGTTTGCCTTTTAGGCTTCGTAATACACTATTATACATGTACTTCTTAAAAATAAATTGGAGAACTTCTTCCACCACTGGACAGAAGTCGTGCTGATGTCCTTTCTCTCTTCTCCCCCTCCTCTTGTCCTTCATCAGACGGGCCCTACCTGAGGCTCTACCTGCAGCCTGTGCAGAATGCTAACATCAGCACTCACTCAATGGAAGAGAATGGGTCTGCCGCGCAGGCTAGCGTTAGCAGAGATCTAACGGAGGTCTATGGAGGAGGCACTACCAAAGTGGAGGTGAACGGAGGACAGGATGTAAACCTGATGTTGGTGATTGAGACCTATCCTGCCCTCCTCTACCAGAGATGGACCACACCGTCACACCTCAACACCACAACGCACCTGGAGAGCCATAACAACAGGTCACATTCACTGTTATTATTAGTTATCAATATTAGTTAGTTGTAGTAGAAGAAGTTAGTAGTAGTAGCAGTAGGGGAATACATTATCATAAGTGTAATAATGAATAGCATTTTTATGGCGCCTTTCTAAATACTCAAAGCGCTTTACAGTGGTTAATTCATACAGGGGGGGCATTAGGAGGTGAAACGGTAAACACCAGCGTCCTCACTTTTCCCACATTCACACACCAATGGTGGCAAGCTAGCGCCGACCGACTCATTGGAGGCAATGTACATGTAGGGTTCAGTATCTTGCCCAAGGACACTTCGACATGTGGACAGGAGGAGCCGGGATTCGAACCGCCGACCCACGGATCATTGGACGACCTGCACTACCTCCTTAGCCACAGCCGCCCAATTATAGTAGTTGTAGTTGTGGTCTAGTACTCCCCTGCTCAAAAAAGCTTTCTGTCTTAGGTCTGCAGTAGTGACCAGGGTTCCAATCCCAGGAAAAAAAATCTCCATGAATTCAAGGCTTTATGGGGTGTGTAATTGATAGAAAATAAGTAATATTTTGTGTGAACTACTCCTTTAAGATGGTGTGTTGTACTGTAGGTATAAGGCCAGTTTGCTGCTAATGAGAGTGCGACCTGAAGACAGAGGGACCTACACCCTCCAGTACTCCACCCCGTTCTACAACAACTCATACAGCCTCCACCTGAGAGTTTACCGTAAGGAACAAATGCCTCTCCACACATTAGAATTATAAGAATTAATATTATTATTATCACAGATAATAATGAATTATTAATTATATTATTATAAATTAATTATATGATTATTACAGTACATTAGATGGAGAGCTATACTGGGATATATTGGCAATACATTGGCACTGGTGTGCTAAGGTCGTAGATCAGCTCATCAGAGTCAATCTCATGGTGTAACACAACCTTTAGTGTATTATTGTTATTGTTCCACAGATTCATTATTCATATTTGTGATTAGAAAAAAAACTATTTTGTTATTATATTATGGTTGATGTGTTCATATTGCCTGTCAGCCGATCACATTGTCTTTAGCATGGCTCTTATCCGATCACATTGGCATTAGAATGCCTGTCAGCCAGTCACAATGTGACGTCAGAAGAACTAACTGTGGTATAATTGTCATTATTCCAGAGCCTCCCAGTGCTGAAGTTAGACAGAGCAATGGCAGCCTGACGTGTCACAGCACTGGATATCCCTTACCCACAATCCTCTGGTACATCTGCCCAGCTGGGGTCACAGAAACGTATGTCCAATCACCAATTTTATGTTATGTTATGTTATGGTGGGGGGAGTGTAGCGCCCAGGATCACTTAGATAATTGGCAAAATTCAATAAAATAAAATAAAAATCTATAAATTGACCCGAAAGTAACTACAAAACAAAGTATTTCCTTGTTTACGGTAATGAAAGTATTCCATAAGTGTTGCGCTGGCCGTCCGTCCAGTGCAACACGGTCACCTCGGAAAACAAGGAAGTGTTGATCAAATAGAATACATTTTTGGTTACTGCATTGTCTATTTCTCTCTTCAAATGTTTTCAAAAACAGTTGAAGAGAGCAACGTTTAGTTGTAAATGATATTGTGTGTTTGTTTACATGGCTGACATGTTGGAAACAGCACAGAATTCAAGTAGTGCAGCAGGTGCTCTGAGCCTTTGATTAGACAGCGGTCTGTTATTGAGCTCATCGGTCATTATGCAGAAAGAACACACCGCTGAATTCAGCGATTGACCAATCAGAATCAAGCATTCAACCAAGCCCTGTAATAAGTTATGTTATGTTATGTTATATTATGTTTTCCAAAATGACAGGTGTGGCGATGACTCCACCTACCGGCTTCCAGCCACTAATCAGACCAATGAGACGGAGGACGAGGTACAGACACAACTGTTGCTGCCGGCGACTACTGATAATGTCACAGTAGAGTGTGTGGCCTCCAGCCATGTTGGGACGGCTCGTGACGTTTATCGGATCGTGACGCGTCACATACGTATGTATCACAGCAACGCACAGAAGTACATTTTCAGTGTGTTTTATTTAGAGTCCGGCCGATATATCATATTGGTGTATCAGTGATAATTGTTTTGACGATATCGGCATCGGCAATTAAGCAGCTTTCCAAAATATCCCATTTACAAACTCACAACGTGTGGCGATGCAACGTTTTGTGAGCTTGTAGATCTGTATTTTAGCCTAAGTGGTTACATAAAGTTTAATATATAATATACTTAAGACTTGTGCTTATCACAAGTCATTTGTTGGTTTGTAAGTTAAATGTTCTCAAATAGAAACTTCAATCAAATCAAATTGAAATTTTTCAGAAATAAAGATCGGCATCAGATCCAAACATCTGCCATTGGTCGGGCTCTAGTTTTATTAAAGTCTTTGTAAAAGAATACCCACAGTAATATTGTTGTTGTTGTTGTGGTATAGCCTATAGGTGTTCTTTCAGTAATATTGTTGTTGTGGTGGTATATAGGTGTTCATTCAGTCACCAAACAAGCTGATGGAAACTTCTCTCAAACTGTAATTGGAGTGTCCAGCATGGCAGCTGTCCTATTCCTTCTCCTATTGGTTGCTGTTTATAAGTACACACAGGTATGTTGGTCCGCTTTTAGTCTGTAGTTGATATCTTTTTGTCTGCAACAAAGCAGCTAGTATACGCCACTGTCGGTTGAGGTTGGGCCAATAGTTTAAAGTGCTGCTATTTTAACGTATTCTTCCATCATCTCTCTCTCTCTCTCTCTCTCTCTCTCTCTCTCTCTCTCTCTCTCTCCTTGCAGAAGCCCAGGTATGAGGTCCGTTGGAAGATCATTGAGAGTAGCCATGGTAACAACTACAGCTTCATTGACCCCACCCAGCTGCCATACAACCAGAAGTGGGAGTTCCCACGAGACAGGCTGCGTTTGGGTAGGCGGTGTTTCAACTGTCCAATAAAATGTAAAATCAAAGTAATATATGGTCGCTATACTGCCTCCCCGTTGACAGTCGGGGCGCCTGATGGAGGGGAAAGGAACTGGTTGGAATAACGTGTTCCTTCCACGCGTTACGTCCTACTGGGGAACCTCCCCCCTGTCAGGTGTTAAGAAGGCTAGTTGGCTCTCATGCATTGAAGGAGGCAAGAGCTTGGCTCTGGGCTCCCTAGGCTGGCAACGGGAGTGTAGCAGGACAATTGGCCATGGGTGAAAAACAGCCCTTGAAACTGACAGTGTGTGTGTGTGTGTGTGTGTGTGTGTGTGTGTGTGTGTGTGTGTGTGTGTGTGTGTGTGTGTGTGTGTGTGTGTGTGTGTGTGTGTGTGTGTGTGTGTGTGTGTGTGTGTGTGTGTGTGTGTGTGTGTGCGCGCGCGTGCGTGTGTGCGTGTGCGTGCGCCAGGTGCTGTGCTGGGTGCGGGGGCGTTCGGTAAGGTGGTGGAGGCCACCGCTTACGGTCTGGGAAAAGAAGACAACACCCTCCGCGTGGCCGTCAAGATGCTCAAACGTCAGTCTCACACCTTTCATTCACATTCACCTATCTCTCTCTAGTACTTTGAAGTGGCTGGTATTTTGGCCTTACAGTGTACATCTCTGTATGGGATATAACTTCCTCTCCTTAGCCTCATAGCATAATTGCTTAAGTCATATTTTTAAGGTTTTCAGGAAAGAAGAAATTAAAAATTGTCTTAGGCAAAAAAAAAAACGTTTTGACTAAGTCATGTTTATCTGCCTTTATTTATATCTGCCCAACTCTACTCCCCTAACACTACTGATTCACCCTGCTTTATTGCCTATGTCCTCAGCCTATTAGAATGCTTGTTACACTCAAAATCATTTCAAGTCAAAAAGTTGACTTAAAATCACTTTCTGCCTAAGTCATTGTGGAATGTAACAAGCATTCTGATAGACTGAGGATACAGTACATAGGCAATAAGACACAATGAAGCAGCAGTGTTAGGAGAGTAGTAGGCCTAAAGTTAGGTAGAATTTTTTCTTTGGCCAAAACATTACTTAGGCAATTATGCTATGAGGCTAACGTTTTTAAACGCTATTTATGATGATATTCTTTGTTTGGTGTGTGTGTGTGCAGCAAGTGCCCATTCAGAGGAGCGGGAGGCCCTTATGTCGGAGCTGAAGATTCTGAGCCATCTGGGTTACCATGACTACATTGTCAACTTGCTGGGTGCCTGCACCCTGGGAGGTAGGGAGACATTTTGTGACTTTGGACTCTGATTGTAGTGTAGATTAATTCTGCCATTGTGGTCTGATCGTAGTGTGTAGATTCTGCCGTTCTCGGCAGTTCGAGCAAGAATCACCAGTGTTGAGGAACTGTGCTAATCACCAGTGTTGAGGAAAATAGCTGAGAAAGCGTTGTGAGCTTGTAGGGACTTTTCAAATAGTCAAAGTTTAAATAGGGCTGAAGTGGTTAATGCATGTTTTGTAATACATAATCAAAATCTCCAAAGTAACTAGTAACTCAAGTTTTCAAATAATTGTAGTGGAATAAAAAGTACAATATTTGCCTCTGAGATGTAGTGGAGTAGAAGTAAAAGTATTGAAAATTGCACTTTACTCCAGTAAAGTAAAAGTACCTCAAAATTGTACTTAATTACAGTAGGCTACTATGAGTAGTACATGTACTTCGTTACTTTACACCACTGATGTTACCTTTATGTACCCCGACAGGCCCCATGCTGATGATAACAGAGTACTGTAGCCACGGCGACCTCCTCAACTTCCTGCGGGGGCGTGCCCAGATGTTCCTGGACACCATCTCCAGTGTGTCGGTATTGGAGGAGGACCGCGAGTTGTACAAGAACATGGCCGCCCAGCAGGCACGAATCAGGACGTACGTTCACATTCCAGTGGTGGAAAAAGTGCTTAAATGTTGTACTTAAGTAAAAGTATCAATATACTGCAATGTAGTTTCAAAATCTACTTGAGTTAAAGTACAAAAGTATTGGCATCAAAATGTACTGAAAGTACCAAAAGTAGAAAGTACTCATTATGCAGAATGTCCCATTTAAAGTTTTCTTTCAATACCAGTCACCAGAACCAAGATCTGGTGTTTTCAATGAAACATGGTTAAAATGGAGTTTGAAGTTATGGGTTTGTATAGGAAGGGGGCGCGTCTGTTAAAATGAATATCAAATTTCGAAATGCTGAATCAAGCAACTTCAAAAACTGCCTGGGGCACTCACAAAAGCCTGAGTAGACGATGCAATGACCCCATGTTTGAAAGTGAAATATCCCTTTAAAAACTTTAACAAAACACAAAAAAGGGCTCAAATCAGGACCTATACTCCCTGACTCTGTGGAGACCTGTTCACAGTTCTACTACTTGACATTCAAGCTTGTTGTGTATTGCAGGGACAGTGGTATCTCTTGCGGTTCAGAGGTATTTCAGGAGATGCTTCCGATGCAGACACTAACCCAAGGTAAAACACGCACGCCACGCACGCACGCATACACACACACACACACACACACACACACACACACACACACACACACACACACACACACACACACACACACACACACACACACACACACACACACACACACACACACACAAACGCGCACGCACGCACACACATTCTCAGCCAGTTGTATATGGAACGAGCGATACGAATAGACGTTATAGTGTTGATGATTGTTATGTTGCTCTGGGTATGAAACATACTGTCTCTCTCTCCAGCAGACAGTCAGTCAGACAGGCGGTCAGACAGCTGGTCGCTGGACGTGGATGACCTGATACTGTTCTCCTACCAGGTGGTCCAGGGAATGGAGTTCCTGGCCTCCAGAAACGTAAGAGAGATGCATGCAAAGACACGTACTGTAGGCCAGGGGTTCTCAACCTGTGTGTGTGTGTGTGTGGGGGGGGGGGGGGGGGCTCCAGATGACAGTGAAATGACAATTTAAGGACTTTTAAGACCTTTTTAGTACCTAAAAAAATCAAGAAGAAAAAAAGAAAAGAAAGACCATCACTGCATCAAAGGTAAAAAACAAACTATACTATAAAAACTGGTCAAACATTGGCCAAATAGTCAAATAATATAAGAAAGAGGTGAAATTATTGAAAATAGCGGATCTACAAGATCACAATGCCTCGCGTTGCGAGCTTGTAGATCTGCTATTTTCACAATATTTATCTCTGGAACCGAGTCAAACTAAATGTAATGCCTCAACTTCTACAATGCTTGTCAGGGTGGGGGATCCCCAGTTCAAATATGATGATTTTGGGGGGTCACGGCCTGAAAAGGTTGAGAACCACTGATTTAGGCTACATGTACTATACACAAACACTCGTGTACACAAACACTTGTGTACACACACACACACACACACACACACACACACACACACACACACACACACACACACACAGTGCACATATATGCCTGCATATGTGTGCATACTCAAAGGTGCATCCACGCACGCTCAGGCCGAAAAACACGATTGTGCACAAACAAAAACACAAGCAAATACATACAAAAACTTGTTGATGAACATGCAGAAATGCGCTCGTGCACACACACGCACACGCACACACACACACACACACACACACACACACACACACACACACACACACACACACACACACACACACACACACACACACACACACACACACACACACACACACACACACACACACATGTGCGCACACACACACTCACACACAGTTATCTCCCACTGTGCCCAGTGTATCCACAGAGATGTTGCAGCGAGGAACGTTTTGCTGACAGATCACCGCGTGGCTAAGATCTGTGACTTCGGCCTGGCAAGAGACATCATGAATGACGACAACTATATTGTTAAAGGAAACGTGAGTTAAGCTTAAAGAGACACGATTTAACATGTTCATGACGGTCAGCATATTTGACCTTGTATAAATTAAACGTGGGGTGTAAACGAGAAAATCTATCTACACACAACTCAATAGACTCGGTAGTTAATTTGACCACCAGAACCGTGGTCTGGTATGACCAATGGTTCCAATCAAGCATTATCATTAATTGCTGAGGCCAAAATTGTGCACCATTTGATCTGCATCCTTTCTGCCTGTATAATTACAGTGATTAACCGTTTGAATATCTGTTGACTTTATTCAAAATAAGCTCTTGTCTGGTCATGATGAGTAATGAAAGGCAAAAACATGTTTTAATATGTATTTGTATTCTGCTTTTTTTTATTCATCTATTTCTTTATTACTGTTATTATATCGCTAAATTATGATTTACTTTTTAAATGTGTTTATTTATCTAAATTGTTATCATAGGCTCGTCTGCCAGTGAAATGGATGGCTCCAGAGAGTATCTTTGAGTGTGTGTACACGGTGCAGAGTGATGTCTGGTCCTATGGCATTCTGCTGTGGGAGATCTTCTCACTGGGTAGGACACAGCTTTCATTAAGTTTAGATATATATTTAAAGGTTGAACTATATGCCTTACCTGCTGACTTCACTTAATCTTTTGAAAATAGCAGGTCTACAAGCTGTAACTTTACTCTCTGTCCATAAACAGGTAAAAGCCCCTATCCAAATATCGCTGTGGATGCCAATTTCTACAAGATGATTAAAGATGGCCGCCACATGTCTCGGCCAGACTTCGCTCCCCCAGAGCTGTAAGTATAAAACAAAAAAATAGACAGCAAACTGGTTCTGGAACTGGAATGCATTACAAGAATCATCTCCTCTCATCTACAGTATCTCTTTTCCACCCCGCCACTCTCCTCTGATTTCACCATTTCCTCCCAAGGGGCAAACTCCCCTTTGTTGGAATTTAAGCTCAATTCCGGGTTCTCGTTCAGCCTGCTGCTCCTATTAATGGCCCAGCAGATGTTGCTATTTCACCTTCTACTGGTCTCAATAAGATATAATCTCAACACAACTGAATGAGGTTTTTTGGGCGGACTTTATAGTATACTTGATTTTATTACCTTAGGAAACCTTTTCATAAACACTTTTATGTTTTCAAGTCTTTTTTAAATCATCATGATATGCGTTTAGTAAATTATGGTCCCATTCATTTTTTGATTAATTATAAAGTAGGGCATGTTTCTAGGGTTTCTACTGGTTCTACAGAGTAAAGACCCGCCCTTGCTGCGTTTGCGGCCAATAGCATTAATTTCCCGGTTGCATTTCGGACCGGATATAGAAAAGATGATTTGAAATCGCTGAAAAACAGGCTTCAAAATGGGTCTGTAGAAACCAAGGGGCGTGACTTTGTCCATCATTTTTACAGTCTATGTTTACTCCCCAGCTATCAAATAATGACTCACTGTTGGAGTCTGGAGCCCACCGAGCGCCCCACCTTCAGTGCCATTGGACAGCTCATAAAGAGGCTCCTGCTGATGACCAACGATGTCCTGTCAAATCACAGTTACCAGGTCAGGTAGTTCCCTGGACAGAGTGTGTGTGTGTGTGTGTGTGTGTGTGTGTGTGTGTGTGTGTGTGTGTGTGTGTGTGTGTGTGTGTGTGTGTGTGTGTGTGTGTGTGTGTGTGTGTGTGTGTGTGTGTGTGTGTGTGTGTGTGTGCGCGTGCGTGTGCGCGTGCGTGTGTGCAATGCGACGCATTGTGAGCTTGTAGATCTGCTATTTTCAAAGGATTTCTATGCATTTTGAAGAAAATTGTGACATGGGAGATTCTGCATGACGAGTACTTTTACTTATGGTACTTTAAATATATTTTGATGCCAACACTTTTGTACTTTTACTGGACGTAGACCTTGTAGTATCAATACTTTTACTTAAGTAAAACATTTGAGTACTTCTTCCAGCACTGCAGGTAGTTCACTGGACAGAGTGTGTGTGTGGATGAGAAAGAAAGAAAGAGGCAAACAAACAAACAAAGACACAAGGCAGATGATAGATGGATAGATATCTATTCTATTCATCATTAATTTGTTCCGACACTATTGTCTTCCCTCAATTTTAGCCAAACTACTGGAACCTGCATGAAGGAGTGGCAGCCAGGAGAGAGGCATGGGAGGTGGATGAGGAGGAGTGCAGAGAAGCAGGAGGTGAAGCACTGAAGAAGGAGGATGAAGCCAAGGAGGTCGCCCAGCAAGGTGAACCTCCACTCACATCAGACAGCCAATCAGGGAGAGAGCAGAGAGGGTCAACTGCTAGCTAAAAATATCCCTGTTTGTTCCCTGTTATCAAAGTTATTTCCAGTGGTGTAAAGTACATTTACTCAAGTACTGTACTTAAGTAAAATTTTGAGGTATTTTGACTAATCGATAGAAAACAGTTTTTCTTTTGGGTGAACTATCCCTTTAACTTCCAAACAGACTGCCCCAAACAGACTGGATATACAGGTTTTCTAGCAATTTGTAGCAATTGTAGAAATATTAGACCTTAATTTAACATTTTGGAAAAAAATGCCAATTTAGCCTATCCTGTTACCCTTGAGAGCATGACCTGTCCTTATTTTCTCCTAGCAGCTATCTGACTCCCACTTGTTTGATTTCTTCCCCTCCAGAAGCCAGAGAGGAAGAACCACTGATGATGACGACTAAGAATGTCACCAACGTCTACCAGCACTGCTGATGGCCAAGGGCAGAATCAAACTATAACGGATCATTTTTATATTCAACTGTTGTTTGGCTAATGTTAAAGCCAAGGATTCAAAATAGTTGTCTATACGGGGGAGAAGGGCCCTATTTTTGGAGACAATGGCAAAGTGGCGTGAAGATCAGTCAAGTGAGTGGGTGGGACGTGGCGATGATCTTTTGGTATTTTCCGGACCAGAGAAGGGTTGGAGGTATATAGGGTAACCTACAGTACCCCAAAATAGGACCCAAAAGTGTCAGTTTCAGACAATTGCAGCATTATGGAATGTATGTATACTGTGTGTGTGTGTGTGTGTGTGTGTGTGTGTGTGTGTGTGTGTGTGTGTGTGTGTGTGTGTGTGTGTGTGTGTGTGTGTGTGTGTGTGTGTGTGTGTGTGTGTGTGTGTGTGTGTGTGTGTGTGTGTTTGTTATATTGTCAAATCTATTCAAAATCAATTTAAACTATTACTGTAAAACTTGTGGATGTCATTATGGCATAAACAATAAGTTGAAGGGTACATTTCCGCAGGTTCAAATCATGCATATTTGAAATATGAAATACATTTTCTAAAGCATTATTATTTTATTAACCTTTTCATGTTTTGGAAACC
>NC_139949.1:38818073-38918073 GCF_963454915.1 Gymnoscopelus microlampas | reverse complement strand
GTCTAAACTGTAGAATATCCAAAAAAATCCATAATCTGTTCATTGAAACTATGCACACTATATATAGGATGCCAGGTATACAAATGAACCTGGCATCTGTCTACATAACATGCTATCTAAATGACATTTTAACCTTTGCATAAGCCTGCAAGGTCGTCAAGGCTAGGGCAAGTGCTAAGGGCTATCTATGGTGGAGTCTGAAGAGGTGAGTCTTCAGACTGTTAGATATGATTTAGTCCAGAATTATAACTGTTCCATGTTGTGGCTTCCATCTTGGACCCATATTGTAGACATTTAGGGGCTCCGAGACCAACTTTTGTAACTAAGACATCAACAGGTGGGTCACGGCAGAAACTGGTACAGGCTAAGAATAGAAACAGGGCTATTACCATAATCCTCAGGATCAGAGATTAACCCTATAGAGAGGGGGGTTTAAATGGGGTGGAAAGGGGGGATTAAGGAGAACGGTAGTGACAGACAGGAAAAACGTACATAGTTGAATAACACTGAGATAAGAAATGAAAGCAAGAAACTATAAACCTTGTAAGATATGAAAGCGGGAAAAGGTAACAAATTCCGTACCCATAATCCCAGTAAACAAAGCTCTCTAGGGGAGTGTCACATTTAAATTAACCTGCTCATGTACAGTATGTATACTGCCCAGGAAATTGTTCAAAACAGAACGTCAACCTGCTGATAATTGGAACTGTGTAGACCAGATTTTTTTTAGATACATCTTAATTGTTATTTCGGGCATCCATGTACATATTTGCTTGTATGCTTTCACATACACTGACTAGCTGATACCTTTATTTACCTGTTTTCTATCTATTTCCCTCCGTTCTCACTCTGCCATCCTCTCTCTTCTCACAGAATATTACAAAACGATGGAGCTTTATTGTGACAAATATAACTGATTCATTCTAAGGCAGTTTACCAAATTCCCTACAAACCCTGGCTGACTTGTGTGTGCTGTTCCTGTTAGGGTTTCAACATAAAAGAGCATCACATGTCAGGGCATGAAGCTGAAAGTCTGTTCTGTTGCTAGGGTTTCAACATGAAGAGCATCACACGCCACGGCATGAAGTTGAATGTCTGTTCTGTTCCTGTTATAGGGTTTCAACATAAAGAGCATCACATGTCAGGGCATGAAGCTGAACGTCTGGGACATCGGAGGACAGAGGAAGATCAGAACCTTCTGGAAGAAATACTTGGAGAACACAGATCTACTGGTGGGTGGTAGTGTTGGTATTGCTACTGTATCAGTATCAGCATTTATTGTCTACAGGAAATCAAATATCACATCTTTCAATTAGACAAAAGTCTACAAAACATGTGAATTTGCACTGAGAATAAAATGCAAGTATCGTCTGTCTGTGGATTTAGCTAATTACCCCGTGTGCCCTTTTTCAGATTTATGTCATTGACAGTGCTGATAAGAAGAGGTTTGAAGAAACTGGAGTTGTAAGTCTGTCTGTCTGTCGGTCGGTCTGTCTGTCTATCCATATGTCTTTCTGTGTTTCTGTTGGTATGTTGATCTGTCGGTCTGTTTGTTTAGTCACCTAGGTCCTAGTTGTCACCCCACCACTTTTCTGTCATCTCTCTCGTACTTTTCAGTCCCTCGCTCACATCCATCCTATATCCTTTCTCCTTGCCACTATAGGAGCTGGCTGAGTTGATTGATGAGGAGAACCTGAAGGGGGTTCCGGTCCTGATCTACGCCAACAAACAGGACCTGGCCACGGCGTCCCCAGCCAGTGACATCGCAGAGGGACTCAACCTCCACACCTACCGGGACCGCATGTGGCAGATCCAGGCCTGCTCCGCTGTCACTGCGGAGGGAGTCCAGGTACAGTAGGAGGTAGAGTTAGGTTAGGTTTTCCAGCTTAAATGAGCTTGTAGATCTGCTATTTTTAATTTTTTTGCAAATCTTTGAATATATATATTTTAAGCGAACATTTGTAACTCAAATATTTGCTTGGGGGGTCCCTGGAACTAAATATAAAGTTTGAGAACCACTGATATAGAAACAGTTTTTTTTCAAAAAACTGTCGAAGACATTTGTAGAATCCCCAGAAGCAAAGATTTGAGTTAAAATGTTTGCTTTAAAAAAATATGTATTCAGAGATTTGCACACATTTTCAAGATAAAAAAAATAAATAGTAGATCTACAAGCTCATAGCTTTTTCATAACAATTATTTGAAAACTTGAGTTACTAGTTAATTTGCACTTTTGCAGATTAATGTATTAATTAATGTAAATTATTACATTATAAAACATACATCCCTTTATTTGTCATGGATATGAGCCAGCCATGACACTGGGGACACCCTGCCCCCCTGGATTCGCAATTTATCTGTGCCAGATTACATTATCTGCCATATGTGTTTCTTCAAAACACACTAGGGTCATGTGATCAAGATGTATGAGTCAGACCCCATTCCAATTGGCTTTGACTGGCTTCCAAAGGGCCCTGGGTAGGCAACCCGGCCTGGAGACCTGTGCTCTGAGGAGCACACTTTTCTAGTTTTCTATCGGTTAGTCACCCCATGGAGACTTGAATTAATGGATATTTTCTATTTTTGTCGCATTCATTCCTAAGCCAATATTTTGATGACCGGCAATGGTTCCGGTAGGAGACACAAAGAGTCTTCTTTGTGTCTCCTACCGGAACCACTGATCATCAAATTATGGGCTTAGGAATGAGACAAAAACAAAAACATATCCATGCATTCAAGTCTCCATGGGGTGACTAATCAATAGAAATAAATATATTTTTTGGTTGAACTATCCCTTCAAGTAAAACATGTGAGTACGTCTTCCATCGCTGCCCTCTAGTGGTTAGTAGTTGACCGGGGGACCTGGGTCGGCCCTGTACTTGGTCCTCCTCTACACCAAAGATCTTTGCCGAATATAGACGATCTACAAGCTCACAGTCACAGCACATTTGTAACTCTATCTTCAGTGCATTTTCACGCCAGAATAAGGATGCTACTGTAGGGTTCAAGTGGTTAAAGAATGTGCTCTGTGCTCCTTTTCCTTTCAGGATGGCATGAACTGGATCTGCAATAACGTCTTGAAGGACAAAGAGGAGAAGAAAGAGAATCCGTGAAACCGAAGACAATCTGCCTCCATCAGTTTGACAGCAGCCTGCTCTACTCCACTCTGCTGCGTCTGTCTGATTGTTCATCCTACTGTATGGGGATAGTGGGGAGGTTCAAGTCAAGTCCTATTTACTTACAAACAAAACAAGTTGTGGCCACAATGTGCTTTGACAGAGCAGCAAAGGGAAGACATACAATAATTAAAAAGGACTGGTTGCACATGATGAGAAATGTGAATGTTTTTTAAACCAAAACCATGGAGGAACATTAACAAAGACTGGTGGTATGCAAAGAAACTAATAACGTGATTGATTGATTGATTGATTGATTGATTGATTGAATGGTCTGTTCATGGGAGAGAAATTGTTACCAAGGGTTCTTTTTTCAGTTATGAATCTCGATCACACTTTGTCCTTACTGTTTGGTTTTGTAAGTTTGTGATAACAGTTGGAATATATTGTTCATTCAAGGAACATTTGTGATGAGGATATGAAGATACACACATTAATACTGTATGTTCTTGGTCTGTACAAATCCACAGCATTGTAGGTGTCTATTTTGTAGAAGCCAGAAGCCAGGCTCCTTGAATTTAATACTCTTGGTGCCCAGGTTATTTTGCAATGTGTTTGCAATGTGTTGTGTATATTTGTATAGGTCTTGTATAGGTTATGGATATAAACTGAATTACAATTAATGTTACTTTGGATATTTGCCTCTGTTTTATGTGTGGTCTATAGTTATACTTTGACTGAGGTGATGAAATGATACAGCATTTTGTCATTGGCTATACCTCCTCTGAATAAGGAGCTCTTCTTTTTGTGTTTTTGTGATTTTCTCTTCCAAAGAGAATAAACTGCAGCCATGTCTCCCAGTCTGTATTCTCTGCTCTTTACAGTTTTATGTATTCATTTATTTTAGCTCCGCTAGCTCCGCTCTAACACATCCATAAGCAAAAATGGCCGATGGCACACAAGAGATCTCAAAATGTAATGGGCGGATTGCCATGAAAAGAATCTGTCAGACAAATATGTGTATATATATATATATATATATATATATATATATATATATATATATATATATATACATATTTCCATACCAAAATACGTTATCTGATCCAAGTAGTATTTAGTCATTAAACAATTCTGTCTCCAGTCACTGAAATAGACAATATACATGAAATATGCAGGCCTTTTCCGTCTATATCCAACATCCTTATCATGTTAGCTATTCAGGTCAGAACACACTATACATGGAAGTTTTTTGGTCAAAACATTTCAAAACGAATACCTTGAAATACAAATTGTATTGACAATGAGTTGAAATAAATAAAAAACAATGATATAAATAAAAAACACAATGAAATAAATGCATTTATTTGATATTATAATTGAAAGCAATTATAATATCAAAGTCCCAGAGCAGTAGGCTATAACATAATGGTTAATCAAAAATTCAATTCAATCTCTGGAAGATAACTGTTTTGCACAGCTTCACTTCATCCTTCATTTTCAAAGCAAATTATTTTGTCTCTAAACTTCAAACTTCAAAACTATGCCATTCCTCTAATCAGAGAATGATTCTCCCTGCAGAGAGATGTGCTGGTATTTCATTGTGACAAAATCAGCCATTGACAATACTTGAAGCCACAGGGGACAATATTATGTCCACAGCTTGCTGCCACATAAATCATGGTGTTCACTGTTGGTGAGTTCATTCATTGTATTCATATTAGCAGGAAGCTTCAGCTCTTTGTAATAAGTGAGCATTGTGGTCTTTTCATTCAGATGTACAGTACCATACAGTATAGGCTCATAAATGATGTTTTGTGATTTGTATTTAGAATTGCTGCTGGCAACTATGTTCATGTTTAGATTGTGTTACTTGGCCTCTCATATAACTGCTACTGTAGGCCTATACTGCTAAATCAAAATATTTTCTCCATATATCCCGCCAATGTTTAATCTTTATTCTATGAATTTGATCTTACTTCAGAAATTGGATTATTTCACTTTTGTGTAGTTCTGTCTGTGAAGACTAATCTTCTATGTGACCTCTATCTGTGAAGACTAATCTTCTATGTGACCTCTATTACACACTGTCTCTTTAAGATTACCTAAAATAATTGATTGACTGCCCTCCCAGTCACAGGTGATTCAATCACCATGAACCCCTATATAAACCACATGACACCTGCTGTTCTGATGAAGGCCAACTAGGCTGAAACATTAGCATTTTTTGGCCGAAATTATTAGTGAAATTGAAGTTGGTGAGTGCTATGCAATTGCATCCTTGGATGTTGAGTCTTTTTATATTCATGATATTGAAGTGAACAAGGAATGGGACACAACAATGAATGCAAAAGCAATCAAAGAATGACAAACCCCATAAACCCATGTAAAAAAAAAAAGCCTTGTAGTTTCCCCATTTTGTTTAAAGCATGAAGAACCTTCAAGCAGCAGCCTGTTGCTAAAAGATAGGTTTTGAGAAACAGGATTTTGGGGGCAGGGTTAGCGAAAGGTCAATTCATGTTTGTTTAGAGCTCTCTACATTTTAAGTGTTGGAAATGTGATGCAATTTGACATAATTTACATCCGCATTTCTTTAGGAGTCCTTCGGCAGCCTCCATATAATGAGAGAAACCAAAGTGACGAGATGAAGCTGGAGATCCCAGCTGAACCCAACGACCACCACAAGATGGACGGGGACATGGACACCCCAACCCGAGCCAACAACAACAACACGGACCATCTAATAGACCCCAACACAGACCAGAAGACAGACATCTCCAAAGATAAGGTACATTAGCGCAAGCAACCTCACCTATAAATGCTCTTGAGAAAAGCTAATCTGTGGACAAATACATATCATTTTGGGGGTCCTTGACATGAAAAAAGTTTGAGAACCACTGATATTATAGCAACAGAAGTATTTAAAAAAAAAACTTTTAGGATTTAGAACAGTGGTTCTCAAACTTTTTCATGTCAAGGACCCCCAAATTGACACTTACTTAGCCCGCGGACCCCCATTTGAAAATATATGCCTCAGGGACCCCCATAAGAGAAGATTTGTTACGGCTCTAGCAGTGATTCTGAACCATTTTAATTTCAAGGATCCTCAGTTTTACATGCACTATAGGCTATGGACCCCCATTTAATGGCATTTCTACCTCTGGGACCCCAATTTATAATGTAAAATCAATGTTAATTTAACTCTGAGAGTGTACAAATTTGTACACTCATTTGTTACCATTGGTTCCATTTGTACACCCATTTGTTACAGAACCATAAGGGTCCATTTGGTTCCTAACTATAATTTAGCTGGGGACCCCCTGGAACTCCATCAAGGACCCCTGGGGGTCCCCGGACCCCACTTTGAGAACCGCTGATTTAGAAGACATCTGTAGAATCCCCAGAAGCAAAGATTTGAGTTTAATTATATATATATCTATATATAAATGTGCACACATTTTTCCCGTTTTTTTTCCCCCCCAAAAATTGCAGATCTACAAGCTCGTAGTGCGGCACTTGGAGCCGCGCTATGAGCTTGTATATCTGCTATTTTTTTTGTATGTATGCGTTCCCTGATTGAAGGGGTTAAGGGGCAGGTACACCTGTCCGTCCGCAGTGGGCCAATTCTGGAGAACCACTTCTCTAATCCAGTGGTTCTCAACCTTTTCAGGCCGTGACCCCCCAAATAATTATTTGTGAACCCAAATAATTATTTGTGAACTGGGCCCCCCCACCCACCCACCACCCTGGAATGTAGGACTTGAGGCATTCAATTTAGCTGGACTCTGTTCCACAGATAAATATTGTGAATATAGTAGATCTACAACGCCTCGCAAGAGCTTGTAGATCGGCTATTTTCACAACTTGTGCATCTTTTTTATATTATTTGACAATTTGGCCAATGTTTGACAAGTTTGTATAGTATAGTTTGTTTACTTTTAATGCAGTCATAGTCTTTAAAAAAATGTGTGTGTGTGTACACAGGGGCAGACAATCACAGCAACCCTGATAATTGCAACCTTGTTCGGCTCTCTGGGTTCATCCTTTACCCATGGCTATAGCATCACTATGGTCAACGCTCCTGCTGTGGTGAGTTCAGCCAATCAGGCCATGTTGTCATGGTGTATCCACTATTTGCAGTGTCTGAGTTGTGTCACAGCTCAGTCCAGACAGTCTTAATTGTTTAGAATACAGTTGGCCTACCTTTGCTCTACGTATCATCATGGCACCGATAACTGAATGCTTAGGGTTCATAATGTACCACGTGGGCTCTTAATGCTTTACAGAGAGTCCCCAGTTCCATTCCCAGCCAGATTGACTGTTTGCATGTCTCTCCCCTTCTCTACCCGTCTCTCTACACTGTACCTAACCTATTAAATGAAAGCCCCCCAAAATAAGTAAAAAATCATAATAATCTACTAGAAAAAGTGCTCCTCGGAGCACAGGTCTCCGCCAGGTCAGGTAGGCTATTGTGGCCTCTTGGTGGCGCTATAATAGGCCAATGTGAAAAGGGTGCCATTTCTTCTTAGGCCTTGCACGACAATCAGACACTGACTGCATTCATGATTTGAGGCATTTTGTTAAAAACATTTGTTTTGCTAAATTAGACCAGCTGGTGGTGCTATAACAGGCCAATGATAAAAGGGTGGCATTTGTTCCTCAACATATATAGTGTGAATGTGCGTGCAAAGTTTGGCAGATGTGAAAAAGGGTTTTCCTTGACCTCTAGGGAGTGTGCATACAAAGTTTTACACAGATCGGTGAAGTTATAGGTAAAAACACAAATCGGCCTGTTATAGTGCCACCATGAGGCTGATTTGAAAGATTTCATATGGTGTTTCTTCCTCGGCCTAATGGGATTGTGCGTGCAAAATGTCACGGAAATTGCATGCTGTGTTCATGATTTGAGGCATTTTGTTCAACTTTGGAAGTCATTTTTAGCCAATCAGGATGGAATATGAAAAATCTGAAAGACACGTTTTGTTTAATGACTATACTGTGTACCGATTTGCGTGTTTTTTGGACAAAATCCTGGTGGTGCTATAAAAGGCCCATGAGAAAAAATTTGGGCAGAGGTTCTGAATTGGCATCCAGGAAGCGTGTGTGTGCAGTTTCGCTGCAATCAAGCCAACGGTGCCGGAGATTAGCTGATCACAGATGGACGGACACGGACGGACGGACAGGGGGAAAAACATAACATACTCTCGCCATGCCTTTCGGCCTGGCGGAGACAATAAAAGGCCTTAGTTTGGTCCAGCTATGCTGTTTTCCCAGTTGTATGCCTACTGCTCAAAATGTATAGTAGAAGAAACATCTATGTACTGGAAATGCATTGGGCGTTGCTTATATGGATAGATTCATCTGGTCCAATTTCCAACATACTCGAGGGGGGAAATTCTATTTTTGTGCGACATATGGCTCAACATTTAGAGGCCAATTAAAATATAGGATAAAGTTTGTTTTTATAATGACACCATCTGGCCAATTGTTGATGTTTTTTTGTCTGAGTAGTGGTTGGCATTTCCAACCTATCTGCAAAGCTTGGGAACTGTAGCTATTATGTTTTCTGAGACACAGATATGTTTAGCGGAGAAGAAAGAAAGAACAATCCTTACAAATACAATGAGTAGCATTCCATTAACATCATCCTTTGGACCCCTAATAAAGAAGATAATAGTGTGTATTTTTTCCCTCAGTTTGTGCAGGATTTCTACAATCAGACATGGTTGGCCCGGTACGGTGAGCCCTTAGGTTGTGACAGTACCACCTTACTGTGGTCCATAACTGTCTCCATTGCAAGCATTGGTTCCCTGTTTGGAACTGTACTCGCAGGACCTCTGGTCAAAGTCCTGGGAAGGTAAAGTGAAATACACTTAACTGCATGCTATCCTACCACTACCGAACTCTGAGGAGACACTTATTTATGCACAGTGCCCCAGGAAATGTCGCACCCCATCCCCATGTTATCCCACCATGTTTTTTTCCCCTTCTAAACTATCCACATACCTGTATGCCCATCCATCCCATCCTAACGAGCTTTACAGGCCCATATTTAACAAAGGAAAAAACAACACCAACTGTTTTAGACCCTTAGCCCATTAAGACCGGGAAAGCGTCTGTGTTATTTTTAGATTTCTTTGGCTATTCTAAAAATATCAGATATGCAATGTCATAGTGCGGCACCGAGTGTGCAAATCTTTGGAAATACTTTCCCGGTCTTAAAGGTAGGGTAAGTGATTTACTTTGGTTAACATAAGTGTTAAATAGCTCTATATTCTGATTGTACTCATTGTTATAGAGTGTTTGTTCAGTTAAAGGAGTCTCCCATGTCTCTCCAGCTCTTTATTAAACAGAAAATGCATTTTCAGTGCTCTCTCCTGATTGGCTTACATTTTGTCACCTACCTGGAAATGTACTATATTCTGTTTATTAAAGTGCTGGAGAGACCCCTGTGACCGGACAAACACTCTGTAGCAATGATTACTATCTGAATATAGTACTTTAACCTTTTTAACCAAAAATATCACTTATCCTACCTTTTATGGGTTAATCAGGCAGAGAAAAACTCTCGAAAAACCCATTGATTAATAAAACAAGAAAAGAAAGAAACCTCAGGAGAGATCACAAAAGGGAGGACCCCATTTTAGGTTGGTCCAGCATACAACAGGTGTAGAGTGGGAAATATACAAACAAAAGAACAAAACTATTAATTGTCCATAAAGTGATAATAATTATAGTAACACATTGAATCAATGAACCGACATTGCCGTCCTTATAGAGGCCCGAAAACTTTGAAGTGAAATAAATTTGCCGCAATTTCGAAAGCTGGAACCTAGGCCCCATTGCGGCCTGACAGCATGTCGCGGTTTGAGTCCCGATCCCGACGACCTTTGCTGCGTGTCACTCCCCGTCTCTCTCTCCCCTTTTCCTGTCTGTATACTGTATACTATCAAAAACATATCTTTACTTTTTTTTTTTAAAGCTGTGAAGTACCCTAAAATGAAAGCAAATGGAACTTGACGTTAGGGTGGTACTAGAGAAAGGGGTCACAGAAATGGTCAGGATTTAGGGGAGCATGAATGCATGAGGACACCAAAATCAGTTCATGGCATCATCAAGTTTCATGGCATTCTGGCCATTAGATTTTGAGATATACTTGTGTGCAAGTGAAAGTTTTGGCATAGAGAAAAGACTAGAGAAAAGGCAATGAGGTCACCAAATGGGGTCACCAAATATCCTTCATGCATGAAATTGTACACCAAATTCCAAAGGCAATCCAGCCAATATATCTCAGTGTTTGAGATATTTTTTGCCTCATTATTAAGATTTTTTAAAGATTTATCTTTGGGCTTTAATGCCTTTATTGATGGGACAGTAGACTGACAGGAAATGGGGAGAAAGATGGGGAGTGACACGTAGCAAAGATCCTCGGGACCACGACACGCTGTCAGGCTGGCATTGCAGCCTAGGGTGCCTGGACCGCCACGCCACGGCCCAGGCCAAGTTTGCCTCCTGATTGGCTGACTGGACTCAAAGGCTTATTGGTGGGTTGACCGCAGGCATCACTGAGTTGTGTAACTGTTTTGTGTTGAAGAGAAAGTTAATGGAAAGCATCAGGGATTTCAATTCCTGCTGTTGATTTTGTTAAGATATTCATACATAGATGTGTGTACGTACGATTACATTGGGATGGTTTGAAGGGCTGTGGCCAATTACCAATTGTCACCTTTAACAAGATGAACCCTAGCATCCAACATGAGCTTGACATCAAATGAAGTTAAGTATAGTTTATGTGGTTAGTCATTTAACCTAGATTGTCATAGTGGGGGGAAAACATTACATTTCAAATTTCAAAACACATATTCACTATACGTCTTTGGGTTTGAATAACTTTGCTTTTCAACATAGCAAACTCATCAAAACTTGCTTTTGTTTTGTTATCTCTTTAGTAGGGGCACGTTGTTGCTGAATAATAGTTTCACACTAACGGGCGCTCTATTCATGGCTGCAGCTCAGAGTTCAAGCTCTTTTGAGATGATGATCATTGGACGTTTCTTATGTGGGATACATTCTGGTGAGTAAAAAGAAAAGTTAAACAATAAATCATGAAATATTGACAACTGATATCCTATGTACATTGAATGTAATTACGTTGTAAACCTGTCCCTGCCTGCAGGCCTTGGAAGAATCCCCATTGTGATGCTCCTGACTGAGATTTCCCCCAGGCAGCTCCGCGGGGCCGTTGGCCAGATTAATGGTGTACTTTACGGCATTGGTCTCATAACTGCTCAAGTGCTGGGCCTTACAGAGCTGCTCGGACAGGTCAGTACAGTACATCCCCACCACACTCAACTTGGCAGGTCATTATGGGTGAAAATGATCAAAAACGTTCACAAATATTTGAGCTTGCAATTAAATGGCTTTTAATAGTGCTTATAGGCAAGGACTTCAGGTGGGACCTTATACAAATGCAGCCATTTCATTCTGGAAGTTCAAGCAGAGCAGTTTATACGCTTGTTCATTAGTTTAATTGTATTTTAGTGTAATATTAACAAGTGCATTGTATTTGGTTTTGGCAGTTCATTTTAAAATGTATTTGTTGAGTAAAATATGTCAGTCATAACTATCTCACCATAAAAAAACCACACATTCAATACGTATCTTATAGTTGTATTGCTTTTCTTTTTAGCTTATTTATGCTTATCTTTATATTTGAGTTTTTGAGCACTTTATGTTTTGTTTATTGATTGTTTTGTTATTTTGCATTCCGTGATGAGATGCACACATGGGTCATGTAACAACCGGATGTCCTGCCAACTACTTACCAGAGGTAATACATATTAAGTCATACATAAATGTAATGGAATTGTGCTTGATTGGTTTTCAAATTCCTTACTTTTTAAATGTGTTTACTTGAACAGATTTGATTGTAGGAGTGCAGGTGGAACTTCCTCTTTGGGTTCATGGCGGTTCCTGCTCTCCTGCAGCTGTGTGTTCTGCCCTTCGTTCCTGAGAGCCCTCGTTACCTGCTGATAAATAGGAACGATGAGGCTGGTGCTGAGGAAGGTAACCCAAATATGGTTCAAGGTTCAACCTTCCAGTGCTAGTGGGCTTATACGGGGGGTGCATTGGTGGTGGTGGTGGTGGTGGGGGGTGGTATTAGTGTTTCTCAAGTTTTCATTTGGTTAGCTCGTTGAGGTATCTGATTGTCCCCAGATTCCTGGATCTGAAGGCACCTTAATGTGTGTGTGAAGAGCAGAGACTGACCTTCTTACTGTGTGTGTGTGTGTGTGTGTGTGTGTGTGTGTTGCTGTGTGTGTGTGTGTGTGTGTGTGTGTGTGTGTGTGTGTGTGTGTGTGTGTGTGTGTGTGTGTGTGAGTGAGAGAGAGAGAACCTGTTCATAAAACGTACTGTATACTGTTTATTCTGCAGAAGACAAATAAAACACAGTTCATTGTTTGCCCTGAAAAACGTCACTTGAGACTAGAACATGTTGACATGTAGTATGAACCTGTTGAGCCGTTTCAGTATGAACTAGCTGTTTTTTATTATTAAAGTTCCCTAACTTTTTGAAGAGCGCCTTGGACGTTTTCGAATTAAAAACAGCAACAATCTTGACAACCCACAACAGAACAAAAACAAAACTTCCCAAAGGAGAGTCTCGTTCATCCCCTGGGTCACAGAAGTAATTTCTCTATGGAGAATAACATTAGAATCTTAGAATCGTCTCGTATAAGAATTCCAAAAATAACTGTCCCGGCGCTATTGTCAGGGAGGTGGCTCTGTATCGTTTATGATAGTCAGTATTTGATAGACCGTTTCTGGCGAAAGTTTTATTAATTTGGCCGCGGTAACGTTTTCTCACCGTCAGTTGATCCATATGAGTCAAACCGGTGAAACCGCCGTGCTTTATTTTTGGAACACAGTTCTTATGTGACGCGACATAAGAACCAAAAAAAAACATAGAAATATTCTTAAGAAACTCCTTTTTAATCTAACTGACGATATTATAATTTTTGTCTTTACAGTTTTGCATGTGTGTGTATTCTGTGTGTACTACAGCTCTCAGGAGGTATCTGGGGAAGGAAGACGTGTCCCCAGAACTGGAGGAGCTGCAGGTAGAGAGACGGCTCCAAACCAACCTCCAGAAGGTGTCTCTGGTGAAGCTCATGAGGAGCCGAGCTGTCCGCTGGCAGATCATCACGGTCGTTGTCCTCAACAGCGGTCGGACTCTCAGTGGAATGAATGCGGTACGAAACTCCTTCCAACAACTTAAGTGTCACAGACACAGTATGTTATTGCTCCAAGGTTCAAAGCTTTGCGTAAGCACAAGAAAATGAAAACAACTCTTGTGACAGGGGGCAAGGTGGTGCAGGTGGGGTTGGTGAAAGGGCCTTTCTGTGTGGAGTTTGCATGTTCTCCCCGTGTCTCCTAGGGTAGGTACCCTCACAAAAACCTGCAGTAATCCTGGTCTCTATACTGCCTCCCCATGGTCAGCCTGATGGAGGGGAAAGGAACTGGTTGGAATAACGTGTTCCTTCCACACGCCACGTCCAACCGGGGAAACTCCCCCCTGTAGGGTGATAAGAAGGCTTGTTAGCTCTCACTCTCATGTATTGAAGGAGGCATGAGCTTGGCTCTGGGCTCTCCCTAGGCTGACAGAGGGAGTGTAGCGCCCAGGATTACTTAGACAATTGGCACTGGGTGAAAACAATGGGGTTGCAAAATCGTGGGATAAAAATGTTGTTTAAAAAAAAGAAAACTCTTTTAAATTGCAACAATCGCAGTCAATCGATCGCCTCTAAACCCCAACTGAAACAGAGCTGTCACAGTCAACAGACTGAGTTTTGTTTTCATGCTGTTTTGGAAATGAAACCTGTTGTTGTTTCACTATAATGACATGTACTCTTGTTTTGCACACTCAACTCAACAGCTGTATTTTTACACCTCCACGATCTTGGAGGATGCCGGCATGGATGACAACTTAATTCTTTACCTCACTATTGGTTTAGGTGGTGCAGGACTTGTAGCTAGCATTGTTTGTGTAAGTATAATCAATTGACCACTTTCAACCTGGCATCCCTCATTTGGGCATATCACTATGGGTAAACGGTTTCAAAGATTTTCCAAAACGTTGAAATGTTCATAAATATAATGTCATAATGTACATTTTCGCTATTCTCACACGCATTCACCAAGCTTTGTGTGTCCCTAGGGGTTTTTGATCGATCGTTGTGGCAGAAGAATTCTCCTCCTCCTGGGCTTTGGCGGGATGGCTGTCGGCTTTGCTATGTTGACTTTTTACCTCAATATGCAGGTAAGATCAATACTACAGGAGCTGTCACAAAGTCTCTCTTTCTCACACGCGTGCATGATATACTATACTTATGAGGACATCAATATTTTGGGGCGGCAATTTTAAACGTTTTTTTTTGGACAATTTTAACCCTAACCGTGAAGCCTGCTATACAGTACTTAGTTGCGCACCGAAAATAGCAATCGCGTTGGTTGGTCTCATGGTGGTGCTATACCAACCCACTGTACATTTTGGCCTCTTTAACTCTTGAGCCATAGTTGCTTGTTGGTTGTAGATTCACGGGATTCTTTCATTCGTTACGTAACTCCTGATATAAGCCACGCCCATTTAATTTTTTTTCTTGTTGATGCGTCTTACACATGACATGACGATGTGAATTCACCCGACCGGGATGGTTTACCAGGCTATAGTTTTTCTCCCAATTAGAATTTTCTTTTGTTTGTTACTCCCACTACATTCTTTCTTGGTACAAATCTCACGCGAATTGCCACACATTAACTCTCGACTAATGTGATAAATATATCATAGATATTTTTTAACCTACCTAACACAAATTTGAAACATAATATATTGAGTTTTTTATTATTATATTTAATCAATCTTTACCAAGATGGAGATATGCATTCCATACTGCGACCCTTTGTCATTGTTTATTTTCTGTATCAACAGGACCAAGCCTCATGGGTTCCCTTTCTCAGCTTTGCTGGCATCATATTTGTTAACATTGCCTTCTGCTTGGGTCCCGGTAAGAACACATTTATTTATTTATTTATGCAAGAGACCATAATACAATATCATACATCCTCATTCATTTATTTTGTCCAATCAAACTGAAATTGCATTGATCATTGGCAAATGCAGGGAGTTAGGAAGCAGTTTTTCTCCACTATTTCCAAATAAGCCATTTTATTCAGGTGATTTAAATGAGAATCAGGAAGCATGATTCTCTGATCTTTTACTGTGTCCAATCCGCGTCTCTGTCTTTCAGCGGCGGTGTTGTTCATTGTGTGCAGCGAGTTGTTTGAACAGACCTACAGACCTCCTGCCCTCATGATTGGAGGGTTTTTCGGTTGGCAGACCAACTTCATATTGGGACTAGTATTCCCTTTCATGCAGGTGGGCAGATGTTTCTGAGAAGCGAATTGAGAAAAATACGAACGTAGTGAATCAGGCTGGATTCCAACAGTGTGTTAACAAAGTGTAGGCATATTGCTCATAGGCTAGCAACAGCAATCCTTCTCTGGTTGACCAATATGTTTCAATATTTGACCGTTTTGCTTTGTGTATACAGAAAGCACTAAAGACGTATGTGTTCCTGGTGTTCATGGTGATCTGTGCCCTGTGTGCCGTCTACGTCTACCTCGTCCTCCCCGAGACCAAAGACAAGACCTTTGTAGAAATCAGTCGTTGCTTCAAGGAGATGAACACGATCTCGGACTCCTCACCTAAGCCTGAGCCAGATGGAGTGGCCAATGGAAAATCTGGCCATGTTAATAAAACGTTAGATTATTTTTAAGAAATTATTGCATAGCTTGCATGCTAGTTCCGGCGGAATGGCCTCGAGATGTTTTACTCGCACGGGCACAGCACCGTATGTGTGTGATGCATATGTGACCTGTCTGCAACACTGACGTGTCAAGCAACTGACCTAAGTTGGTCTATTTAACGTACATTCAGTTGATCCGACAAGCTGGCAATGCCACACATTGTGAGCTCATAGAAGGAATATTCAGTAGGCCGACCTGAAGAAATGATTAGGTTACAGCTTGACGAGGTCAATGTCAAACGGACATCGATGTCAACATACAAAACGACTGAAGAACAGATGGGAAGATTTTCTCAAAACCTGGTGGCAAAGATCCATTGGCTGCACCGAAGAGATGATACATTTTGGGGTCAAAAAGGTCAAAATCAAGGACAAGGGCAAAATTACAGAACCGGTTACATCTACAGTATGCAATCGTAGTTGTGAATACTGTTCTATGGTTAATGACATTTCCTTCATGCAACTTTTTGACTGAAACGGTCATCCAATGATTCCTCAAGTTGCCAATATTTGGGATCAATTGTTTGTAAAATAAAGTTTATAAAAAATGTCACCTGTATTCTTTATTGTGATTGGTCAGAAAGGCCGGGGGCACTCTATAGGGCAATGTTGTGCCTGTCTTTGCACTACGGGTGTATGCGGGTGTATGACTTTCAGTTTAAAGTATCAGCTGACAAAACGCATCATGCAGGCAAAAGCACTGATGTTATTGTTGCCTTGCATGATGTTTGATGACCAAATGACCACATCAATACGTGTTTTTTTTTTGTTGAAGCTTGTTAGCATTTTGTAGCAAAGCAAATGGTAACAATTGGGTCAGCTTGCTAGGGTGTCATGTCATTATCCCGACTGGTCCCATTATAACTAACCCTAACCTCACACTAACATAATGGTGGGAATAATGGGATGTCAGAATTATGAGCAGACCCTTTTGCCAGTATTGGTGAGGACCAATTCTATGAAGAGGGGTTGAAAATGGGTAGAGTTGTCCTTAAGTAAAAGATAAACCAAATCTCAAATTAAAATCAGAGGAAAAAAATAGTCAATAGGATATCACAAATGCTTAAAAAAAACTAAAATAGGACATTTTGACAACTACTGAGATTTAGCTTGTTTAAAACCATATGTTTTTTTTACTTTGCACCCATAGATGAAGAATCATATGTTAGGTTAGGGCACAGTGTTCTGGAAACACTGATCTGAGGAAGTGACAGGGGGGAGGGGTCTTTGGCGTTTATGACACCGTCATAAATCTCATATGACATGTAAAATGTTTAAGTGCATGCAGGGGAACGCATGCATGCACACCACGGGCATATATGTACTACTTATGTGAACTGTTAGATACAGTATGCACGTGCATGAGAGTGCATGTTTCTCTAAAGCATGTTTCCTTCTAAGCCTCCAGGCCCTGAGCTCCTGCTAGGTACGTACGTTGATACACCGTAGCCATTGCTCTTTATAATCTGTTAACTTATTTTATGTTTTTTTTCCCTCTTAAGGGCTCTAAGAACATGACCCCCCCCCCCCACACACACCTGAGAACCCCTCCAACTTAAGGAGGGCATATGAGGTATGCGGTCAGCTGTAGGGTTGGCTCAGGGAAGAGGACGCCCCTGCCTTGCACAGTCCCTTGGGATGTCTGCCATTTAACAACTAGGCAAATCTTAATGATTGGGCATGGGACACAAGCTAAGGCTTGATCACCCTGTAGCTGGCCACCTTTGATGAGGGTGTATAGTGTTTGAAGGCCGAAACACCCCCTGATTCAAAGGCACACTACTGAGGATGTGTCCCAAAATTGACATCTTACCCCAGTCTAAGAAAGACACCTCCCATGCCACTCTCGTAACATCAAGGCAAATCTCATGTGAGTGCACACCATCTATTGGCACAATGGACAGTATTAACATCACGTCCCGTGTTTTATGATTCTCAAGGTGACAGACAGATAACATCAATTGTGGTCTGAAGACAACAACTTCGCCTCAATCAAGCCGGCAACAGAAGTGAGAGAATTAAATCTTGGAGTTATTTATTAATATTACAATTTAGGTATTTAGCAAACACTCTTTATCCAGAGAAACCTATAGTAAGCAAGGTAAACATATACATCAAATGCATAGACAGTGTAGCACCTCAGTAATATAGGATCATAGGTAAACCAAGAGCTCAGCATCAGTCTAAACAGTATAATATAAACAAAAAAAGAAGAAATAGGATGCCAGGTCAACAAATGAACCTGATATCCGTCTAAATAACATGCTATATGAATTACATTTTAACCTTTGCATAAGACTGCATGGTCGTCAAGGCTAGGTCAAGTCCTACGAGTCTGAAGAGGTGAGTCTTCAGATTACGGAAAATTGGGTTATGTTAACATGTTTTTATTAATAATAAATGACAGAACAATGTAACATTCCATAACAATGCTAAAATAAAATATAGATTAACTGAAAGGTGACAAAGAAGGCATCTAAATCAATCCTACTGCAAAAATGTTCATTTAACTATGTATATTCATATATTTGAAATACGATTACAAAAGTATATACAATGACAAAGTTAGGCAAGGCAGTTAGAATGGAATCCTAGAAGATTTTTTAATCATCTTTTTTTACATAAGCCCTGCACAAGTTGTGTAATGAAGGGCTAACAGACAATTATCTTAAATATAGTTATTCTAATTATTGACTGGATGTGTGAGACAAGTTTGCGTGGATTGAGCCCAGCTGTGCCCCTGTCTACATCCAGCCCTGTCACATCATACATATTCCCACTGCATTAAGGCAGATTTTCCGTTGCAAGATTACTTCTAACTGCATTTTGGCTGATGGCTCTTGCAATGGTCTGTATCTATGCAAAAAAAAAACAATTTCACTGCTTGAAACATTTAACTCACAGAATGTGGTCACTTGTTGTGATTACAAAGCTGAAGCAGCGTGCTGGTAGTTTTCTTTTAATAGACTTGGGAAGGTGCTAAAGGGGAGAGCTAGCTTCCCTTGGGTATTTATCAGTAGGGGCTGCATAGTAGGCGACACAATGCAGGTTTAAAGTCTGTTAAATGTCTTCAAATGGGATTCGATTTGTGTGGATGACTCAATATCAGTGTGGACATAAATACAACTCTGCTTCTTCCATGTTGTCTTCTCTTCATCACATTCTCCTGACATCTTCATTTACTAACCTGGAACAAAACAGCAGTATACAACTTTAAACCCAGATAACAACAATCATGAGAGAAAATCTGAGTCTGCGTCTAATGCAAACAATTTGATTCATGAACAGTCTGCATGGCAGATCTATCAGCCATTAGTTTTACAAACGACATGAGTGTACAAATGGGACCAAATGGACCCTTACAGGTCCATGTTCCATTTGTACACTCTCAGAGTTAAATTAACACTGGGGATTTTACAGCGTAGATTGGGGTCACAGAGATTCTTACCAAGGGCTGTTCCTGGTTTGACCTGAGAATAAACTGTATCTTCAGTTGTCTCTGGAGCTGGATATTCAGTGAATGGAAAACAGCGCACATAACATTTGATCATAAATGATACGTAGTGCATGTGAATTCACAGTGTGTTTATTCTCAGTCTGATGACTCAGCTTTAGTCTTTAACCATAAGTCTACTCGTCTTTTCAGGACTAGCAGCATTGTCTCATGTTCCAGTGCAACACATGCATTGTTGAGGACTAGATTATAGCATACAGTATTATGAATTGACACTGTACGTTGAGGGCAGATATTGTGCATTTCACCTACCTTTCTTATTCTTGACTTTGCCTTTGTTTTGGTGGTTAACCTGGGCGTAGGTAACATCTGCTTCTCCTGATCCTTAAAACACAAAAAACTAGTTAGAGTATTGTTATATTTCACAATGCAACACCTGTTTATAATCGATAGTAATGTGCAGTTAGTTATATACACACATACACTGCTGAGGGTGTATGTATAGTGTTGTATATTTTGTATTGTTTTATGTTATGTCAATTATGTCTTTGTTTTTGCTGTATCTGTGTATCAGTGCTTCGTCTTTCCCTGTAATCTGTATCTTAACTCCTGTGCTGCCTTTGACGCCTGAATTTCCCTCACGGGATCAATACAGGTCTTATCTTATCTCTTATGTTCAATTTAAACAAAGGTGGCTTGTGATAAATTATACCCAAAAAGAAATGTACTTAAAAGTTTGTCGTTCAGATTAACAATTTACTAAGAGAAAGGGAGATATTTTGCCTGGGTTTTCTTACAAATATCCAGGTTCAGTAGCAACTCAGCAATCCTAAGCCTCCTTAACAAATAACTGCGTCGTCAGAAGTTGCGTAATGACCATAATGCGCCCAATTATTGGAATTTTGGCAGCTTTCCTATACAACCACTGCCTGAGATCTGTTGTCATCATAACACTTAAGACAACATGACACAAATTGACATATGACATGATTTGGAAAGGCGTAACAAAAATCCTTCATTTTACATCTTAGTTATCTTGCTGTCAGAATCATCGGAACATTGGATGACAGGCTGAAGCAAACTGAATGTTTGTGGAAGTTTATAAAGAATAACACAATTTACCTGTGGCTGAGCCAATCTTCACTTCAGAATACAAAGAGCTCTCAAGTGGATCAGCAGACTTTTCTGTGGAGGAAACTCTGTTAGGAACACTTTAAAAGCTAGGTACGTATACATTTATGATAGTGGCATTGTTTGGAGGACACAGCCTGTCATTGCACATGCTCTATGATGTGATGCATGGGGGCACAAGATTTTGCCACGAGAAAATAACACGCCTTCTATTTACAGTAATGCCACTTGTATACCAATAACAAGTCTGTATGAAGTTGAACTACTTTCCCCCCTGTCTTTTTGCGCACATCCTACAAAGCAGTTACATTTATTTAAGCATTTTGTTAATAAGTCCAATATAAAGTTTTAAAAAATTAGATGAGATGCCATCAGAGCTGGGCATTTGCCTTATACAGTCCATAACATTGCACCTTCATAATTTCATCTTCATTTCATGTTTTATTTGTGTGCTCACCCTTCTTTTTCTTGCCCATATGTTTGAGTTCAATCTGTGAATATGTCACGTCACTGGGTTCAGCTGCAGCCTCATCTGAAATAAAGAACCATAGACAACTGTAAATTCAATTACCAATTCATCATCTCCACCTTATTAATCTTTACAATACAGTAAAATATAAAAGCTCCCTCTATGAACATCAACATTTAAATATGCATGTGATATAGCATTAAGGACAGTATATGCTACTGTTCCATTTTTGATTGCTTGAGAGACTTTGATTGCCTCTTAGAGGTTGGCATCGCAATCTGAGAAGGGAAAATGGAGAGGTTGACTTAATAGCTGAAACTATAAACATTCCAGGTCTAATGTTTTTACGGATTCATATGACTGTAGAATGCATGTTAATCCATATGACACTATTTAAAATGTCTGCCTGTGTGAAAAGAATGCCCGGTTTTAGCTGATTGATTGATGTATTGATTGATTGGTCGAAGTCCCATTCTCAAAACAGAAATGTCACTGTTGGGGTTAGTGATCAATGTGTGATTGATCGATAGTGATTGGTTGAAAGGCTGACCATGTTGAAGTGGGGAGTGTCCATTGTCTGGACTTCCTCCATGGTTGGTCCTCTGGTCTGCTGCAGCATCCTGATTGGTTCCCTGGGACTTGACGGATCTATTTCAAGATAAATATTTAGCAACATAAAGTAGCAAAAAAGATCTACTGTGGCCATGTTTTCAGAAAGGTACAGATAGAGCTATCCCCTAATAGTGAGTTGACTAATTCATACTAGTATAATTTGAATCTTGGTGACTACAGATGTTTTTCAGCGTGCATTCTTTTACTACTTATCGTAGACATTGGTATAGTTTAAACATCTTAGTGAGTCGCTTAGCCCAACGCATAATTACTAGATCACAATGAGCCCATAAAGTATTAGGGACGAGCATAGGTGGAAAAACATAAAATCATCTGAGAAGAAAAGATCCACACACACACACACACACACACACACACACACACACACACAGGCACACAAAATGACACACACGCACGCACGCACGCACGCACGCACGCACACACACACACACACACACACACACACACACACACACACACACACACACACACACACACACACACACACACGCCTACCTGACACAACATGGATCTGTAATAAAGAGAGCAAAATATATTATACTTTTGTTTTAGACTGCTGTTCAGTGTTACAACATGTCACTGTAGCTGGAGCATGAGTAAAACATGTCAGGATCCTTGTCATTATGTATTGTTATTGTTTCCTGTTCTCTCTGTACTTTTATTGTGTAGTTATGTTCCTAGTGTTCCTGTCTGCCCTAGTGTTTGCTACCTGTCTTGTCTCACCTCCCTTTGATTAGTTATGTTCTCCACCTGTGTCCTGTTGTGCCCCAGCCAATCCCTGTGTTGATTTGTCTTGTGTTCACCTGTGTCCAGTTAACCCTGTGTGTATATATAGACCCTCAGTTCCTCATGTGCCTTGATAGAATATAAATGTTGTCTTGGTGTTCTGTCCAGTCCTGTTCACTTTTATGTTCAATAAATCCATGTGCATATGACCTGCTCTGCTCCTGACTGTTCTACTTAAGGTCCTAAACTCCTGCCTCGCACTGTGACAAAAAAAAAAGAAAAGAAAATATATATCCCTTTATGAGTGGTTCTCACCTTTGGCTGTTCTGTATCGACACAGCAGGAGCAGAGCGATGGTCAGTAGAATCACAACAAGAAGTCCAACGAACAGACCCACTACATTTAGAGAACTCTGTTCCACAGGCCCAGTCGTTGCAGGATGAGACACTATGACGGCAACGAAAATATAATTTGAAATGAATACATTTACTATCACTATAGTAGGAGAACTAGCATTACAGCAATTAATTTTAGCATGTAGGCTATGGTGTAATATAATGTATTGTGATTATGTTATAAACCTGGAAGACCACTGTCATGTCTGTTATTGTAATAGTTTACAAACAAAGCTGTAAATATATTTTTATTTTAAGTAATCAGTCTTTAACACTAGTGTAAAGTTGATGAATGCAATTCTGCACAAGTAAAAGTTAGAATGACAAATGTAAGTTATATGTAATTGTGTGTACGGTACTTACATTTGCTCATTGTTTAAATACCTGAAAAACATAAACAAAGGTAAATTGTTGGCAGTATACTCACATCTCACTGCCATCCAGCTCTGTGGTGATTCTAGTCCAGAATATTTACACTTGTAGAAGCCCTCATCAGACTTAGATACAGCAGGTATGATCAGCTCTCCATTGGTTGCATTCTGGACAAGTTCTTCATTTCTATAAAAGTCCACGTTGGAGAGTGACAAATCTATTCTGTGTTTGCAGTGAAGAGTCACAGAATGTCCCTCGGTCACAGGACGAACAGGGCTCACCAGGATGACAGAGCTAACTGTAAAACAGTTAAAAACAGTCCACAAGTTCACACTGAGCAAATACAAAAGCATGCTTTTAATGAGACTAAATGAGTTGATTGAATGTTGCAGTATTGTTAGGTAGTGAATGAAGTAGCTGGACTCACAGTGTACTACTGTGATGTTGACAGCATTGCTGTATTCTCCTAATCCAGACTCACACCAGTACACTCCACTGTCTGTACTTATAAGTGCATATTTGGTCCATGTAGATTCAGTCATTTTAAGTCTAGAAAACTTATTATATTTCCTCATACTCCATTCAGTAGAGTTTCCCTCACAGCTCAGTGAGACAGAGTCAAAGGTGAAGTGCTGAGTTCTGTTAGGACTCACTGTGAGAGAAGCTGAAGAATGTAGATCTAGAACATAACACAGGATCAGAGGTCAAACAACAAATGACACAATGAGCTAAACTCAAGGAGAGACTGTGAGGGAAATAGAAATAGAAAACAATGGAAGTGAGGAAAAGTGAGAGACTGAATCAGTTACTCGTGTTAGTCAATCTACTGTCCTGCTGACTGTTAGCAACTTAAGCCCTATATTCTTTGCTGTATGACGAATAGCTAAGATAAATCCGATCAAGCTCATGATGACCCATAGCTTTGTGAGCTTGTATCTGTAGATCTGCAGCATGCATGTCAAACACCCAGGTTCTAGGTTGTTTAAAGAATTGCAGAAGAATTAAGAAAGATGAATTATGAGTCACACTCACCACCAGACCACACAAACTGAGGTTCACTGTCCTTAGTGTAATAAACTGGGTTTCCTCTCCCAGCAATACACATATATCCTCCTGTGCCTGTAGGATCATGAATGGTGTAGGAACCCTCTACAGTCCCATTGTGGCTACCAGGTAAGGGCTCATACATGTAGGTGTTGCCTGATGGTTTAGGAACAGCCCTGTACCAGGAGAACCTCCAGCCTGCAGATGATTCTTTAAAGTTACAGCTCAGAGTCACCGAGTCTCCAGGACTCAACCATGGAGGAGACAATCTCAGAAGAGGCTTGGGTTTGTCTGTTGGAAAGCACATTTCTCTGGATTAAATACAATGATATCGTTATTTCACATAAAATAGGTCTGCTTAAGATAGGCTATTGATACTGATGTTTCCTGCAATGTCCTAAGGCTGGATGGCAGGTGCAGGACCAACAGTGGATTTAAGATAAAAATGTGAAGTCCTATTTTTTATTTTTGCACATTGGACTTTCCCTCTCCAATTCACAATACCCCCTTGATATTTTAATTTCTATATAAATTCTGACTTACATGTCAATTTATACTACTTCATGTTAAAACACTTCTGCGCTCATTATTACCTCTACTTAGACTTAGGTTTTAAGTTGCTTGCTTCAATATTTCAACATTTTATATTCCTTTGATCAGACACGCCCCCCTCCTATAAGGCCAGTCATCATCAAACTGATGTAAGCCTAATTGAAAAGTTAAAACCCACGTCCCACGTCCCTGGTTCTGGTGACTGATATTGTCCCAATGCATGAGGGGACAGTAATGTTTCTATTACTTTTTAATTTTCTTTTCTTAAATTTGTTTAGTTTTTCTAAAATTAAGACATTTACAATTTCTGTGCAGATGAAAGTCTAATTGTATTATACACTTCTGCCCATAGGGGGTGCCACAAATGTGAAAAGTTACACTGTACGTCATAGAACCATACAGACAGACTGTGCTCCTGGAAAGACTTGCGGAAGTGCTTTAAGATCAAATACAGTATATATAATATATATTGTATTAACTTAAGCACGTTAATGAGGCCCATTGTTACCAATTGAGCAGTCAACAAGGTGGGGAAATGAAATGGTTGTGAAGAAAAACAGAATAGATTTTATAGACCATCAAAGCTATATAGAGTATCTAGCCTACCATACCTTCAAAAGACATGTCGATGGTATTGCTGAAATTGGAAAGTTGTTGGTCATTCTTGTGTCGACCTTTACACGCATATGGACCACTGGGATATATCTCAGGAGGACCTATTTCAAATTCATCTTCTTCACTAATCTTGATATTTTTATAATTCTTCCACCATGCGTACTCCCAGACAGAGGCACTTTCTTCCTGTATTGCACACTTCAGAATAATAGTCTCTCCCATGTAAATCACAGGCCAGTTGGGGTGTCGGCTGAGAATAGGCACAGGTTGCTCTGCAAGCACACACACACACACACACACACACACACACACACACACACACACACACACACACACACACACACACACACACACACACACACACACACACACACACACACACACACACACACACAGTTACGGTAGAGGTACATGTGTGAATTTTAGGAAGCTGTGATTGTGCATATCTGTCATTTTAGATTTCTTTGGCTATTAAAAAATAGTACATATACAAGCTTGTAGCTCTGCTATTTTTTTTCATTTGTGAAAATGTGTGCAAATCTTTGAATATATAATTTTTTAAGCGAACATTTGTAACTCAAATCTTTGCTTCTGGGGTCCCTGGAACAAAAATACTTTACAAATGTTCGCTTTAAAAAAGATATATTAAAAGATTTGCAAACATTTTCACGATTTAAAATAGCACTCGGTGCCGCACTATGAGCTTGTAGATCTGTAGATTTTTTAATAGCCAAAGAAATCTAAAAATTACAGATGCGTCCCCGGATTGAACGTGTTAATAAGAATCAAACAAATTATACTGTTTAGTTTTTATAAAACTCACCAGAGACAGTGATATTAACAGGGTTGCTATAATGTGTGTAGTATGGCGGATCTCCTGTCCCTCCTCGACACCAGTAGCTTCCACTCTCTGTGGGCCAGATTAAGTAGGTTGACCATGCTTGCATCTTCACTGGTTCAGACTGTAGGCTGTGTCTGTACCAGTAGATCTCCCACCATGAATTGTCTTCCACAGTGCAGGTGAGGGTCACACTGTTTGATTTCAGTACACTTGTTCTGTCTGATTTCAGCGTAGTATTTGGTTTAGCTGTTATTTACAACAGACAAGTAAAAATAACTGTTAACCATTGAGCATTGAGTATTTCTGCCAACTGCTAGAACTGAAAAACATCTCAGAAAAAAACGATCTTGTAAATTAAAAATCGTATGATCACACAGACCACACAGGAAATGTATACACCTTCTTAAACATTTTGATTGTTACTTGTTTTATAAGAATCAAACAAGTGTGAGTATGTGTATAGTTTGTAAACAACTGAACTCACCAGAGACAAAGATGTACAGCGAGTCGCTGCTGTAATGTGTGTAGTATGGTGGCTCTCCTCTCCCTCCTCGACACCAGTATCTCCCACTCTCTGTGATGCTAGCAGGCCAGAATGTGTAGGTTGACTCTTCTGTCACCTTCACTGGGTCAGAGGTTTTGTCTCTTCTGTACCAGGAGAAGTTCCATGAAGCTGTACTGTCTTCTACAGTACAGTTGAGGGTCACACTATCTGATGTCAGTACCCTTGTTTTGTCTGATGTAAGCGTAGTCCTTGGTGTAGCTGTTATTTGCGAGGGAGAAGTAAAATAGAACTGTGTCATTATTGTGCCTGTTGTTGTCCACATAGTATTTGTATTTATATTTTGTAATTGGCGCAGGTTTGACAGCGGATGCCTTTCCTGACGCAACCCCTGAGTCTGTTAGAATTGAAAAACACCAGTCCCTGATACAGGATATTTCTTTATGGGTGCAGTGAATGATATTATATGTCTTTATAATGTGTATTACTGATGAATTGAGTACAAAGGACCACAATACCACAATGGAAACAAGCCCCTGCGGCTTTTTGGGTCATCAGTTTAGCATAACCTTTGACTGTACAACCGGTACAGTTAATAAGCATATTAATTAAGTATACAATCAATCAATCAATCAATTGATCAATCAAAACATAATCATAGTGATGAGAAAGTTTGATCATATGACATACCTGACACAATCAAAGTGACTTTGTTACTTGTTTTGTTGATCTCGTTGTCATCTGTTTGAAGAACACCAGTACACCAGTACTGACCACTGTCTTTTGCCTCTGGTTTAGTTAATGTATGTAGATTATTAGTGTCTGTATCGACATCATCTTCATCTTGCTCTGTAGACGGAAGTAAATGTTGATTCTAATTAGAATCTTAAAGGACGACTTCACCACTTTTCAACCAGTCTTCATATAATAGGTCCTCACTAATACTCATGATAAAATGATACAATTTTTTTCTACTTGGTCTGTGTCTCATAGGAGGGCTGTGGACAGTCCAGAAACCCGTCTACCAGTGACATCATCGTTAGGCAGATTTTTTTTTTCCAAAAAGATTAAAACATTTTAATTCAGATTTTTATTAAGGCGAGAACAATGGGATCTATTATTGCATTGCAACTTTCCAGGAATACAAAGCCTGCAGTTTCTATTAGCTTGGATTCCCCATTGATGATGTCACTGGTATACGGGTTTCTGAACTGTCTACAGCCCTCCTCTGAGACACAGACTGATTAGAAAAAAATGCTACCATTTTATCATGAGCATTAGTGAGGACCTATTATATGAAGATATGTTGAAAAGTGGTGAGGTCCGTCCTTTAAGAGATGTATTTTTGGCATTGGACTGTTTATGCTGCCACAGATATGACAGCTTGTCCCTGCTCACCTTCCCTCGGTTGTTGTTGTCACCTCGTCGCCGTCAGCGAGGGCTGCACGGTGTCCCGTAGGAAGCACAGTTGTGCCTCGATCCAGCTGCAGGCCAGGGCGGGTGTTAACTCCTCCGGGAGCGGCTGCATCGCCATCGCCGGCAGCTTTTTCAACACCCGCGCAAGTTAACACACACACACACACACACACACACACACACACACACACACACACACACACACACACACACACACACACACACACACACACACACACACACACACACACACACACACACACACACACACACACAGATAAAATACGAGTACAGTAAAATGAGGAAGTGTATCAAGTGGAAAGATTGTGTCAGTGTTTTAAGTGTGAAAAGTGTAGATTAGGATTGTCTACAGAAAATACATAATCTATACATACATGCAGCAGGCTGGCCAAGGTGTACAGTATGAACATTTTAATATTATGTGCTGAACTGTATAAATTAAGAGCCACTGTAGATGTGTGCATAAAATGTGCAAGAGAATTGTCTGACAATGTTCTAACCTTTGTGGTAAAACGTGTACTGCCAGTCCTCCTTCCTTCCTTCTTTCATGTCACATTTGAATGTAACAGACTCTCCAGTAAATATGTGGGACTGGTTGGGCTCCAGGGTCAGAACAGCTTCTATCTCTACACAAAGAACAATTAGAATTAAACCAAATGCCACACACAGCATTTATATAGTCATATATTGAGAGGGTGTATGTGCCATAAATATGATCTTGACTGAGTGAATTAAGAGAATAAAGAGCAGTGGTGGAAAGTAACTAAGTATATTTACTTACTGTAAGTAGCCTACTGTACAATTTTGAGGTATTTGTACTTTACTTGAGTATTTCCAATTTCCAATACTTTGACTTCTACTCCACTACATCTCCGATCCAAATATAAACTTTAGTTACTAGTTACTTTGTAGATTTTGATTATTATTTGATTATTATCACAAAACATACATTAACCACTTCAGCCCTATTTACATTTCGGCCATTTGACAATGTAACAATGCGTCGTGATGCGACGCATTGTGGGCTTGTAGATCTGCTATTTTCAAAAGCTTTTTATACATGTGAAAACTTTAAATAGGACATTCTGCATAATGAATAATTTTATTCTAGGAACTTTAAGTACATTTTGATGTCAATACTTTTGTACTTTTACTCAAGTACAGAACATCGCAGTATTGATACTTTTACTTGAGTACTTTTTCCTCCACTGATAAACAGAAAATCAATCTTCACCTTCACTGTGTCCATAGCAGGAGAGCAAGCTACTCAGCACTGAAAAACATTGATGAGACAATATCAATACTTGCATTTTAATTATTCCTAGTTCACAGGACACCAACATGGACAGCTAACTCAAAGTTCAATCAGAACAAATAACAAGCAGTTTTGCAAATTTGTCCATTCCTTAATATCAATGACTATGCTTGACCAAAGAATTCAGGAAAGCATTGAAAACTTAGGTACTGTAGTTTTCTCATTAATGTTGTACTTTATTTTGGTTGTTATTGCTAGTAATATAATACATTAATCCACGTCAAGTAAAAAAACATTGGGATCCTATAAAAACAACTACGAGGGGCCTACATTGATTCCATTGACATGCTCTTACCATTCAAACATATAGTTTGAATACAGTAACAAAATGTTATGTAATTCCTTCATTAAAATGGTTCAAATCCTAGTTCAATAGACCCATTAGTAATAATAGTGATATACTCACAGAGGAGCACGCAGGGCCAGATGTGAGCCATCCTCTCCTGTGATCAACGGCTCTGCTGTACCATTTCTGAAAAATCTTTCTACTTTCTACATCTATTCGATGTTGCCCTTTGAAACAGGGAAATAGAAAGAGGCAGGGTAGCGGTGTGTGTGGGGGGAGGGGGTGGGGGGAGGAGTAATGGCCAGGTGGTTGTGTTTCGTTTTTACTCATGCATGAGCTAGGACATTTTTTCTTTTCCATTTCTCAACTTCTTTAGTTGAGAGAAAGTTCTGAAAAAAATCTGATAAGCTCTTATCATCTTTGGTTTTATTATATACATGGTTTAGAAGTAGAGATACATGTCTTACATAACAATAAGAAAATAAAACACCAATTTGTCTTGTTCTACAGCATGTCTCTTCCTGAGATACGTATAATTAATTGTACTTTTGACCTTGATCTGATTCTGACCTTCACTTTCGACCTTTCTATGCCAAAAGTTAACCATGTATTGGGGCATCCTACTGATCATTACCACAAGGTTTCATGAAGATTTAACCATCCGTTGTCACTTTGACCTTTTGAGACCCAATAATCATCGCTTTCGGGCGGTCAGACTACTGATCATTCATCAGTTATTTTGTTCACTGACAGAATGTGTACTTCCCTGGCTACACCGTGGGAAAAACAGAACTTCAATTTCTGCAAAGTATTCTCTCACTCATGTCACGGCCCCATAGCCTGGCTTACCAGGTCCTGTGTTGTGTCTTGTGTACTCTTGTCTTTAGTGTCTTGCACAGGGCCTGTAGGTTGGGGAATTGGGGTGCCAATCAAGTGCATTGGGAGCACCTGGCCAGTGTTCCCCAGTATGCCCTATAAAAGGCTGGGTGTGGCCATACTCAGTCGCTCTCTCTTTCCCTGATGGCAGCTACACTGTGTTTAGTTTAGTCTTTGTTTGAGTTTGCACCATTCAACACCCCACACTACATTTACACTACATCCATACATTTGCTGACACTATTGACACTGATTAACACATCTCATATTATTCTTGGTTATATGTTGAATTTAAGTTATTGTTTATATTGTAAATAAATATATTGCTTTGTGCACTTTTAAAAGCCGTGTCTTCCTCCTTTTTGTTATGGCCTATGAGCCAGGTCATAACACTCACTTGAGAGCTCATGGGCTGCCTACAGTATGTAATTTATTGGCTTTACTTTAAATAAATTAAATCGTCTGTGTGGGCCTCTCTTGGGGTGCACTTGACAGCTAAACAATAATCAAAAGTAAACTTAAGGTGGGGTAACCTAAATTTACAGATTCAGATAAGAGAAATAAAGACAATGTACCAGACAACGTTTTACAATGCAGTGAGAAGACTAAGAATTACGATAGACCACAAAGGGGTGAAATGCAAGTGTCACAACACTGAATGACAGGAAGACGGACGTCTCTGTGCAGCCACAATGCTGCACAGAGACGTTGTGAAAACACAGGAAATGTGTCTTGAAATGCTATTAATCTACTCTCCACTCCAGAGTGGTTCTGAAATGTGACAAGGACCCCGAATTGACACATTTTATCCCGCGGACCCCTGTTTGAAAATGTATGCCAGGGACCCCCATAAGAGAAGATTTTTACCATAGCAGTGATTCTGAACCATTTTAATTTCAAGGATCCCCGGTTTTTATATGGATTAAGTCAAGGACCCCCATTTGATAAAATGTTTATCTTTGGGACCCCCAGTCTACACTGTAGTATCATCAGTGTTGATTTAACTCTGAGAGCGTTCAAATGGAAACAAATGGACCCTAACAGGATTTGTACACTCTCAGAGTTACAGACACATACACATACACTGTAAGGGTCCATTTGGTTCATATTCCTAACTATCAATCATTTGGCTGGAGACCCCCTGGAACCACTTCAAGGACCCCTGGGGGTCCCCCGGACCCAAATTTGAGAACCACTGCTCTACTCTACGAATGTATTAGCAACAAGAGCAGGGCAATCAACTGGAACCTTTCTTCTGAGTCATGTAGTGATGCAGAACTGTTTAAACATTAGACTTCATACAGCTGTGGTACATGGTTATAACAACATGGCTCTAAACCAATCAGATTTTCATTTGAGCTACCCATTGTAGAAAACAGTACACTTAAAGCCAGCATAATGCACAACAAAATACTGTTAATTTATATACAGTTTGCTTTTTTCATAAATTTGCCATACAAACAGAATATAATAAGTGTTTATGGTCTGTTTGTTATTGATGGGAGAATAGCAGGAAAGTTAACACACCAAAGGCTGTGGTGAGGTGCTGGATCACTGGAAACTTAAATAAAAATAATATAAATTCCAGGGTCCCCACGGTCATGAAATTCCTGGAAATATTTTGAAATTAAAAAAGAAATAATCCAGTACTGGAAAAGGTTTGGAATTGATCAAACTTCATCAAAGGTCCTGGAATTTATCAAGGGTCCTGGAAAAATATTTGGCTATGCATTGTTTTTGGCTATTGATTTTTTTTAATACAAAACCTTTCCATAAACATGTATAACATTACACGAAATATGTAACATAAGTAGTTTTTCGCCGAACAGGCTGTGTAACACCCCATCCGCATTGCCAGCGATGCGACATGACGATGACGCAACGCGAGCGGGCGATGAAATCTCATTAAAATACATGTTTTTGAATGAGACCGTCCTGACCTACCGCAAGCGACAACGAACCGTGCAACGACGTCGTCCACCCCTCCTATTTTCGCTCGCAGGCTCTATTTGAGCGAGGTTTCACACCTCATCCGCACTGCCAGCGAGCGAGCGTTCTGACGGCGACGTCGCGCGAAAAACTGTCCTCATTTGGGGCGATATGGAGCGTCGTCCATCGCGTTGCGACGTAGCATTAACCAATCATATTAATGGTGGGAAAAGTATATATTTTTGGACTTAAGTAAAAGTATCAATACTGCGATGTAGAAATACTCTGTTAAAAGCTAATGTACTTGAGTAAAAGTACAAAAGTATTCGTATCAAAATGTAGGTTAAAGTAGGCTACCAAAAGTAGAAAGTAGGTATACTCATATTACTCAAGTTACTCAATGTATAAAAATCTTATACTAAATCTATAAATCTATAAACAATAGCAGATCTACAAGCTCACAATGCCTTGCATCACTTGTAGATCTGCTATTTTCAAATGGCTGAAATGTATATAGGGCTGAAGTGGTTAATGTAGGGCTGAAGTGTGTGTGTGTGTGTGTGTGTGTGTGTGTGTGTGTGTGTGTGTGTGTGTGTGTGTGTGTGTGTGTGTGTGTGTGTGTGTGTAAACCTATATTTTATCACTATATTTGACCTATATTCATATAATTACATTTATACATTATGTAACCTATATGTTTTAATGAGTTGTGATAACAGCACAATAGGGATCTATATTAATTGTAATATGGTGCAATACTCTGCAAAGTATACACTGTAACGAATTTCTGTATAGTGTTTTTATGATTCTGAATCCATTGCAATCATTTGTTTTGCACCAAAACCACTCCTTGGGCTAAAAACGGCCCAATCTCAATGGGCTTTTTACACAAAAAGTATACATGGCTATGGCCGTTTTTAGCCCAAGGAGTGGTTTTGGTGCAAAAGAAATGATTGCAATGGATTCAGAATCATAAAAACACCCTAGTTTGACCCCTCACATGCTACTTAAAACAGAATTAAATTTGGATTCTTTTTTGGATTTTTTTTTAAACCAAGGTTATGGTGGGTACCCCAACTTTAAGGAGCTGTCAAATCTCCTAGGGATACTGCATTTCAGTCTTTGTGAGATGTGTTACTAGACACCTTTACAAACACATTTTTTGGTAAGGAATTTATTCCAAGATTGGAAAATATTCTGCTAATATCCCCTGACTATATGGCATCAATATGTTTTGCCTGTTTCACTGAAATAAACGTGGCCTAAATGAAGTGAGGGTCTCACGCACTGTATGAAAAGATAGCCTAGTGCACGCATATGATCCACTCAAGTCCCGCACCCGCAGGTGCAGGACAAACAACAGTTCATCTATTTGATGAACTGTAAAAACAAAATAAGCGCACATGGTAGAAAAAGCTCCGCTATTTATGTATTGCTGTCAACGTTTTGATCAGTTAGAAGTTCATCAGGAATTTTACATTTTCATTAGGAAACATGTAGCCTATGTAGGCCTATCCCACATGTTCAGGACAATTCCCGAGGAAGAAATAAATAAATAAATAGCGGCTGTGGTGGAAGTGGAAAGTACTACATGTACTCAAGTACTGTGTAGGCCTACTTAAATACAATTTTGAGTTAATAGGCCTACTTTTAATTCTCCACTACAGAGGCAAATATTCCTACTTTTACTCCACTACACAATTATTTGAAAACTTTAGTTAGTTACTTTGCAGATTATTAAATTATAAAACATACATTAACCACTTCAGCCCAATTTTATACTATTTGAAAATAGCCGATCTACAAGCTCACAATGCATCACCATGCATTGTGAGCTTGTAGATCTGCTACCTATTTTCAAACATTTTACTACTTTCTTTTACTTTAGGTAGGCCTACTTTAAGTATATTTTGATGCCAATACTTTTGTACTTTTACTGAACATTGGCCTTTTACTTGTTGTAACAGAGTAGCCTTATTTCTTCACATTGTTTACTAATTCTACTTAAGTAAAATATGATATCTGACTACTTCTTCAACCACTAAATAGCGGAGCTTTTTTCACTCAGCTTATACTGTTTGATGCTGGTTGTTGAACTTTATAGGCTATAAATAAAATATGAAGTAGGCTAATGAGGGTCTCACTAGCCTACTGTGTTTAGAACAATCCTCAAATATGAAGAACAAAGTGTTGGCAGTAGCTGATGTGTTGTCCGTCCACTAGGTATTTGAAAATCCAAGTTCCCCCACTCTTTATAAAACATCTGACAATAAAAAAAGAATAGCCCTATACTATAGATGTATATCGAAGAGGCACAAAGCACTTATTTGTTTTCACTCTATGACAAAGCAGTGTGCAGATCTCAACCAGGCCACAATGGAAACAAGTTCCTTTAGGGTTTTTTGTGTTATTATCCTTTTAACAACCATTGTAAAATCCTACCTCTGTAGGCTACTGTTTACAAATCTGCTAATAAAGTATTTAATTAATAAATAAATAATAAATAATCAACCAATGAAAAGTGTTTGGGGGCGGGACATTGGTCGCGAAACCTCGCAGAAATAGAGACCTTGCGAGCAAAGCAAAGCAAAGCAAAGTTTGTTGTTTACCCAGGGTGTCGGACTAAGCACGAAGCTTGTTTCCAGCCGGACCCTGCATGGAAGCCTTGCTCAAGGGCTATTCAGCGGTGATTCATGATTGATGTGATGAATTGGGGAATCGAACTAAGGACCTCTTCCGGTATCAAGGCCGCCCCTCTAACCACTAGGCCACCGCTGCCACTAATATAGGAGAGGTGGGCGACGTCGCTGCACGGTTCGTTGTCGCACGCGGTAGGTCAGGACGGTCTCATTGAAACACATGTATTTTAATGAGATTTCACCGCTCGCTCGCGCCGCGTCGCGTCGCATCGCTGGCAGTGCGGATGAGGTGTGTCACGGCTGTGCCCCACCCCCAAACACTTTTTATTGTTTTTTATTTATTTATTTTGCTACACTGCCTATCTTTGGGCATCGTACATAGGAGTAAGAGACACATTATTGCGCTGAATGATTGTTATATAGGCCTGGAAATTGGGCTAAAAATTCTGGAAAAGTTTTGGAAAAGGTTTGGAAATTCATTGCTAAAAATGTGTGGGGACCCTGAAATTCACTCTGGCTCCATATGTAGTCATCTTTATTGATTGACACAGACCTTCAGAATCAAATGAATGCCGTCTTTTTAAACTGAGGACCGCTAATAAAATACAAGGGCAATTTTATTTTGTTTAATTGAAATGTGTGTTTCTTTTAAAAGTAAGTAAGTTTGTTATTTGTTTGTTTATTGTTTTGAAGAATTATGTTGGTTCATCGTTTGTTAAATGAAATGCTAGTGTCCTGTAAGTCCATATGGGCTGGGCTTCCTTTGGAAGCATGACACTTTAATAAAGAAAAAATCAATCAAAAATCAGTAAGGCAAAACAAAAATACATTTTTGCTAGCTATAAAAGAAACTATTAAGAGTCCACAGAAGAAGCCCTTTTAGAGCCAACATATCTGTGCCATCATTTCCACTTGTGCTGAATAAATACATAAATGGATTAGATTTGTGAGTGCAAACCTGTTCTAAATTGTGTTAAACAAAAATAAACCAATGAAAATAATTTGTGCAGTGACACAAAAAGGTCCCTAGAGGGTGCCAGGAGGGACCTTTAGTTGGGTTAACAGTACAGTAAATTAAATGTGCAAGATGAGTTGTGTTGTGTGGTATATTATTAAAACTGAGAACACTGTTCTCAAGATGTGGAAGGTGTTTACACAACATCAATGTGAGAACAAAGTTGTCTTGACTGCACTGCAAATACAGATATTTGGTGCACATTGTTCAGATTCAAAGATCATTCATACAAGTCTTAAATAAGCCATTGTGCTTTTATGAGCGATCCAGTTTAGAGGACCTTGTATTGTAAATTGTACTTCCATGTACTGTTTCCATGTCTTTTCTAAATAAAGTATTCAATCAATCAATACATTATGTGTAATGGTTGATTGGTTAATTCGTTTACAAAGCGGGCAGAGGCCTACGCTCTGGAGACTAAACATGCAGATGAGGTAACTAATGATATTCTATATACCCATTTGCTGCCACTGGCTTCAGATTTGTTTAATATCTGTGTACTTGCATACATTTATTGTATCCTGTATTATGTTTTCTATTTACTTTACAATGAGTCTGTAAGGATAACTCCCTCTTGTGGCTGTTTTTGGTCATTTTGTTTAAAGTTGTAACCCAGTTCAATGCTTTTGATTATCATTGAAGTAGTAGCAGGTGTGACAGTGCAATCACAATAGTAAGTAGCAGGTGTGATACTTTCCACAGCCGTAAGTAACTGAGTCTCACTGCTTCAGCCACACAGTTTTGTTTTCTCCTGCCTACACACTGTTTTTCTGTTCTACTTAGAGCCTTGGAAACTATTGTCTTTTTACGGATATAAATTTGACATTCTTCAAGTAAAGTTCAAGAAAAGTTACGCCGTGTCCTTTTTTTGGAAATGTGGATTTCTCGTTCGCTATCTGTCTAGTAGGCCTACTGTACAGATCCATGGTATAAGGGCAGAATAACCCATATACCGCTAAGGGTCTGCTAACACAGTGGTTCTCACCTTTTCAGGCTGCGACCCCCAACAAGAATCATATTTGAACTGGGGACCCTCCAACATAATCATATTTGATTAGTCTTCAGTGGTGCTCCCGAGTCCCCCTACCACCAAGGCATCCCAGTGCTACCACCGTGTCCCATATTTTGTGTAACTCAGTCTATAAGTCTAATTCAATTTATTGTTTTTATTATTATTATCAGGAGAGACAATACATTTAGGCCTATGCATAGTAGTGCATCATATTCACAATACAGTCTTTCCATACAGGATTACACATTGTCTCCCTAGTGAGACAGCAGCAACAAAAGAAGAATAAGAAAGGTAAAAAAGAAGGGGGTAAGGGGGAAGTAATCAAAGAAATATATAAACATGAATAGAACAGAAGAATATATATACATTCAACCTATCAAATTACAGACATATACAAATCTCTTGTGAGAAACATTTCTAATGTCTTAGTATACCATACTGTAAATGCTGACTTGTAAAAAGAAAATGGTGGGAAATGTTCAGGTCTCTAAAGCACTGCCACACAAACATCCTAGACAGTGGGACACACACATCCAGGCCACCATGTTTGGTCTAAGAACAACTTGACAAATGTCCAATACTTGTTTACAGTACTTGTTTGTTACAAACCTCAGTAAGCCCTGTTTACTCTGCACACATCACATGCACTAATGGCCCACATTGTTTGTCCTTTAAACCTAAGAATAACTTGACAAATGTCCAGCAAACACAGGACAAGGTAAGAAAGAGGAAGCTGAGCAAGGCTGGGACGACAAGTTTAAAGTTGGGGATGTTGTCCTGGCGGCATCACAACCTTTTTAACCACTTTAACCTTTTATACTTTGGCTAGTCAGAAATAGCAGATATACAAGCTCATGGCGTGGCACGATGAGCTTGTAGATCTGCTATTTTTCTAAAATCTTGAACATCAATTAACATTTTTAACACGACTCAACAGACAACATATTTTCAGATGGGGTCTGCGGCTAAATATTTATCAATTTGGGGGTCCTTGACATGAAAAGGTTTGAGAACCACTGATCTAGATGCATCGTTCCAGGTGCTGAGTACGTACTGGGTAACGGTCTCACTCAGCCCAGTGCCATACTTCCCCTGTGCAGTTCACAGAGCAGCACAGAGGTCTGTCTAAATTAAAACTGAATTCAGACAGTAAACTAAAACTTCATAACTTTGTATTATATAGCAATAATAATAACCATGGTCCTAACGGGTTGGGACAGAGATCTTAAGCTCTACTACTGCCCTCTCTTCGGATGATCTCCCCTGCTCTCAAGGGATTCCTTGTTTATTATTTTAGGTGAGAATCTTGTATAAGCCCTATATGGGTTTTCTTTCTCACCTGCACTTATGTCTGTGTTTTTTAATAATGTTACCTTTGTACTGTTTTTTTTATTGTGCGAATAAATAAACCAAAATTCCTCAAGCAACAGTTTCCAGCTAAATAGCCGCCTACTTTTATTTATGCCATTGCCTACAAAGTAAATGTTACATTGTACTTGCGTTCTCTTATCTCCCCTGTACGTGACGTTAGGTGCAGATGGGCCATTGTATTTAATAAAGCAGTATAGGCTATTCTATGTGGCATGTATGCAATATTGCCAATATATGTGGAGAGACATTTGTTGTATCATTGTAAAGCAATGGCACATTAATCCAATATGATGTGTGTATTTCTTTATAAATCTAGCCTCTTAATTTTGCTGTCAAAGGGCACCAGATTTAAGCATTTTTCATTAAAAATGGACAGCATTTTCTAACCAGGGGACCCCCGGTACTAATCCCTGGACCCCCTGTTGAACCCCGCCCTCCACGCTAAAATGACATCTGTGTTTCTCAAACCCTGTGTACAGCCCTGTGGAGGATGATATAATAAAAAAAAAAAACTGAAATATAGGGGGAAAGAGCATTCCTAATTTTAACGTTAATGCCATACATACGGCACAAATCATGGAGAGTGGTTGGTTTGTTTTCAAAAATGACACCACAGACTCAGAGTCACTCGTCACTAACTGGGAGAAATGCGATGATGCCTGGCTGAGCCAGGATTCCAATATACATTTTCTTTGTCATTATTCTATCAATTACCTTTTCAATAAATCAAATAGTCTTTATCAACGAATCAACACAACAAATTCAAATAGATTTCTATAGTCGACTAAAATCGATTAGTTTGATTTACCACTTAAGCCCCATTTTATACTTCATTGTACATTTGCTACATGTTTTGAGCTTGTTGTGACCCCTCTCCCCCATACTCAATGCTTACCATCTCTCACTACCTGCAAATATGGAATGGATGCGGAAAGAACACTATTAAACACAAGATGAATGCATCCATCAAATAGGAGTTTCCTACAAGCGACGCCTCTCTAGATACAAATACTAGTATCAATGGAAACACCTTCACCATAAGATCATTGAAATGGGATTTAAAATATGTTTCGCCTTTACTGTGCCAAAATTTGGAACAGACCGAGTTCTCCTGAAAAGTATGCTCAAAGATATTGTAGACCCACTTTGAGCGAAATGATGGCAGAAACAGAATTTCTACTTCACACTGCTGAGACTGTGAGCTGCTGCAATGGCGAGGGAACGCGGCCAGAAGAAGTACTTCGAGAACATCAAGCAGAAGATTAGGAGAAAAGACATAATTTACTTTTCAAATTTCAGTCTGGTTTCAGGCCATCGTACTCTACTGACACGTGTTTAAGGTTTAATGCCCCCTGACTACCTTAGGCTAAGTTGATTGTACATCAGTATGAAACTAGGTCGAACCAAACGGTATATGATGGAAGTATGAACGGGACCCGTAAAGGCCAACCAAAACTGCCCTCACATGCCCTAAGTGAGGGGGACAGACATTCTCAACTATAATGTCATGGTAGAGGAAATGTCAAACCAAAAAAGAAAGAAAGGAAAACACTGGGGGGAAAAAAACACTCCAAACCACAGTGCCTAGAACCTCCTAGTGCCCCCAAGGGGCAACATCTCAACTTTCCTGGCCTGGCATTGGCCGGACTGATGGCGTGGATCCACTCACATGCGTTCCACACCGGGTGTGGGTGGATCCGTGTTGTCGGTCTGGCTAGCGCCAGGCTAACCACAACCCCCAATTAGCACTGTCTCTTAACTACCCCCAAGAGACCTTGGGAGCAGTAGCATGCCACTTGGACACAGGCCGGGGTCTGAGCAGCCTCGGGTCGGGGCGCCTGGAGGAGGGTGTCTGTTTTATTGACAACATCATGTTTATTAAGTCCTCAACTTAATTAAAATGGGATTTGGGTGCAAGATCAGTGAAGTGTCCCTTTAAAGAGTCCTCCTTATCTGAGAGAGCTGCCAACCAGGCCTGCAAACTTAAGTGTTGTTCACAGGGGTGGAGGATGAGACAGGGGAGCGGGTGGGGATGTGTGGGACATGACCTACCTGGTGACAGTCAAGCTCCTGTGTGCTGTCACCAGGGGAATCCCCATTGTGAACATCCAATTGGCTAAAGTGTGGTAAAGCTGGGAGCTTCCTTCCTCCTAATGGACTCATGGTGAAGACACAGAGCAAGAGCAAAAGTTTAAAAAAAAGTCTCCAGGAATCCCTGAGGACTGCCAGTGACCGGCCTCTCCTACAGGGTTAGGACATCCATGTCACAGAGTCAGTGGAGCCAGAGCCAGTCCACATGAAAGACATCATTTTGTGCAGTGGAGCTAAATATCTACCTAAGATACCCTCTAAACACAAGGCCCACACGGTGGTGATACCGTAAAAGAAAACAGTCAGGAACTAGTATTGCAACCCCCCCCCCCACACACACACAGTCGTGGTGAGGATAGCCTTTCGGGTGTCCAGTCAACCCCAGGGTCCCAGCCGGAGCCCACTGGCACAGGCCTCGATGCATGTTCATGAGCTGGTGGTGGCGAGGCCAGCCAAGAGGGGGCCAGAGCCAAAAGAGAAGCTCACCTGTGACCTATACCAGCTAGACAGTCCTTCCACCGCGAGAGAGACCCCCTGCAGTCTGCTGCTTGCCATTTGTTTTTGTTTTTATATTTAGTTATTTATTTATATGCCCATGGTGGACTATGCATGGCAGGGGCGTCCTCTTCCCTGAGCCAGAGGCCTATAAGCCTGACCGCATACCAAAAACGCTTTACTGTCTGCAGGGTCATTGGCTGAGGATAATTACTATTATACACAGCTAGCTAGCCAAAGCTATCACCAACACCATCTACAGAGAGGAGACCCACCTAATAGGCTCAGCCATCGCAGCAAGCCCAGTCTTTAGTTCCACGGAGAACCCTGACTACCAGCAACACCTTCACTCTGCCACCATCATTACATGCTGTAGAGCATGTATGGGAGAACCCACGGAGAACCCTGACTACCAACAACACCTTCACTCTGCCACCATCATTACATGCTGTAGAGCATGTATGGGCCACACGTGGCCCCCACCTTCACTTAATGCGGCCCACAGGTTAATATCGGAACACTGATATGCTATTTCAGCTGTTACAATTCCACATGCAAACATGACCCGCTTTAATTACTTCAGTCTATATGAGTAGCTTAATAACTAGTATTACAATTCTTATGTCAAATGTGTTTGCATTTAAGTTCATAAAATGTACATAACTATAACTAAATGCATTTGAAATTAAGAGAAAAATCAAAAAGAAATCATCAGGATTCCTATTCAAAAATAGCAAAAATACCAGATCTACAAGTTCAAAAAGTGTCTCACCGCGATGCGTTTTGAGCTTGTAGATCGGCTATTTTTGCTACTTTTGTGTGACATAGAATGGTTAAGTATGGCATTAATTTACGAAAAAAAAGTTAAAATACGAGAGTCTGTCTGCCCAACAGTATTATGCAATGTGGCCCTCTGGAGTGAGTGTGGAAATATTGTGGCCGTCTACATCATCAAAGTTCATCACCGCTGCTGTAGAGTCTCTGCGTTTAACCGTCCAGGTGAGCGCTTCCATTCCACCGGGCTATAGCCAGAGGTGTGAGGACAGAGTTCAGCACCACGGCCAGCGCCCGGCCCCTCGGCTAGCTCATTGAGGGGGAAGTATGTGCCAATTTATTTTACTAATCAGCTTGATATGACAGCTAGGCCTGTCACAATTATTATATAATCGTCTAAATCGCAATTATTTGAGATAATCACGATTATCAAATTATTATTTTTGATAATAATAGTTTCCATGTTGAAAAACGTTCATATATTTTAGTAGAAATGGCAGATCTACAAGCTCACAACGCGTTGCGTCTATTATCCTAGACTCTAGGATAATCGTTTCCATGTTGAAAAACGTTCATATATTTGAGTAGACATAGCAGATCTACAAGCTCACAACGCGTTGTGAGCTTGTAGATTGGCTATTTCCACTATTAACCCATTTAGACCTAAAAACGCCTTCTAAATCCTGTTTTCTGGAACACTTCAAATATTCAAAAATTACAAAAAAAAATATGTTGCTATATACTGTACAGTTACTGTGTAGTTACAAAAAGGGGTTCCCGCCCAAAATGGGTTAATGTATTTTTGAAAGTATAAAGTTTCTTTGTAATAATAATCAGAATCTAAAGTTTTCAATATATATTTGCCTTTGAGAGGAGAAGTAAAAGTACTGAAAATTGGAAATACTCCAGTAAAGTAAATAATACCCCAAAATTGTACTCAAGTACAGTACTTGAGTAAATGTACTGTCACAGCCCATAGACCCCTTAACAGACGACGTCATACTGGCTGCGTGCAGCCAGTATGCGCGCAACGAAACCCATTATATCAGGTCTCGTTAGGACGCGTCTCACTAGCCAACACACACAAGAGGGGGTTGGGGTGTGCTGAAACCAGTGCACCCCGAAACAGGTTGGGAATTGATTGCGTGAAAAAATCACCTGTGCGTCCAGGCTCAATGTTAGTAAACAAATAATTGGTCTATAGGCCTGGCCTGTGCTGTCTGTGCATAATGTACTCCCCTGAGTGTGTTCTCCCACAGAGCCTATAGGCGTCGGCCAACTTGGGTGCACCCCAATTAGGTCCATTGGGATCACCTGATCAATGCTCCCTGGAGCCCTATAAAAGAGAGGGTGCCAGCCATTCCATGTGCTCCTCTCCAGATGACAGCAGCACCCTTTTGTTTGCTTCTGTTATGATTGAGTTTACACATTCTACAACACCCCACACATCCATATATTGCTGACATTACTGATTACTGAATTAAACACCTCACACCTTATTGTAAGCCTTATTTCAGTTATCTGTTAATACATTATTGTTACTTTTAGCACTACCACTGTGTCCTCTTCAATTTGCCATGGCCCCACGGGCCGGGTTGTGACAGTACTTTACGCCACTGCCTGCCAGTCCACTGAGCTGTTCTGCGTTGCCAAACTCTGCTCTCCATGCCGTCAAACTCCTCCAGTCTAGTCCGGCTCCAGGGAGAAGACCCTGGGTCAAGGAAAGTGTTGTCAGGGAAACAGAGACCAATCCAGTCAGTGATGCATCCTTAAATGTATAGGCACTATATAAATTATGTAACTTTTTTTTTTATGAATAAAATGCAATGTCCAATCTGTATGGTAGAGTATGTTAATACAATATAACTTATACAATCTGTATGGTAGAGTATGTTAATACAATATAACTTATACAATCTGTATGGTAGAGTATGTTAATACAATATAACTTATACAATCTGTATGGTAGAGTATGTTAATACAATATAACGTATACAATCTGTATGGTAGAGTATGTTAATACAATATAACGTATACAATCTGTATGGTAGAGTATGTTAATACAATATAACGTATACAATCTGTATGGTAGAGTATGTTAATACAATATAACTTATACAATCTGTATGGTAGAGTATGTTAATACAATATAACTTATACAATCTGTATGGTAGAGTATGTTGATATAATATAACGTATACAATCTGTATGGTAGAGTATGTTGATACAATATAACTTATACAATCTGTATGGTAGAGTATGTTAATACAATATAACTTATACAATCTGTATGGTAGAGTATGTTGATATAATATAACGTATACAATCTGTATGGTAGAGTATGTTAATACAATATAACTTATACAATTGAGGTGGTTGCATTTAGTCTCCCTGCTCTTCTATTGAGACATTTAGATCGTGTCAAAGGTCATATCTCACCTAGGATCTGACACGGATTTTGACCTGATGGTTTAGATTCAATGTATCCCCTGAGCAAGCAGCCAGGCTCTATCAGCTCAATGGTAACTTTTTTTTTTAATCAGCACTTGCGCAGAAAACTGGGTTAAAATCCAGGATTGAAGAGGAAAGTTACAGAAATGCAGCTTTAATGCTAATAATAGTTTTTCTGGAGTAACTTCCCTGTATTCTATGGCTGCGTTGGTGTGGCCTGTGGCCCGAGCAATCTGAAAAAAGAAGAAAAATACAGTGTTTAACACATCAGCCCTGTGACCAGTGGTGGAAAGTAACTAAGTACATTTACTCAGGTACTGTACTTAAATACAATTTTGAGGTATTTTTTACTTTACTTGAGTATTCCCACTACATACACTCTACTACAATTATTTGAAAACTTTAGTTACAAAACATATTAACCACTTCAGCCCCATATACATTTCGGCCCTTTTAAAATAGCTGATCTACAAGCTCACAATGCGTTGCGATGTGACGCATTGATCTGCTATTTTCAAATGATCTTTTATACATGTTATACTTATGAAAACCTTGGGACCTTCTGCATAATGAGTAGTTTCTACTTTTGGTACTTTAAGTACAGTTGATTTAGTCGACTAAAATGTATTTGTGGGATCTACAAGTACATTTTGAATTCCGGACTTACTTGTAACAGAGTTATTTCTTAATTAAGAGAGTACTTTTTCCACTGCCTGTGACATTAGTACAAACACTGCAAAATGACAGCATCAGTATAGTACAGTGTCTGGTTCTCAAACTATGGTACACATACCACTAGTGATACACAAGGCCCTCTCTAATGGTACACAGAGGAATCTCCGATTGAACATGAACAATGATCTACCAGCTTACTTATCACCATCAGATGCTAAGCATTGTGATCTTGTCGATCTGCTGTTTTTGGTGCATGACACACTGTCACATGAATGAGGCATTAGGTTATGTAGGCATATAGTTGGTCACCAATACGCTGGCTGTTAACATTTTCAAACAAGTTGTTGAAAAAGAGTCATTTGTAATGTTCTCACTTGCTCTGTGTGTGTGTGTGTGTGTGTGTGTGTGTGTGTGTGTGTGTGTGTGTGTGGGGGGGGGGGGGGGGGGGGGTCTTATTGCAGTGTATTTTAACATCATTCCAGAGGTGTCTACACCAAGCTGCCTCACGCTACAGTAACAGGAGATAGGGCCTAAGGGCCTCATGACTCGGCAAGGCTTACTTACTTATCACAAGTAAGCCTCGGTGGTGGGAAAAGTACTCAAATGTTTTACTTAAGTAAAAGTATCAATACTGCAATGTAGAAATACTCTGTTACAAGTACAAGTCTGGAGTTAAAAATGTACTTGAGTAAAAGTACAAAAGTTTTGGCATCAAAATGTACTTAAAGTAACAAAAGTAGAAAGTACTCATTATGCAGAATGTCCCATTTCACAAGTTTTCAAATGTATACAAATCTTTTGAAAATAGCCAAAATGTACATAGGGCTGAAGTGGTTAATGCATGTTTTGTAATAATAAAACTATCTACAAAATAACTAAAGTTTTCAAATGATTGGAATGGAGTAAAAGTACAATATTTGTCTCTGAGATGTAGTGGAATAGAAGTAAAAGTACAGAACATTGGAAATACTCCAGTAAACTAAAAATACCTCAAACTTACAAGTACAGTACTTGAGTAAATGTACGCAGTTACTTAACACCACCGGTAAGCCTATAGTATATTCTGTGGAATTGGGACTGCATTTGGTTGTGTTCAGAATACTTGTCTTGTAAACAGCATACTGCAACAGGCTACTACTGGATGCTACATGTCTATGTATACATTATGTTTAATAAGCATCTAACCTTAACACATTAACCATCAACATGCAGTAGGGAGATTAAAAGATGTAACATGGCATGGCATATTTTCTTACCAAAACAAGTGAATGTCAACAGTCAACCTCATGACAACAAGGACACGGCCTCTCATTAAGTTCCTGAGAGCAAATTATTTAACTGATGCTAGAATGTAACCACATTAACTTTTAGGTGTAGTTACAGTTTTGTTAGGGTTTGTTGTGTTCCACTATGAACATGAACCAGCTTCTCTCTGATGCTTCACCATGTGTGTCAGGAGCTGTTGATTATATCAGGGTGGAGCCTGACCAATCATGAACTTTGAGTTGATTGATTGACTGATCAAGTCATAAAGGGGCGGATTTAACAAGCTTTATCTTCGCCATTGCTTGTCTCAAATTTACATTCAGATAAAATATATATATATATATATATATATATGTAAAAGTGATATTTTATTGCTTGGCTACAAGTTCTTCTTGGTAAGCAATACACCATACTATGGTGTACAGCTATAACTTAAGCTTAAAGTGATAGTTCACCCAAAAAATTACTTATTTTCTATCAATTACACAACCCATGAAGCCTTGAATCCATCATTTTTGTCACATTCCTAAGCCAATAATTTGATGACCGGCGGAGAGATGCTACTGGTTAATGGTGCATTTACATACCGCCATAGCGCTTTACATAGATTGTGCATTACATTCACACACACATTCATACACCGATGGCGGAGGAAACCATGAAAGGCACCAACCTGCTCATCGGGAGCAAAAACTAAAGAATCTCCATGAATTCAAGTCTCCATGGGGTGTGTATTGGTTGAAAAAATGTCATTTAGGGGGTGAACTATCCCTTTAATAGAGAGCCCTTTGTCATTGAATATCTGAATCGAAATGACCAAATGCCACTTTACATTTTCAACTTTGCTCAAACAAGTACAATGTAGTACAACAATTCTTATTACAGATAAAGGGCCAAAAATAATGATAACAAAGGTAAAATGGCCTGAGGTGCGACAAAGCTAACAGGAATGTGAGGGAGCTGTCAATCAAACCTAGTTTGTGCACGCCCACACAACTCTGAGAAGCGTTGTTAATTAATCAGCCTGACTAAAAATGTGTGTGATTGTTCAGGGAGTCAAATGTGTGTCATTATTTAGATACATTAAAAATAGGTTGAGCATAACCGCAGTTATCATGGGGACGTAATTAACAATAAAAAAAGAAGAACAAAATAAAACAGTCTTAACAAATAATATCATGACATACACATGTCAATAAATCTCCCAATCAGTGAGTGACAATCACAGAGCCATCTGACACTACTGATCTTACTGGCTCATGTTTGATATATGGTTGTCTGTCTGTCTGTCTGTCTGTCTGTCTGTCTGTCTGTCTGTCTGTCTGTCTGTCTGTCTGTCTGTCTGTCTGTCTGTCTGTCTGTCTGTCTGTCTCAATGGGATGAAGTATGATAACTTCCACCATTCCTCCCATCAGAGAATGCTCCATGCAGAGTTAATTGTGGGAGAACTATTGTATTATTCTTCCTGATGTCATTATGTTGATCACCTTGTAATGGCCCTTATAATTATGTTCTGACCATCTGAATATGGTAGAGTCCATGCACCCCATGACCCCATCTGTGAAGTCAGATTTCCTTGAGTTATGAACAGTGGTGTAAAGTAACTAAGTACATTTACTCAAGTACTGTACTTAATTACAATTTTGAGGTATTTTTACTTTACTGGAGTATTTCAAATTTTCAGTACTTTTACTTATTGGCCATTTGAAAATAGCCAACGCATTGTGAGCTTGTAGATCGGCTATTTTCAAAAGATTTTTAAACATTTTGAACTTGTGAAATGGGACATTCTGCACAATGAGTACTTTTACTGTTGGTACTTTAAGTACATTTTGATACCAATACTTTTATTTTAGGCTACTCAAGTAAATTTTGAATTCCAGACTTTTTTATTTTTGTAAGTATTTCTATATTGCAGTATTGATATTTGTGAGGTTTTGATGTGTGTTCCTTCACTTTCTCAACTAACTAGTTTTGCCTTTATCACCTAGCTTCTAGCACGCTCCATTTTATTTTTGGAAATGTTATGTAACTGACAGCAGACACCATGTGAATGAGTCATGTGGCAAACTCTCTCTCTCTCTCTCTCTCTCTCTCTCTCTCTCTCTCTCTCTCTCTCTCTCTCTCTCTCTCTCTCTCTCTCTCTCTCTCTCTCTCTCTCTCTCACTCACTCACTCACTCACACACACACACACACTCTCTCTCTCTCTCTCTCTCTCTCTCTCTCTCTCTCTCTCTCTCTCTCTCTCTCTCTCTCTCTCTCTCTCTCTCTCTCTCTCTCTCTTTCTCTCTCCCTATTATCAAACCCCAAATGTTCAAATGCACCATGGCTTCAGCCTAGCATCCCACATTTGTCTGCTCATATACTAGCAGCCACAAGTTGTTGGGTGTTGTTCCCAACTGAACTGAACAACAACCACAAGGATGGATCAGGTAACCCTGAATCAACCCACCAACAACAACCACAAGCTGCAGGGGCAGGGGGATGCCCCAAATCAACCCACCAACAACAGCCACAAGCTGCAGGGCCAGGGGGACACAACACATCAGCCCAACAACAACCACCACAATGGCCACAATGGCCATGCAGATGCTAACACAAACCAGAAGACAGACAACTACAAAGACAAGGAGGTACGTGGCCTAGAGTTGAGTAGATTTCCGGTTTGGTCTGGTGTGCAAACTTGAAGTGGTTTCATATTATGGACCGGATAAACATCAAGGTCATTATGAGATGGAACAGAAACAGCAAATGATGCTGCAGATATTGCATTAGTAATAAGGAAATACAATTTATATTCCTGTTTAATTATTGATTTATTATTCATTCATTATTCATCTCATTTAAGTATTACTTTTATACTGTATGACTGGATTCTGAATTATTATTATTATATAACTAACTACACATTGTTATGATTATGTCTGAATGAGTGTAGCAGGTAATGTAAACAAGGAAGACGAGGAGCCATCTGCCATAGCCATCATAGTGTTTACTGTAAAAGGAGAACTGCTTAACCAAAATACTGCATCAGGGCCGTCTGAACACTGTCATACTCCTGTTGCCCTCTGAGGCAATATTACAACACAATTAACTGGCAGTAACCAGTGTCACTTGGTTCAAACTGCTTCTGTCCAATTGGCTGTAAGGAGTAGCAAGGCCTCTATTAGTCTGGGAGGCATTGCCTCGGAGCTTGGACAGCGGGGGCGCGGCCACTGCGTTGTGATTCAAATCAACAGCCAATGAAGAATAGGGGGCGGGATCCACATGCAGTGGGTGTTGCATCTAAATAGGATCGACGGGAAGCAATTTCCCCTTGAGAAATTTCGACCGCCATTGTTGTGTACTGCTGTTTGCCTCTCGTCGGACTTTTTAGACGAGTTGCAACCGGTAAGAGGCGTGTCCGCTCAGATTCAGAGCGTGACGTACATCCCGCCCACAAATACAGGGGCTTTGGCCCAGAAGTTCCTCGCCGAGCCGGCGAAAACTTCTGGGAACTCAGATTAGGCCTCTATAGGCCACTAGTGTGGATGTCAGAGGCCTCTATTGGCCACTAGTGTGGATGTCAGAGGCCTCTATGGGCCACTAGTGCATTTCAATATATTATCATTTAATTGTCTCTGCCAGACATTGGCCTATTATAGCGCCACCAGGAGGCCACAATAACCTACCTGACGTGGCGGAGACCTGTGCTCGAGAAGCAATTTTTCTAGTTTGAAATGTGACTAACATACTGAGCATTTGATGAAAGCATGAAATTAACATACTTGTACAACTGTAGATTATAAGCAGGCTATATAGATTATCTTTACAACATATTGTACATAGATGGAATGTAATATGTTAAAAATACATTTCAGTAATTTGTTTGACCAGGAACAGACACGCATTCACATTATGCATTGTGTGTGTGTGTGTGTGTGTGTGTGTGTGTGTGTGTGTGTGTGTGTGTGTGTGTGTGTGTGTGTGTGTGTGTGTGTGTGTGTGTGTGTGTGTGTGTGTGTGTGTGTGTGTGTGTGTGTGTGTGTGTGTGTGTGTGCGTGCGTGCTTTGACGACCTTGCAGGATTATGCAAAGGCTAAAATGTAACTTAGATAGCATGTTATGTAGACAGATGCCAGGTCATTGTTGACCTGGCATTCTATAGTGTGTATAGTTTCAATGTAGGCTGATGATAGGTTCTTGGTTTACGTATGTATTAGTTAGTATTAGATTATTGGTTTACTTATGTATTACTTTATTATTAGATTACTATTTTTATGCATTTGATATATTACAATGTATTATGATGTATTATCTTGTGTCCTTGCTTACTGAAAATCGCTCTGGATTAAGAGAGTCTGCTAAATGCCTAAACTGTAAACTCTGTGTGTGTGTGTGTGTGTGTGTGTGTGTGTGTGTGTGTGTGTGTGTGTGTGTGTGTGTGTGTGTGTGTGTGTGTGTGTGTGTGTGTGTGTGTGTGTGTGTGTGTGTGTGTGTGTGTGTGTGTGTGTGTGTGTGTGTGTGTGTGTGTGCGCGCGCACGTGCATGTGCTAATGGTGGCAGCGACTTCCAGCAGCCCTGATAATTGCAGCCCTCTTCGGCTCTCTGGGTTCAACATTTACCTTTGGCTATGACATCACTGTGGTCAACGCTCCTGCTCTGGTGAGTTCGACCAATAAGGACAAGCTGTCATCCATTAATTACCATTGTCAATGCTACTGCTACTGCAAATACTACTAACAACAACTACTACACTATTAACCATAATAATACTGTGTTTTTTACTCAGTATGTGCAGGATTTCTACAACCAGACATGGTTGGACCGGTACGTAGAGCCCTTGGGTTCTGACAGAACCACCATACTGTGGTCCATAACTGTCTCCATAGGAAGCATTGGTGCCATGCTTGGAACCCTGGTGGTACCACCCCTGGTCAAAGTCCTGGGAAGGTAACGACACAAACTAGATTGTATACTACCAATAGCTTACTCTTAATTGCCCCATCCGGTGCTAGCTTCACTTTATGTAAAGAAATGGTAACAAACCAAAAACATGCAGTAATCCTGGTCTCTATACTGCCTCCACCTGGTCAGTCGGGCGCCTGATGGAGGGGAAAGGAACTGGTTGGAATAACGTGTTCCTTCCACGTGCTACGTCCTACCGGGGAAACTCCCCCCTGTCAGGTGATAAGAAGCGGCCTGTTCACTCCTCGATTATGCATTGAAGGAAGCATGAGCTCAGTTCGGGGCTCTCACCAGGCTGGCAGAGAGAGAGTAGCGCCCAGGATTACAAGCTTAGGCATTGGCACTGGGTGAAAAAATGGGTTTCAAAATCGTGTAATAAAAAATATTAAGAAATAAAGAAAAGGAAATGGTAACATTTCATTAGTGAGGACCAATTACATGAAGAAAGGCCAGGAATAAAACGAAACAAAGGAAACCATGAATATGTTTGTTTTTCAACAAAACAAATACAACAAAATAACGCTTTTGTATACCTATCTCTTTAGGAGGGGAACGTTGTTGATGAATAATAGTTTCACTCTAGTAGGTGCTCTATTCATGGCTGTAGCTGAGAGATCCAGCTCTTTTGAGATGATGATCATTGGCCGTTTTTTACTTGGACTACATTGTGGTGAGTAAAGAGAAACGTTTAATGAAATATACATATACCAATATATATATACAACATACCAATTCACAGCAGTAAATGTCTCCTAGACTGCACTCAATACAATTTACAATTTGGGTATTTACCAGTGGTGGAAAGTATCTAAGTAAATTTACTTAAGTACAATTCTGAGGTATTTTTACTTTACTGAAGTATAATTAGTATAATTGTCAATACTTTTACTTCTGCTCCACTACATCTCAGAGGCAAATATTGTATTTTTTACTCCTCTCCAATTATTTGAAAACTTTAGTTTCAAGTTACTTTGTATAATTACATTATAATTACAAAACATACATTAACCCATTCAACCCATTCAATCAAAGAGCATAGACAGGGAGCTGTCGAGATGTCGACTGGTGTTATGGTAACGTTCTCCCGAATTAAACCGGAGATATTCAGAACTAATGACGGCAAAATGATGGTAGAGCATGAACTATTGAACTTTATTGTGGTTAAGAAGAGAACTTTGAGCCATGACGACGATGGTTAGCGTATTTGCAACAAAGTTTAATCTGAACTTGGATGTCAACACACTCGGTGACTATTTGAAAGAGAAGTTGGGTCGTGATGTCAAGTCATGAGTCTGCACAGAGTAGATTCAGCTCTTTTTGTGTCACCACTGAATATAACGACGTTGCAGAGATGTATGACCCCCAGCTATGGCCAGCTGGGTCTTTTATCCGGCGCTACTGTCTATGAACCACGCCGCCCTAGAGTCGCTGGCACGGATGGATCCGAGGGATATCCCCGCTCTCAGAGCTACAGTATGTGCTGCTGCCCAACTGTAACGCACAGGAATCCCACGAGTCTGCTGAGGCTGTGGCCAGTGGACAGTAGACACCCGAGGTGCGTGAAAATGAACAATGAACAATAAAATGAGTCGTGACCTATCATACAATGCACGCGGCTTGCGTGTGGGACACACTGCTGCGGATGAATCAAGACGGCTGGTGGTGGACACATTGATTGCTGAGTGTGACATATTATGCATACAAGAGACCTGGCTTGCCAACCAAACAAGACCTTGAGAAACTTAACACACTACATAACAACTTACATGGTGCTGGTGAGTCTACCACTGACCTCAGCACAAAAATAGTACATGGGAGGATAGCAATAGCAAGTGGAGTGGCTATATCCTTTGGAATATTAAATATGACCCACTGGTGAAGGTGGTCAGACTTAAGGTTGACTGGGCCATTGGGTTAGAGATTAATTTTAATGAGAAGAAATGAATAATTTTAAATGTGTACACACCTTGTGAGTCTTGTAAGTCTGAGGATGAATTCTTGCACAGGTTAGCTTTTATTCATTATTTTATTGGGGACGGTGGTTCAACTTGTGTCTATGACATTGGGGACTATAATGTTGACATGTCTGACTGTAATGAGTAATTTCTACTTTTGGTACTTTAAGTACATTTTTATACCAATACCTTTGTACTTTTAATCAAGTAAATTTTGAATTCCAGACGTTTACTTTTATTTCTACATTGCAGTATTGATACTTTTACTTAAGTAAAACATGTGAGTACTTTTTCCACCACTGCAATTTGGGTATTTACCCCAAATTGTAAATTGTCTCTCTTATCCAGAGCAACTTACATAGTAAATGGCATGAATGCTAGTCAACCTTAGTCAACAAATGGAAAATGCAGTAAACAACATGCAGTAATCCTCGTCTCTATACTGCCTCCCCCTGGTCCGCCGGGGCGCCTGATGGAGGGGAAAGGAACTGGTTGGAATAACATGTTCCTTCCACGCGCTACGTCCAACCGGGGAAACTCCCCCCTGTCAGGTGATAAGAAGCGGCCTGCTCACTTCTCATGCAATGAAGGAAGCATGAGCTCAGTTTGGAGCTCTCCCCAGGCTGGCAGTGGCAGAGGGAGAGTAGTGCCCAGGATTACAGCTTAGGCAATTGGCACTGGGTGAAAAAAAGGGTTACAAATCGTGGGATGAAAATATTTAGAAAAAGACATGAGGATGGAAGCTGCTGGGGGAAATAGACGGACAGACTTTTGGGGGTGCGCTCTATAGAGGCCCCTCAACATGCGGCTCCAGTTTGGATATGATTGAAAGTTGCATTCAAGAGTAAAAAAATTAAAGTCTTACAATACAGGGGTAATTCATTGTCTCTGGCAGGGCGTTAGAGAGGAGAGGAGACCCAGAACCTTTCATAACTTGAAACTTTCTAGAACACATTAATTTTACCTGTGTTTCAATAAAAGAGCATTCATTTTCAGTCGACACTTTCTGAATAAACGCACGCATAATATGAAGTTCATTATCTTAAAGGGATAGTTCACCCTCAAAATGACTTTTTTCTACCGATTATTTTTAGTTTTTGTCGCATTCCTGATCCAATAATTTGATGACCGATGGTCTCTCCGGTGGGAGACTCAAAGGAGACTATTTGAGTCTCCTACCGGATACATTAGCATCTTCCGCTGGTCATCAAATTATTAGCTTAGGAATGCGCCAAAAACTAAAAAATCTCCATGAATTCTATGCTTCATGGGGTGACTAATCGATAGGAAAAAAAGTCATTTTGGGGTTGAACTATCCCTTTAAGTTCATCAATCATCATTATGCACTTATGCAGAATAATTGTGTTGTAATCATGCCGCCCTGCAGGCATTGGAGGAAACACCATTCCAATCTTCATGGCTGAGATTTCCCCCATACAGCTCCGCGGGGCTTTTGGACAGCTCATTGGAGTTAGCTGTTTCACTGGCATCATCGTTGGACAAGTGTTGGGTCTCACAGAGCTGCTCGGGCATGTCAGTATAGTTCCCCTGTCTCATTTTCTACCAGTACAGAGCACATAACCTGCAGTGAGGGGCCTGGCCCCTCACAAAGTTCTATTATAGCCAATCGTTAGGGAAAATACAAATTCTATATGATGCCGTAAATCTTAGTGGGCGGGGATGGGCTTGGCCTATATGCAGAGTTGCGTCATGAATAAAAGAGTCCTTGGAGAAAAACATGATGCTGATTAGAAACATATTCTGAGGTTGAGGGGCCTACTGGCAGCATGCACAAGAAATCTGATGCTGATTAGTTTTATAGGTTGCAAGATTAACTGCTAACAGACACACACACACACACACACACACACACACACACACACACACACACACACACACACACACACACACACACACACACATACACACACACACACACACACACACACACAAACACGCACACGCAAACACACACACACACACACACACACACACACACACACGCGTACGCGCGTGCACACACACACACACACACACACACACACACACACACACACACACACACACACACACACACACACACACACACACACACACACACACGCACAGTGGTGTAAAGTAATTAAGTACATTTACTCAAGTACTGTACTTATGTAACATTTTAGGTACTTTTACTTTACTGTAGTATTTCCAAATGTCTATACTTTTACTTCTACTCCACTACACCTCAGAGGCAAATATTGTACTTTTACTCCACTACAATTATCACGATGCAACGCGGTGTGAGCTTGTAGATCTTCTATTTTCTATGCTATTTTAGTACTGGTACTTCAAGTACATTTTTATACCAATAGTTTTGTACTTTTACTCAAGTGAATTTTGAATTCCGGACTTTTACTTCTACATTGCAGTATTGATACTTTTACTTCACTAAAACATTTGAGTACTTTTTCCACCACTGCACACGCACACGTGCACACACACAAACAGAGGCAGATGTGAAATCATACTCTCTGCCTATGCTGCCATTCTGGCCTGGCGTAGATAACACTGTTGGCGTACAATAGTGCATGCAGTTTAGATTAGATTATGAAAGCAAATTGGAATACAATAGGAAAGCATTTGTGAGAACTTGGTGATCCTGTAATATAGCCTTTCATTTTAATTTGATATAAATATTGATATGTGGTTCATGTAAATATTTCATCAATCAATTTCTTCGTTTTGTCTGTTTTTTGTTTTTCATTCCATGATGAAATACACATATGAGCCAAGTAACAACCAGATGTCCTGCCAACTACTAACAATAATAATAAATGTAAGTAGTGTAAGTATTAATGTAATTTAATGGTACATGATTACAGAAACAATTTATCAATATCAATCAACCAATACAAATGTATAGAGCTTAAAGGTAGAGTAAGTGATATTTTTTGGTTAAAAAAAGTGTTTTTGTTAAAAAAAGTTAAAGCACTATATTCTAGTCAATCATTTAGACTGTTTGTTCAGTAACAGGAGTCACCCTGTCTCTCCAGCTCTTTAATAAACAGAACACACATTTTCAGGTGGGTTGCAAAGTTCCAGCCAATCGGGAGAGAATACCCATTTATCAGCTTCATTTTTATTAGTGTTTTAGTTCCAATTTTGTCTGCTAATTTCTTTGTGTCATCATCACTTACAATTTAACTTGTTTAGTCTGAGTTCTCTATCCTGATTGGATAAAATTGGTGTCCCGCCCCGAAAATGCATTTTCTGTTTAATAAAGAGCTGGAGAGATATATGAGACTCCTGTTCTGAACCAACACTCTATACCAATGAGTACTAGAATATGGAGCTTTTTTTTATTGTTATTATTTTAACCAAAGAAAATCACTACCTTTAATGATTTGTATTTAAAGTTCTAAGGTTTTGAATTCCTATAATTTTTTTGTTTTGTTTTTTTGTTGTTGTACAGATTTGATTGTAGGAGACCAGATGGAACTTCCTCTTTGCGTTCATGGCCATTCCTGCTCTCCTGCAGCTGTGTGTTCTGCCCTTTGTTCCTGAGAGCCCTCGTTACCTGCTGATTGACAGGAACGATGAAGCAGGTGCTGAGAAAGGTAACCCTTATTACTTCAACAAAATTCTGACTATAATATTATCACATCACACTGACCTTTTACCAGTGGTGGAACAACAGTGGTGGAACAACAGACATAATATTTGTCTCTGAGATGTAGTGAAGTAGAAGTAAAAGTATCCACAAGTTTCTTAGGGCGTTGTGGGCATCACTTCCTGTCGATTTGATGCCCACAACGCCTTAGGAAACTTGTGGATAGAAAAATTGAAATACTCCAGTAAAGTAAAACTTTCTCAAAATTGTAGTTAAGTACAGTACTTGAGTAATTATACTTAGTTACTTTACACCACTGCCTTTTACCTATATGTTACAACTGTGTGTATCTTACTAGCTCCGGAAATATGTTCCTGAAAGCCTGGGATTGAATCCCTCCAGAGCTCTCCCTCCCTCTCTCTCTCTCTCTCTCTCTCTCTCTCTCTCGTACCTCCTCTATGCTATCTTTCGTCTCCTGTATTTTGGGTTATTAGGAAAGAAGAGATACTGAAGGGCGTGTGGACAGTTCTGGTGCTGATGAAGGTTAATGTATACTTTATTGCAGGGCCCTTTTCAAGTGTAAAAGTTAACGTGGCACAGCTTTTTCAGTTGAAAACATGTCCTTTTTCTTGTGTAATCTTTTCAAAAGGAATGAAATATAAAATGATAAAATTATTAATAAACTATTCTGTGTCACTTTTTCAATTAAACAAAAGTTATTTTTTGATATAATTGTCCACTAGTGTATTTTGTTTTTTTTTACAATAACTATTCCACTTAATGTGTTTTCTGACAACTTCTCTAAACCATTGGTTCTCAATCTTTTTTCATGTTGCTGACCCCCAAATTGATACGGACCCCCATCTGAAAATATTTTGTGCCAGGGACCCCCAGAAGAGAAGATTTGGGGTTAAAATTGCTAAATTATTCAACATTTTCCAAACATTTTCGATATTTTTAATGTATTTAAAAAAAAATACAGATGTACAAGTGCGCAGCTGCGAGCTTGTAGATCTTCTATTTTTGAATAGCCAACATGTAAATGGATAAAGTCGTTAAGATGAGATGATTTTAATGCTATGTTAACTATGCTTTTGCTGGGGACCCCCTGGAACCCCCTCAAGGACCCCTGGGGGGGTCCCCGGACTCCACTTTGAGAACCAATGCTCTAAAACACCCCACAATGACACAGCAGGCATCGTTAAATCTTTTAAGCGTGTGTATATATATTCTATATGTGTACTACAGCTCTCAGGAGGTACCTGGGAAAGAGAGACGTGTCCCAGGAACTGGAGGAGCTGCAGGTGGAGAGAAGGCTCCAAACCAACCTCCAGAAGGTGTCTGTGCTGAAGCTCATGAGGAGCCCAGCTGTCCGCTGGCAGATCATCACTGTCATTGTCATCATGAGTGGACGGACTCTCAGTGGAATAAATGTGGTAGGAAACTAATTTACTATAGGAACAAATTTTTGTTCATTCAGTGTCACAGACACTGTAGGTTATTGTTCTATGGTTCAAACCCAGCCCAGGGGTATGGAGTTACATTAAGCTGTCCATTACTTGCAATGAATCACTGTCTGCAAGGTCATGTCGCATGCAGGTGCAAGGCATAACGTTAATCACAAAGATGGATCCATGTATATGGAATATACCGCCCCAACACATATTACCACTTGAATTGAAATGCTCTGTGCAAGATCTCTTCAAAAGCTTAATCAACTTTCCCAAAGCTGGCTCTATAACCAGACAGCACTCACCACTGGCAGTGCAATGGCCCCTTCTGGTGGCCAATCTGTGCCTGTTCAAGGCATTTGGCTTTGCCCCCCAAAGTACTAGGCCATTCAGCCAGTTTCTTGAGAATTGTAACGTAGATTCCCTTCTGTAAACAAGCAAAAATGTAAAACATTAAAATAGAGCTGTTGAGTAAGTTCATAATCATTCATTATAATGACATCATTTGTATACCTTTTTTTTTTTTGCTCCCTCAACAGATATTTTATTATACTAACATGATCTTGGAGGATGCTGGCATCGATGAAAACCTCACTACCTACTTCACTATTAGCTTAGGTTTCACAGGACTCATATTCTCCATCGTTGGTGTAAGTATGATGAGCAACTGGAATATTTCACATCTTACATTGCTGACATGCTTTCCCTTCATGATTTCAAATTAGTGCAACTGTAGAATAAGCTGAAATAGACAGAATAGTTTTCACAGCAGACACACAACTAATAGCATCATTTGCGGGTGTGTTTCATTTAGGTGTTATGGTGTTCCAGCATGGACAGATCTTGTACAATATTACTTCATGCTGGCACACAGAAACATCACCATTGTGCTCTAAATGGTTGAAAAACACATTTTAATTTCAGCTCGTCTTTAAATGAGGTGTACGCATTTGCTTGCAAGTGTTTGCTCTCTGGCATACCTAAATTAAAGAGACAGATTAATTTAATTTGCTGTGACTGCCTTAACCCTGCTCTGACACAAAAAGCAAAAGGGTTCATTTTGCAGCCAACCAATAGCAAGGTAAGCAACTAGACCTAACAGTATACTTTCTGCTATTTCGGGTCTGCATCTCAGGACCATTGTTATTCAGCGTATACATACAGTCTGAAAATGTGTTTTGTGTCCCCAGGGGTTTATGATCGATCGTGTGGGCAGAAGAATCCTTCTCCTCCTGTACTTTGGTGGTATGGCCGTCGGCTTAGCTCTGCTAACTGTGTTTCTCAATATTCAGGTATGATATGATCAATACTAGCAGTAACACTAGCTGACTCGCTCACTAACATTCATTCACAAACCTAAATACGCTTTGTTTTTCTTATATACAAACATTAACATTTTACATACATACACTTTTCATGTTCTTTTCTGTTTGAGCAGGACCAAGCATCATGGATTCCCTTTCTCAGCTTTTCCTGCATCATACTTGTCAACATACCTGCCAGCATCGGCGCATGTAAGAAGATATTTAATACAGACTAAACAAGCTATAAAACTGTAGACAAGCTATAAAACTGTAGACAATATTTGGTGCTCTTTGAAACATGCAGAATACAGTATATCATTTGTGTTGTATAGGAGGCGATACTGAATGTTTCCAATGAGAATAAAGGAGCATATTGCAATGCGTCCCTGATCTTTATTGTGTGTCTGTCCTGTCTTTCAGGGGCACACTACGTTGTGAACACAGAGTTATTTGAGCAGACCTACAGACCTCCTGCCCTCATGATTGGAGGAGGTCTTAATTGGATGTGCAACTTCATAACATCAATGGTATTCCCTTTCATGCAGGTAGGCAGATGTGTGTGTTTTAGCTGTATCCTTGTGTGTCTGTGTCGTGTGGCGTCTGGATTTTGGCCATTCTAACAAGGGTTCCCAGCTCAACACAGCAGGGACAGGTTTCATACAAAACTGTTTCCCCAGGGTTGGGCAGAATGTAATCTAATCATGTGGATCTTAATGGGAATGGTGTGGCCTCATATGTGGATCTCGGACTTCATGTGGCCAGCCTGTGATGTCAGTCATCTATGATGTATTTTTGATCTATGACTCCAAATCTGGGCAAGGTTTCACCCCGATCAGAGCCCTGCAGACTTTTATATTATTATAGAATTGAAGTAGAATCTCAAAAGATATAAAGAAATTGAAAAAAGAACGCAATACATTTGGCACGGATGGGTCCAGCTGTTTGTGAGATTAGCTCTTGGCACACACACGCACGCACGCACGCACGCACACACACACACACACACACACACACACACACACACACACACACACACACACACACACACACACACACACACACACACACACACACATCAGGGTGATCACTGGGTTCATAGTCATTGGTGCCTCTTGAGCAAAGGTAGCTACAGAGGACAGTGTTAATCAAGAGCATGACTGTTCAGAGGTTACAGCAATCCTTCCCTGGTTGACCAAATGTATTTCCTGTTTTGTTTTGCGTGTGTACAGGAAGCACTGCAGACCTACGTGTTCCTGGTGTTCATGGTGATCTGTTTACTGTGTGCCGTCTACGTCTACCTCGTCCTCCCCGAGACCAAGAACAAGACCTTTGTGGAAATCAGCCAAATCTTCAAGAAGATAAACAACATCTCTGACTCCTTCCCTAACCAGGAGGTGAAAGCCTGAGCCAGAGGGTGTGGCCAATGACAATGTAGTTCGGCTGATGAAGGCCTGAGTAGCCGATACGCGTCCATTTGTCAAGATGGTCGCTCAGATGGTCTGCTAAATGCCTCAATTGTAAATTGTAAATTGTAATGACTGCTGCTGCGGTAAATGAAAACATTCAAAGAAACTTCACCTTGTGATCGCGGACTGTTTCCATAGACTGTTCACTGAGAGTCTGCACAAATTTGATCAGTCATTAATAAATGCCTCATTACGGGATGCGTCCCAGCTGACTACATACATGCTGTGGTGCAGCCTCTGATCGAAAGGAAGAATCTTGACCCCTCCGTTTTATCGACCTTCAGGCCCATTTCCCAGCTGCCATTTTTGTCTAAGGTCCTGGAGAAGACAGTCTATGCACAACTGCAACTGTCGACCAGGGGGGGGAAAACAGGGCTGACTGGGCCTTTGCGGCAGCTGCCCCCAGGCTCTGGAACAATTTGCCCATACGCATCAAAGCTGCCCAGTCGAGTTATTTTTAAATCCTTATCAAAGACTAATTTCTACTCCCTGGCCTTCAGTGACAGCTGATTTTGCCCTGTTTTCCCTTACTGGTGCTAATGTTTGTTTGGGTATATTTCATTGTATGCTAATGTCTGTTTGTATTGCATATTGCATCTTTTTGTCTTTAACCTGCACAGCACTTTGGTTGACCTGGTCATGTTAAATGTGCTATATAAATAAAGTTTGAGTTGAGTTGAGTTGTCCTTCTCTTAATCAATTGACAGTGGAGAATTCAGAACAGAAACATTCAAGCTGGTGATGCAAAGTCACAGCCACAGTCAGTCAGTCAGTCAGTCAGTCAGTCAGTCAGTCAGTCAGTCAGGAGACTGATACACATGCACTGCTCCACAAGACATCCTTCCATCCAACCCATTGTTTCGCAGGAATAGTCAAGTCTCAACTCCTACGTTTCAAGAGAATCTGCACACAAACAGCAGATTTTGAAAATGCCTGCAAAACTCTATTCACAGCATTAAGGAAACGTGGATATACAAGAACATTCCTCAGGAAATCATACAACACATTCCAGGAAGTGAAAGTAAGGAATGAGAAACCCACACTAGCCTTAGTAACCACATTTTCCAGCCAAAGTTTATTGGCAAACAGAGCCATCAAAAACAATTTTGAAAACAGGGGGGGAAACCTCCTACAGAACTTTAAGATAATTTCGGCCTATAGGAAAAACAAAAATCTGAAAGACTACTTGATCCACAGCAAATTGAAGCCATGGAACCAAGTAGCACGGGCAAGGCCTAACTACTTTAGCCCGAAACAAACGGTTAAAAACAGGACAAACAAAAACATTATTAGCCTAAGACAGAACATCACATACAACACCAGAAATTGTGTTTATCTGATTACTTGCCAAGTGTGTGGATTACAGTATGTAGGAGAGACAGGCAACTCCATAGCAATTAGAATAAGCCAACACAGGTACACCATTAATAATGAAAAAGATACCCATTTATTAATTGTTCAACACTTTATGACACATGGGATTGATGCCATAAAAGTATGCGGCTTGGAATTCAATGACTGCTGGACAATTGGACAGAGAAGATTCCATGAAAAAGAATGGATTACAAGACTTAGCACAAAATATCCAGGAGGCCTAAACTTCTAAACTGCCCAAAAAAACTGAAACTATCCACATATTCTTACTAAACTAAACAATAGAGTTGATCACCTACATCAACCACAAAGTTGAGGGGGAGATCTCATTGTTGAGCTAATGAGAATATCAATGAAGGCACATTGATACCAAGAGCCATCAACATTTGGACCATCAACAGGGAGCTAATTGTCTTCCAAATTGGAGGTGTGAACATCAGAACTGTGGATATGCTAACTTGTTTCCAAAACTGTATCCCTTCAGTATCTACCCCATAGTCCTAAAAAATATAGTGTAAACACATCCTTAAATGGAATTAGGAAATAGTTTTAACCCGAGGGTATGCGGTCACCCTGACTCAGAGATTAGACGCCTCTGCCCTGCACAGTCTATTAGAAAGCACAAAGCTTTAAAAAATAAGTCTGCCTCATCCAGGCAGTTGGCCAGGAGCCACTTTGAGTGGTAGTTGGGATAAACGCAGTCAGTGGAGCCAACGCAGTCCGCACCAATAATATTTACGATTCTGTCCCTATCGGTACATAACTCGGACGGCGCTGAGTCGACTAGCAGCCCAGCGGCTGGTCGACGCGGGCACTCGCGCCTGGAGGCGCTCGGGCGCGTCTCCTCAGCCTTAAGGTCTGCTGAGTCGGCGCGCCTCCGTCATGGCCCATAACTTATAATTATAAATTATAGGGAAAACACATCCTTAAATGGAATTAAGAAATGGTTTTACCTTTAGTCTAGGTAAACTTAATTATTTGCAAAACATGACATCCCTTATTCAAAACAGATGGCGAATGCATTCTTCTCTTTATAGGGCCTACACAGGTAATAAAATTGCCTGTGAGACCTTCATGAATTGAACCTCACAGTCAGCAGTCAGTCAGTCAGCCAGCCAGCCAGCCAGCATGTCTATGAACAGCTAATCTCCTAGAGGCCTAGAGGAAGACCAAAGAGGAGATTTGTGGATGTATAGTGAAAGAGGACATGAAGTTAGTTAGTGTGAGAGAAGAGGAGGCAGAGGACAGGGTGAGATGGAGGTAGATGATTCGCTGTGGAGACCCCTGAAGGGAACAGCCGAAAGGAAAAGAAGAAGAAGATGAATACATTAGATTATTAACTTATTCTTTGTTTGGTTTTATTATTAACTTGTTGAATAAAATAGGGCTTAAGTGGTTAATGACATACTCCGGTACAGACCGTGCAGTAGGTATGCACCATTGCACCCAAAAGCAATGGTTGCAACCCGCCACAAAAATAAACAAAGAAGAAGAATCATCATCACCAAAACTAAGAGGTGTAAATTAAAATCTGGGTGCAGAGATGGTTGGAAAACACCCAGATGGTCTACATTCCAGGGCAAACTGGGGGGGTGGTCGCTAGACTAGTCTTGATCTAAGGCTAGACCTTGATATGGAAAAAGGTTGAAAACCATTGTCTAATATAATAGTAATAATAGTAAAATATAGTCTCTTATATTTTCACATACTATCATGTGAAAATATAAGAGCTATTGTCGGCCTGTGGAGGGCAGCATTACGCTTCAGCATACAGCCTGCCGTAAACCAATAGCAGAAGAAGAAGCATCATCACTAAACAACAAGCAACATGGCCGCCGCCGCAGTAGTGAGGGGCATCGGCTCTAACCTTGCCAAGAACCTCCGAGAAATCCGTCTCCACATGTGTCAGACCTCCGCCACTAGCCAGGGTGCCAGGTGTGTTCTCTCTCTGTGTGACTGGAGCTAAGTGTGGATGAAATGGAGTGTAGAGAAAACACACCCACTGTGGTTTGTTGTTAGCTACTTAGCTTAGCCTCTGTCTGTGGTAACCTGCATCTTACGGACCTTGTCAAAAAGAACCGATGATGGAAGAAGTACTCAGATATGTTACTTAAGTAAAAGTAGCAATAATATTTATTTATAGAGCACCTTTCATACATAAATGTAGTTCAAAGTGCTTTTACATTCAAGTAAAAAAAAAAAGTCTGTTTCTCTGTGGACTCCGTTCAACGTTATTGTCGTATCGTGTGTAATAATGATATAATGAAATAATCAGGCTATCTCTCCGTCAACACAACACTTGACACCATCTCTGAACCCATATCAAAGTACATAGACATATATTAGACTGCATAATTTCAGCTGTCAGGATGGCCGAGCGGTCTAAGGCGCCAGACTCAAGGTGACAAACCTTCCTGGTTAAAGGGACTTCTGGTCTCCGAATGGAGGCGCGGGTTCGAATCCCGCTTCTGACACTACTTTTCTGAATTTCCCCCGCGGGATCAATAACGGTCTGATCCGATCTTACAGGACAGGATAACATTTCATATTATACATCAAAAGTGTGCATCAGCTGTTCACCGACCTAACTGCCTGAGGAAATAGAACTGCTACTGAAACCCTATGACTGAAACGGACAGTGCGATTTGATGCTCCGGCTGGAGATGGAAGGAGCTTGAAAAGAATGAGCTGGATGTTTTTCCTCAGAGACAAAGCTAATCACTGGCTTGAGCTTTTTTAAATAATTTGATATCATGGCTTTGAGTTATCTTGGAATGTATTTTCAAGGGTAATGACAAACTACAGCTGTAACCATTTACAACAACTGACATTAACTGATAGATTAAACCCAGTGTTTGTCTCATTGATTTAACTGAGTGTGTTTCTGATAGATCCAATGTGGTTCTGTTATTAAACTCAGTGTGTTCATCTGGATGTGAGAGTTCTGCTGAGCTGCATTTAACTGCAAGCTGGGTCCCAGAGTTAATATATATATATATAGCTCCACAAACCATGTTCAACCCAGATTTGGCACAACAAAGGGAATGAACTCTTTCTCATGCTATTCATCCAAAATGTGGAATGCCCTACCAAAAGGAGTAAAGGAGTGTAAAACCCTACTCACTTTCAAAAATGCCCTAAAGATACACCTTCAGGAGGCTGCAATTCAAAAATGGCCCCTGTCCAAGTCCTAACCTACCCCATGTCCCAACCTAACCTACCCCATGTCCTAACCTAACCTACCCCCCCCCCCCCTCTCTTTCTTTTTGTACATATTTTTCACCCTTCATACTTCATACCAGTAACCTGTAAACTGATTGTATGACATTCTGTATAGTAGTGTGTATATCTGTCTGTCTCTTATATGTCAACATGATTTGTGTGCATGGGGATCTCATCTTAAACAAGCTACGTGCTTAACTGAGCTATCCAGTTTAGTAGACCTTGTATTGCGAATTTGTACTTCCATGTACTGTTATGTACTGCCATGTACTGTTCTCATGTCTTACTAAATAAAGTACATCAATCAATCAATCAATCAATATCTCTTAACCCACTTAGACCGGGATCGTATGTGTGTCATTTTCGATTTCTTTGGCTATTTTTTAAAATTTGTGAACATTTGTAACTCAAATCTTTGCTTCAATCTGTGGTACCCTGGAACAAAATATTTTGAGATGGGGGGTCCGTGGCCTCAGGTCTTAATGGGTTAAACTGAGACCCAGGCTCATTCAAGCATATTAGCACCATTGTATGTGAATCTCCAAAAATTGATTTGTGTAATTAATCTCTCGCTCTGTGTGTGTCTGTGTCTCTCTCTCTCTCTCTCCCCCCCCCCCCCCCCCCCTCACAGGGACTTTGTGGAACAACACTATGTGTTATTGAAGAAAGCCAATCCGGAGTTTCCCATCCTGATCAGGGAGTGTTCTGGAGTCCAACCCAAACTGTGGGCTAGATATGGTGAGAGACACTGCAGACTACCGTGCATTAGCCATGTCCCATTCTGCATGTGAGATGCGCTAGTGATGTACAAAAGTTGAACAGACTTTAACAGACAAGCACCATTAGCTCTCTGTACTTGAAAAAAGCAAGACTCGTAGCAAAACAATGTTATTTTCTAAAAGACGTTACATACATCTGATGCGTGTTTGCATTGAAGCTATGTTAAATCTATGTTAGTGATTATTACATACACTGGAAATAAGGTTGAGCTGCTGCTTATGTGGAACCTACCGACCCTCACCCTGACATTTATTACATTAATAAACTCGTATATGCAATGCAACACAATGGGTCAGGTCAGTGTAACGGTTAACCCTAACAAACATGCTTGATTATACAGAAGTTGAGGGATTTTGAGTCTATGATGCATACACAAAGTTTTTATTTTTATTTATGCATTGTCTAATGTATGTTGCTTATTTAGTTTAGCCTATTCTTGTTTTGTACCCTGGTCTTAGAAATATAGACGGGCATAGTAGACTCATATTATAGTTGTGTGTTGAGCCTCGTACTCACACTGCTAGGATTAAAGCAGCACTATGTAACTTTCCTCTTCTACCCCGGATTTGAACCCGGTTTGTGCTGACATTTCTTCATTGAGCCTGCCTGCTTGCTCTGGGGATAAATCGAATCTTGACCATCAGGTCAAAATTTGTGTCAGATCCTTTGACACAATCTAAATGTCTCAATAGAAGAGCAGGGAGACAAAATACAACCACCCCAATTGTATAAGTTATATTGTGTTAACTTACTCTACGATACAGATTGGGCAAACTTACATTTTATTAATTTAAAAAAAGTTACATAGTGAAGCTTTAAACATCTATTGACCGTGTGTGTGTGTGTTTGTGTTCTCCAGACTTTGGGAAGGAGAGAAGCGTTCCATTGGACAACATGACGGCAGAACAAATATCCCACGTTCTAGAGACGGTGGTCAAGACCAAACCCTGACCTGACTGGACTGATTCTCTCTCCTCCACCCCCATCCCTGTGTTATTAATGTGATGACATCATCTGTTGTTAATATTATATTGTTAATAAAGCAAATGTACTAAATCCAACAAAGTGCAGTGTGTTTATGTATCTGTGCTGGTTTACCTAGTTCTTTTTTTTTTCATCAATGTGACAATTGAAGATAATTCCAGTATGGTAGGGAGGGAATGGGTCTTTAACAGGCACATACCAAATGAATAAAAGAACAGTTAAAGGTAAAAAATAAAATAACTCAAAAAAAACCTCAAGTATCTTGTCTTGATAGGAAGTTTTTGTTTTTATTGTCCCACATACCGTCTTCACTTAAAGGTAGGGTAAGTGATTTTTCTGGGGTATTTTTGTTAAAAAGGTTAAAGTACTATATTCTGATAGTAATCATTGCTACAGAGTGTTTGTTGGGTCACAGGGGTCTCTCCAGCTCTTTAGTTAACAGAATATTGTACATTTTCAGGTATATAAATATAAACCAATCAGAAGAGAGCACTGAAAATGCATTTTCTGTTTAATAAAGAGCTGGAGAGACATGGGAGACTCCTTTTACTGAACGAACACTATAGCAATGAATACTATCAGAATATAGAGCTATTTAATCACTTACCCTACCTTTAACATTTTTATTTATTTAATAAAGATAAAGGTTTAGGTTAACCTACTGGAAAGTTGTTCTTCGTTGAATAAATACAAATTAAAGTGAAGACAGACAGTCTGGGACTACTTATTTTCTTTTGTTGGCTCTATCCTACACATGCCCTTTCATAAGTGTGCGCTGTGCTGTGCAACAGTACTTTACCATAGTATTGAAATGTGAATTATGTTATTTAATACACTTGGTCAATAACTAAAACCAAGGCTTTTGAATTCTCTTTTTCCTTCTTGGGTGGTGTGATAAATGATGGTTTGTAATGTAGTACTGGGCGACTGGGTGATAGTTCCAACTCATGGCCGGTAGATGGCGACATGCCACGCCATGAAAGAAAACCTTGTGGTTCCTGCTGCTTCCTGTCGGTCTGCGCATGTCAGGAAATAGCCGCAGCATCACAACAACATAGCTGCTGTTACACGAAAAGCGGTTTTAAGGACTGCATTTTCCTCTGTGTTTGGAATAACAGACACAATTAAACATTATTTCCACTTAAAGGAGAGCCCAGAATCTTCACACAATGCCTGAAAGTAAGTTGGAATGGATGTGTTTACTATGGCCACTGTTTACCGAAGCAGGCTACATGCTAACCTGTTAGCCTTCGTCGCTTGCTAAGTTGCTAGAAAGCACATTATCTGGTAGCTTGTAGAACGAGCGAGGTTCAGTCATACATTAAGGCTAAAACACCCAAAAAGTCCTGTGGAGTGGGACGTGTTTCCATTGTGGTCCTATAAATATTGTCAGATAATTGAATTGGATTCGGTTAAAAAATAAACCAGTTTGAATGGCTGACGTTACTGTAAATCGATTTTGACATTTTTTAGATCTACGACATCTATCTCGTAGATCTAAAAGTAAAAGTCAGACTCGATAAAATACTTCTACGATACGTCTTGATCTAAGGCTGAATGTTCCTTTCTTTAATCTATTACAGTGATTACACTAGAAATAATGTTGAGCTGCTGATTTTAAATTAAAGAGAGAGAGCGAATCAAATAAAGAAAAGAATAAAACTATTATTACAATGGTTGGTCACTTTAGATATGAGAAGATTTGAAGTCCCAGAATTAGCTACAGACTACAGAGCCCAGTTGTATAGATATAATTTAGTCCCTGACTCCCTGCTACTGGACAGTCCAGACAGATTGCCCTCCAGGATAAATAAAAGTTTGATATTTTATTGTGATTCTGGCACACAACAGCCTAGGCACTGGCAGCACTTTCAAAGAGGAATGATTTGTCTTTGCTCACTAAAATAGTATAATTAATACCCAATATTTTAACTGTATTTACATCTGTCAATAAATGAGAGCAACACGTGTGTATATAGACAGTTTCAGCCGTTGAATAAACATACTTTTATTTGTTTACTTATTTTGCCAATGAAAAATGAATTTGCACCCTTTACAGATGGCATTAATGATATATGCCCTCTTGTTCCCTTCTTCTCCTTCTACCAGCTGAGACCTACTCCAACCCCCTGGCTCCTGATGGCCATGAGGTGGAAGATCTCCGCTCTGCTTTACAGTGAGTCTGATGCTGCTTGGCTGTAAACCTCTTAAACCATTCAATCCCGCAACGCATATTATGTGTCATTCTTAGATTTCTTTGGCTATTCAAAAATAGCAAGGTGCCACGCTATGAGCTTGTAGATCTGCTATTTTTGAAAAATATATATTCAAAGATTTGCAATTATGCACACAATTTCACAATAAATATACGTACATATATATTATATATAGATTTTTTTAAAGCAAACATTTTTAACTCAAATCTTTGCTTCTGGGGGATTCTACAAATGTCTTCTAAATCATTTTTTTCCCCGTATGTTGCTATATATATCAGTGGTTCTCGAACTTGTTCATGTCAAGGACCCCCAAAATGATATGTATTTGGCCACGGACCCTCATCTGAAAATATTTTGTTCCAGGGACCCCCAGAAGCAAAGATTTGAGTTAAAAATGTATATAAATTCAGAGATTTGCACATATTTTCACGATTATCATTGAAAAAAATAGCAGATCTACAAGCTTGTAGCGCAGCACTCGGTGCCGTGCTATGAGCTTGTATATCTGCTATTTTTTCAAATCGGTTTAAACAGACCGGACCAGATAGGAGTCCCTCTTGGCTCTATACTGGATGGTGAATTAATCGGCCGATGTTGGCCTTAAAATGCAATATCGGTATTGAAACCGATATCAAAATAACATCGGCTTTAGCCAATATTTTATTTTATAATAACTATGTTTGAATGTGAAGCTGAAAAAGCCGATACCGTTTTTTCCTTCCCGATTCCGATAACCATAACTTGCGTATCGGTCGATACTGAGTACCGATCCGATACCGTTGTGTAATTTAAAAATAATCTAGGACAGTGGTTCTCAAAGAGGGTTCCTTGAGGGGGTTCCAAATGGACCCTTACAGGTCTGTAACTCTGAGAGTGTACAAATGGAACCAAATTGACCTTAATACACTCTCAGTGTATGAGTTATGGGGGTCTTTGAAAATTAAATGGTTTGAGAACCACTGATCTAGGAATAAATCTGTTTTGGCTCTACATAGAATATCTTGGCTGAATAGCCAAGGACAATAGTTTGGCATGTTTTGCCCATTGACCATGACTCTCTGGAGAAAATATTTATTTTTGAAAATTATCAACAGAAATATCTTGACTTGATGTTTGTAATAATTACCAAAAGTAACTTAAAACAAAAAAAAATATGATTAGGAGTCCATGATTTATTAACCATGCAATGATAGTGTTGAAGAATAGTGCATAGTCTTTGTGTGTCCATGTGTAAGTTACAATGTATTTTATTTGTTTGCTTATTGTTTCCGAATGGTTCTGTATCTCAACTTTTTAATGGCGGCCCTGTTCTGCCTATCCTGTCCACTTTCAGGTCCAAGCTGACCAACGATGACTTTAGGAAACTGTTGATGACCCCAAGATCTGCCCCCTCGTCAGCCCCGCCTTCCAAATCCAGACATCATGAGTGAGTACTACATCACTGACTGATGGTGATGATGATAAACACGTTAATACATAGGAATACATACTGTACATGGGGCATTAGGTGCAGGTTACAACCTGACAATTAGCACTTACAGTAGCATAGGATTACAAGGGATCTGATTGGTACATATGGTGTGAGCATGTCAGAAACAAAGGAAGGAGGTGCAGTGTTAAAATGTTTAATTATTATATTAAACTAGGTTGTTAGCTTAGATCCTTTTGTTTCAACGAGTGTAAAATGTGTGAGTGTAAAATGTGCCCTTTTATAAAACTTAAAGACAAATGGTACCAGGGTTACTTGTCCTTTATGCGCTTTTAAACCTTTCTTTCTACATTTGTTTTGGATTGAATTTGTTGAAAGGAATTGATAAATAGACTCATGGACATTCTGAGTTAAACTTTGAGGTGAGAAACTGATCAGTTACAATGACCTTAAAAAGACATTTGCTGTTTTGTTACCCAGGATGCCGAGGGACTACAACGAGGATGAGGATCCAGCAGCGCGGAGACGCAAGAAGAAGAGGTGAGGGTTATCAAAGCTCTGGTTTGAGGCCTGTGGATGAGTCATAAAGAGACTAAACATTAACAGAGAAATCATTATTTTGTTTGCATTACACTTGTCATACAGATGGAAACTGACGTTGGAAGTCCTTGATAGATTAATTTATGGATTTCCAGTCAAATTACTTCTAGCAGAATAATTCAGACAAACACCGTGACTCAGGTTTCAACATTCAATAATATATAGAACGATTTATTTACAGCACTGTAACATACACACAACATTCAAGACTAGAGCCATATGAAATCCGTGTTAACGGAATCGCGGACGGAATCGCGGAAATGACCAATAAAAATGGAATTGGAATAAAACACGGAATATTGCAGAATTTGGAAAATAAAAAAAAATCGCGGTACATTTTTTTTTTTTACCGCGTTTTTTTACAAATCCACGGGACACCACCATTTTGCATGGCCACATCCTACTTTATAAACAGTAAAATCCACGTAGAAATAGTCTTAGAAAGACGATAGAAACAATAATACATGGGCGACGCCATTTTGCGCATGCTCAGACCGAATTAGACCGAATTATTTTGGGAACATTTTTGCGTATAACACAACAAGGGCCATGTATGGACTGTTATATCTTGAACATTTATTAATTTCCACTTACCAGACACTTTTTTAATGGTAAAAATGAGCATAAAAAGCAAAATACAGAATTCAGAAATATTAAAATGGAAAAAACAGAATTTGGGAAAAAATAAAACGGAATTGGGAAAAAAATAAAACGGATTTCATATGGCTCTATTCAAGACCAATGCACAAAAAGATGTCTCCCAGCCTTTTAAATAAGATTTACTGTATAATTTTGATAGATAACGTAAGGAGGATAGACGCCCTCATTGCTCGGCTGATACCGACCATAGGCCACTTCATACATACTTACTGATAACGGACATGGATAGTTTTTCACTCACCATCTACTACTGAGAGTCGAGACAATGGTTCCCTCCTTATAATTGTACTGATATTTCTCCCAGTTATTACGCCAAGCTGCGTCAGCAGGAGATGGAGAGAGAGAGAGAGCTGGCAGAGAAGTACAGAGACAGAGCCCGCGAGCGACGAGACGGAGTCAACAAAGACTACGAAGAAACCGAACTCATTAGCACAACGGCCAACTACAGAGCTGTAGGCCCTACTGCTGAGGCGTAAGTACACCTCTTACTACTACTACTGTTACTACTACTACTACTACTACTACTGTTACTACGACTTCTATTTGTACTGTCACTACGAAATGACAATTCTTTGTCTTTCTTTTTTTTCTCCAATCCGTCCCTCCCTAACATCACTCTCTCCAGGGACAAATCAGCAGCTGAGAAGCGTCGTCAGTTGATCCAAGAGTCCAAGTTCTTGGGAGGTGACATGGAACATACTCACTTGGTGAAAGGTCTCGATTTCGCCCTGCTACAGAAGGTGTGTGTGTGAGAGAGAGAGCCTGCTGGGGAGTGATATGGGGATTTTTCTTTATAATAATGTTATGAAAATGACGTAAGCAAACTGACCTGTGGCTTCCTAAATATGTGAGGTAAAGTTTTTCTAGAATAGAAAGACCCCGCTTTGTACTTGGTGTTATCCACCAAAGGCCCCAAATAACGGGGGTTTGAGCTCTCATTTATTCCCTTCACCTTGTTTATGTATTTTTGAGATAACGTGGCGTAGGTCAACCATTCATTCTGTCCTATGCTTTCCTGCGTACTAGATCACTCCATGGGGTGTACATTCCTGTACCTGTCCTCTAAGTTATTTGTATTTTGAGAGTTTGTTTATATTAGCGGGATGAGATTTACACCTCAAAAGACAATGAATGATGTGATGCTCACAGAGTAAGTGAAACGTCTTGTTAAAGTGCACAGTAGTGGTTCCACCCTGAGCAATAGTGTGTCTGTCTGTCTGTCAGGTACGAGCTGAGATCACCAGTAAGGAGAAGGAAGAAGAAGACATGATGGAAAAAGTTCAGAAGGAAGTGAAGTACGTTCATTCATATATCAGTAAACATAATAAGGCAACCAGTAAATATAATAAGTTCTCTAATATGATAACTACTACATATCATAACTTCACATTTTGACACGTAATGTTTTGTAAATCTTTGACACATTTCACCTATAATGACATGCCCAAAATAATGACGCCAGGTTGAAAGTAGTTTAATATAATATTGTATCCTAACTCTGACCACCTATTGCCCTCAGGGTCAATTGACAACAGCACCCATAAGGTTTAAGCTTGTGTGTGATTGTGACCTCTGTCTCTGTTTTATCAGGAAGGACATAGAGCCAGAGGAGAAGATTGAGTTTAAGACTCGTCTGGGTGAGTGTGGGGTTTTCTTTACAGCCCGACAGAGGCCAGATTGTTTTTTATTGAACCACTTATTAAGCCATATTCAAAAATGCTACCTGTTGTGAGCTTGTAGGTTGGCTATTTTTTAAATGTTTTGAAAGCTACACATTTTCAAAAACACACCGGCTCCCCAACAGGAAGGAACGTCTACCGCATGATGTTTAGGGGTCGTCAGATGGAGAGGAACGAGCTGTTCCTGCCAGGGAGGATGGCCTATGTGGTAGACCTGGAGGATGAATACGCAGACACGGACATACCCACCACACTGATCCGCAGCAAGGCTGACTGCCCCACTATGGAGGTTAGGATGAGCTAATGAATAGACCAGGGGTTGTCGGGTTGTCTGAGCATGACCTCCCCGCTCGGTAATGTTACGTCGCGATCCGTAAAGTGAACGGTTTGTTGACTAAAATGCAGATTCGGGGGCTTATTGGGTTGGCTGCCTACAACAGATAAAATTTACACAGTCAGTGACCCCTCCAGCGCCAATTTACCAGTGTTAATTGAAATTAGAGAGGGTACAAATGGAACCAAATGGACCCGGGGTCCATGCATTTTTACCCTCTCGCTCTCGGAGTTACAAAAACTCCTTTAAGCCACCCGGTACCCGCTCATATTGAACTTCATTCCTGCTATATAACTATGAAAAGCTAAATGAGTTGTGCAGTGTGCCTCTGCAAGGATGTCTGTGTGTGTTTTTGTGTGTGTTTGTGTGTGTGTGTGTGTGTGTGTGTGTGTTCTCAGTTGGTTGGAGCTGTATGTCTGTATCACAGTCCATGGTGTGTATGAGGAGTCAAGAGACCGTCTTTGACGTCAACGACCCCCCCCCCCCCCCTTTTCCGTTTCTTGATAAGAAAAAAATCCCTGTATTTTTCTGGTAGCCAACGGCACTTTTCCGCGACCCCACTTTGGGTCGCGACCCATAGTTTGAAAGCCGCTGGAATAGGCCGTTTTGTATCACTCTCTCTTTTGTGCTTTCTCACTCTTTCTCTGCGTGTGTGTGTGTCTCTCTCTCTCCCCAGGCCCAGACAACTCTGACCACTAATGACATAGTGATCTCTAAGCTGACTCAGATCCTCTCCTACCTTCGCCAGGGAACAAGACACAAGAAACTAAAAAAGAAAGACAAAGGTTAATACTGTTACTGTTACTACTGCTACTAGTATTGCTATTAGTCCGACTACTGCTAATACTATATTCCTACTACCGATACTCTTAACTACTATTACTGATAGTACTGTGGCGGCTGCTGCTGCTAGGTACTATTACGATTACATATATTACCATTTACACTACTGCCAGTGCCTATCTATATTATCACTTGTTAAGGAGAATTCCGGACTAGCCTTTTCCTTACCTTTTTATATGATATTATATACTAGGACGAGTGGTACTGTAGAACATTTTCATAGCTCCATCCCGAGTCCACTGCAGCTAAAAACCTGAGCGGGGCGGTCCATGCGCTAGATAGCATGTTTTTAGCATTTTTGTGGTGATATCTGACTTTCATAATGACAGAAAACTCTCCATGGTGTTTGTGTTAGATGCGCCCCTCCCTCCGGAAATCTCGCGAGACGAGATTTCACCCGTGATTTCATCCATGCTGCTTGTAAACACTACGGCGAACCATTTGGGACAAAAACACTGTGGCGAGGTTTCTGTCATTATAAAAGTCAGATAACACCAGAAAATATATAGATTAAAGCGATACAAATACGCGGTCTAGCGCATGGACCGTCCGCTCAGGTTTTTAGCTGCGGTGGACTCGGTGGAGTTATGAAAATGTACTACTGTAGCACTCGTCCGAGGATATAATAATAATATCGTATAAAGGTAAGGAAAAGGCTAGTCCGGAATTCTCCTTTATCTGTGCTACCAACTACCACCATTACTGCTAATAATACCATTACAAAAACAAATGATAAAACATTGTAGATAAGACACCTCTGCCAAGAGTACAATATCGCTATTGAAAGGATGACAGTGTAATATGTGTGTGTGTGTGTGTGTGTGTGTGTGTCTGTGTGAGAGCAGGTAAACTAGATGAGAAGAAGGTTCCAGGACCAGAGGCTGATATCGGGTGAGTAAAAATCATGATCAAATTATTAGTACTGACGCCTCATAGTTGGCTAGTTTATTACGATGGGGCGACTATGGGTCACTTTGTGTGTTTGGCTCAATATTGTTAGCCTATTACATCGATGTACAGGCTTGTGAGCTATTTTTGAAAAATGTTGAATGATTTCACCTGGAATGACATGACTAAAATAGGGATGTCAGGTTTAAAGTGGTTACCGCAGGTAGGGATGGGACGCTATGAAAATTACATGTGGCAAAAGTTATTGCGATTAACGATATTGTCGCGATAATCAAAATATACTTAAAAGCTTAAGATGGCACTTTTGTTAACCACTTGAACCCCAAGCATCCCTATTCTGGGGACGGGGGGGAACGTTCGCCAAAAAAAGCCGATAAGCTCAGAACACGTTGCGTTGCAATGCGTTGTGAGCTTCTAGATCTGCTATTTTTGGAAGTGGTACTGAATTTGCAGCTCAACGAAAGAAAATTCATCCTGGTTTATGATGGAGGACAATTTCACGATAAATTAAAATCTCCGCGATACGAGATTTATCTCGTCCCATCCCCATCACCGCAGGCAGATCTATTGCCGTTGATGTACAATCTGGACATCGACCACACAGACAGTATAAGACACTTTGTCAGAAAAAACTCAAACCGAAACGGCCACATCCTATCCCAGATTATGATCTTGTTTTTTCTTTTTTTGGGGGGGATATTAGGGCACCTGCGCTTCCAAAAGTCTACACAGTCTTTGTATGAACATTGCACATTGGTTTAATGTGTCTGTGTTTTTTATTCATCCTCTATCGCCCACAGCATCTTCGACGACATCGGAGACTACATCCCGTCCGCCGCCACCGCCGCCAAGCCTCCTCCTAAGGACAAGGACAAGGAGAGGTACCGGGAGCGCGAGAGAGAGAGGGAGAGGGAAAGGGAGAAGGACAGAGAGCGGGAGAGGGAGAGGGACAGGGAGGAGGAGAAGAGGAGACAGCACAGTTACTTTGAGAAGCCCAGGGTCGACGATCACGATCCCGAGGTCAGTTGGCTTGTCTTCTGTGCAAATATTCATAATCCTGTGTGATTATTTAACCGTAGCACACTGTACGTGATGACTAACGTTCTTTTGTGTGTGTGTGTGTGTGTGTGTGTGTGTGTGTGTGTCTCTTTCTCTCTGCAGCCTCTGGAGATACCGGAGACAGGTAAATGACTGGTTTCTCTTTATAGTGTCTTTAAATACAGAAGATTACTACTTTATTACCGTACCCATAGTAACCAGTACAGTCATTAACCCATTCAATCCGGGAACGCATCTGTCATTTTAGATTTCTTTGGCTATTCAAAAATAGCAGATATACAAGCTCATAGCACAGGCACCAAGTGCCGTGCTGTGTGCTTGTAGATCTGCTATTTTTGAAAAATCGTGAAAATGGGTGCAAATCTTTGATTTTGAAAGCGAACATTTGTAAAATATTTCTTCAAAGATTTGAGTTGCAATTGTTCGCTTTGAAAAATTTGCACAAATGTCACGATTTTTCAAAAATAGCAGATCTACAAGGTTGTTGCGTAGCCAAAGACACCTTAAAATGCCACAGATGCGTTCCCAGTCTTAAAGGGTTAAGATGACAGCTGACACATCAGACAATGTTGAAGCCGTAAAGGAAATCTGTAATGTTATTTCTACTGTGTACACCCCTCTCAAACACCCTCTCCCTCTCCCTCTCTCTCCAGGACCTGGATCTGTGAAAGACCAGATCAAGATGATCAATGAGAAGTTTGCCGGTGCAGCCGGCAGCCAGTGGCAGGGCCAGGAGACATATCCTTCTACTGGTTCAATGTTGGTCAAATTAATCAGGGCGATGGAACTTAGGGCTGTCGTTTATTTATATGGTGAATGAGAAGAGAGGTTTAAAAAAGTTTCTTTTCATTTTATGTTTTGTTGGTTTGTCCACATTGTTGCTGCTGTCATTCTTTAACTGCCAGCCACTGCGGGCCAGCGAACACGCGACCGCAAAGAACAGCTGGGAGACTTTTTCGGCATGTCCAACTCCTACGCCGAGTGTTATCCTGCAACGTAAGATTAACACACACACACACACACACACACATACATTGGTGCACACTAGTGGATCGACAGAAAACGAATGAAAAACAGTAATAGAATCATCGATTTAGTGATTTATCATATAAAAGAAATGTTGTATTTTTGACAGTAAGGGTGACCTAACCCTTTATTAACTTCCATTACCATCATTTTATATGGTATAAATTGACAGATTCATCAATTATGAAATGTATGTTTTCTTTCAAACCTAGTGCACGTGCACACACACTCTTATACGACACATACTCTATATCAACACGCTCACATGCTGTAAAGAGATGTATTCATTTGTTTGTTTACTTTATACCAATTACCCTGAGGGAATGTTACATATTTGTTACATATTTTCTTACAACACTAACATGTTGTTGAGCTGCCCGGTGCGACCACAGCCTTCTACTGTTGCCCGCCAAGCAGCTTCAGTGGAGTGACTTGGTCTTGGAGAGCAGCTGCTGATGCAGGAGACACTGTTTTTTGTGGGTTAAATGAAACGAATGTATCCAGCAGCCAGTATCACATCCCTCAAGAATTCAAGATGGCGAGAGTAATCCCTCTGTATAAAAAAGGAAACGAATTAGAACCTGGCAACTACCGCCCCGTTTCCATCCTTTGTTCCATCTCAAAGGTTATAGAGAGATTAATTCACAAACGGCTACCTCGACGAACGTAAACTGCTGTTTGAATTCCAATCCGGTTTCAGAACATCCGACTCCACTGACACATGCCTACCGTATTTGACCGACTACATCAAACGCGAGGTAGACTCTGCCACATTTTGCGGCATGGTCATGCTGGACCTCCAAAAGGTGTTTGACACTGTAAATCATTAAATTGTACTGAATAGGCTGAAGCCGATGGGTTTTGATAGCACATCTGTAAGCTGGATGAAATCCTACCTTGAGAGAAGAGAACAAGTGGTTGATAACAATGTGAACTAGCAGTCCTCTCTTCTTTGTCTCCCTCCAGCATGGACGACCTGGCTGTGGACAGCGATGAAGAGGTGGACTACAGCAAGATGGACCAGGTGACTACAACTCACCAGCATCACATCACATCACACAGAAAATCAGGGACTAATGGTCAATTATTTAAGAAATACCTCCACAAGAGGGAGTGTGCTGCTGTCATCAGCCGTAGATCAGCACACCAGTGCCGTTATCACTGTACAGCACAACCTTGTGTGTATTCATGTATTGTGATTATACCACAATTGTATTATTAATGTTTATGATCAGAAAGCGAGACAACACCTGAAAGTTACAGCCGGTGGCAGCCATTGCTAGGTTATAAATGATGTAAGCAAGGTGATTATGATCATGGGGTGCTTTTATAGCTATTCAATCAATTGTTCCATTGGAAACTGTTCTATGCTGATTACATTTCCAAGCATGACAGTTGGTTTGTGTTTCTCTCTCTGTCACCCAGGGCAACAAGAAGGGTCCTCTTGGTCGCTGGGACTTTGACACCCAGGAAGAATATTCAGACTACATGAACAACAAGGAGGCCTTACCCAAGTATGAAACATTACATTTTCTATCTACAAATCTTATTATGTCTGTCTGCATAACCTTCCTTGGCATATCCCGGGAACCCTGCATCCGATCATGTTCACACTACACTTCCATGTAAGTGCAGTGTCGATTGTGAAGGATCAGACGTTCTCCAGAACTGGTCGTCTCCGAATGGCCACTCGTATCTCACAAAACTTTCATCCGATCCACTTTACACTCGGTGGGTGATATTCGGCCATTCTGTATTCGGTTATTCGGCCAACTGTTTCCTATATTCGGTATTCGGTTTCGGCCAAGAATTTCCCATTCGGTGCAACCCTAGTCCTGGCTAAATAAAGTGTTCTTTTCCTATGATTATAATGTTTTTTTTTTGTTCCTTCAGGGCTGCCTTCCAGTATGGTATTAAGATGTCCGAGGGCCGCAAGACCAGACGCTTCAAGGAGACCAATGAGAAGGCAGAGCTGGACAGACAGTGGAAGAAGATCAGCGCGGTGAGACATGGCTGGATGGATAGAGATGGAGGGATAGACGGTCTTGCTCTTGTGTACCAGTGTACAAGATGTAACAAAAAATGCATTTTCAATAGTTGCATTTTCCTGATAAATCCCTATATCTTAAACACTTAACACATTCGGTGCCAGAATTTTATAATAACAGATTACGTTCGGTGCCAGAAATCTCACCGTTGAGCTGCGCAGCGCTGTTTAAAGGGATACTAGGGAGTTCAGAGGTAAATACACACCAGCAGTACTTTTCCCCGACCACCAGGGGGTGACACAGGAGGGACCTCCATAGAGAGGTTCTTTTGTAGGCATGGTGCCCGAAAACAGGTTGCTTTATTGGGATACAATATGCGGAAATTCCCGCCCTGCTGGTTCTCTGAATTTTTATTTTTAAATAGGCTCTTTCATGATAAATTGACCACATATATGAAGTTAAACAACTAAATTCTATCCACACGCTATCTTACAATTAAATTCTGTGCCTCAAAAACGAAGTTTGAGAGCGTTTTAAAACCGAAAGTAAACGTTCATACGGACACGGACGCGCACGGACGCGCACATGCGTGCGTTAATTTACGTCCCGGTAGTAAACATAGAACACATAAACATTAGGGAAAATACGGATTTCAGAAGGAGGACTGTGTTTCAATGCATATAAACACCCCAGCATAATTATATAGTGGCTGATAGAGGGGAAAAAATGCAAAATATATATATATATATATATTTTAAATTTAGGCTTAATGTTCCCTACAATGCCTTTAAGCTGTAGACTCCTCGACGAGCAATCCATGTGAAACAAAGCATGCGTGCATTTTGCACGATGGTCCTGGCTAACGCCTGGAACGATAAAATCTTTACCGCGGGTCACAATGGCGGAGCGATCGAGCATACAAAATGAGTCGTTTTCCCCAACGTAAAAAGTGTCGGAGTTATAGGGGTTTTAGAGAAGGAGATAGAACGGAAGCGGATGGGGAGCCATGTTTTTGGCATGGTGATCTATAAGGCCCTTCCTTCTCAGATTCACAGTGGGTGATTCCAGAGCTGCTCCAGCCCCTCCCGTGTGGAAAAAAACGAAAAAAACATAAAGACTGGAAACACGGTTCAGACCGTGTTCGGCACCGAAGCGCTACTCTGTGAAAACGTGGTTCAGACCGTGTTTGGCACCCGATGTGTTAATAGTCCGGCTATTCAAAAAATGTCTATCAACAAGCTTGCGACACGTTGTGTGCTTGTACATCTTTTATTTACGAGGGGAAAAAAGTGTGAAAAATCTTGTCTGATTAAAATAGGAACTTTAATGTGATTTAAAATGCTAACTTTCACTTTCTTTCATTGTCCAGATCATTGAGAAGAGAAAGAAGGCAGAGGCAGATGGGTGACTATTTTTATTTCTTTTCATTCCAGTGGTTTTCATCTCAGTTTTTTAATCAGACTGTATAGAGAAGTGGTTCTCAAAGTGGGGTCCGGGGACCCCCAGGGGTCCTTGAATGGGTTCCAGGGGGTCCCCAGCAAAATGTGTTTATCTAGCACCAAAATCTGTTTAACCTCTATAACCGTATAAACATTGGAAAAATAGCAGATCTCCAAGCTCATAGTGTGTCGCGTTGTGAGCTTGTAGATCTGCTATTTTCAAATCTTGTATGGGGGTCCCTGGCACAAAGTATTTTCAGATGGGGGTCTGCGGCCAAACATCAATTTGGGGGTTCATGACTTATAGACTTGATATAGACTGTAATGTATGTATGTGGGAACCATTAAAACCATTACCAATGTGTTTCTCTGCTTTGTTTTTCAGAGAGAACCCAAAGAGGCCCAAATACTGAAGATCTCCATCCTTCCAAGGAAATGCTTCTCCATCATTCTTCTTTCTTTTTTTTATCCATTCCTCCTTCGTTGAGACAACCCAGTGCCACAGCTCTGGTTCCCTGTGGAATAGGGTTTAGAACGCACCATCCTACAATGTTGTTTTGGTTTATAAATAAGTCAATATTCTTTCAGAACATTGGCCATGTATGTTTGATTATTCAACATGGTTTAATGAAATTGTTTTGATTAGATGTACATATCTGTTTTGAGGAGGTATTTAACTGGGAGGATCCAGTCAGTAAAAGTGTCCTTGAGATTTGAATGATAAAAACAAACAAATAAAGTAGCATCTTTTTAATTTGTTTGATGAAATTAAATTATACTTTTTTTTTTTTTTGATTTCAAACGGTGGGTATCTCTTTTGTGAATGACTCCTGTGATGTTGAACTTTGGTAGAACCTTGGGTTGTACCTGGCCATGATATACGTACATTAAAAATATTGTCCATCTACATCAGTTGCTCTGTGACTAAGGAAAGCAAAATCATATTTTCATTCTCTCTCCATTCAGTGTGGTTGCATGTGGACACACAGAGGTCTCCAAAGATCCTGTTATTTAGTTGTAGGAAACTAAAGTGAAACGGCTCTATTCGTGTTACCTTTGAATTTGTTAAATCTCTGTAACATCAGATTCTGTGAAATCAAATATCGCACAAATAGAGCCATTTCACTTTCCTAAAACCCATTTTTATTAGATGTTTGCAGGATCCACTTTGATAATGTTTATGTGCTAAAGGTGATTTTTGCAGGGTTCCCGGTGACTTTCCGTTTAGTGCACTGACCATGGCGAGACCATGAGGTAAGGTATGTATCTCTGACCTCTAAGATTAGGATAAGGTTAGTTTTATGCATAGATGCTGTGAGGTTAGGTTTAGGCATAGATTTAGTCAGGATTACGGTTAGGATAGCATCACGGTTAGATTTAGGCATAGATTTGGCGAGGTTAGTGTTAAGGTTAGGTTTAGGCATAGTTTTTGTGAGGTCACGGTAAGGATTAGGCATAGTTTTTGTGAGTTTAAGGTTCGATTGAGGCATAGATTTGGTGAGGTTTGTGTCAATGTTAGGTTAAGGCATAGGTTTTGTGAGGTTAAGATAAGGATACGGTTAGGTTTAGGCATAGATTTTGTCATGTTATGGTTATGGTTAGGGTTAGGCACAGTAAACACAGACTCACGTGCTGTCCGAGCTGACAAAGCAGAGCGCGCCCTTAATCCTGTCATCCTACGAAAAGGAACACGGCCTGCAGAATGCAGCTCATCCAAGGTGCTAAAAAGGTTCAACATCACTTTAAACTTTGTACAAGCCTATGTGTGTGTAAATGGAACACTTCCGTTCCGGCAAGGGCATGAGGAACAGCATATAGCTGTAGATTAGGAGGTTTCGATATGCTTTCAAGCTGTTTTCAATTTATAAAAGGACTGGTGTTGAATATTAATGTGTGTAAAATGGTGACTGTTTTGATCTTGTGGTAAAATAAATATATTGTAGCACAATGTTACATGCAGCTTAATGCACAAACACTGCAGAACCCAATAAAGGAAGAAAAAACACCACTGAGTTGTTTCTAATGGTCATTTGTTTTAAATGTTTTTCCCATTAAATGATTCATGAAAATATGGACCATTTAACCAGACGAGAGAACAAGCACTCACTAGATTACATTTTTCTAAAGAGCTGGAGAGGTGGTGAGACCCCTGTTACTGAACAAACACTTTGGTAATGATTATCAGAATATACATTTTTAACCATTATTATTTGGTATGCGGTCAGGTTTAGGCCTGGCTCAGGGAAGCGGACGCCCCTGCCATGCATAGTCCTCCATCGGCACCGTTGGAGGTGCGACAGGCCAAGGCCTAGCAGGTACACCATCATCCTGTATGAAATAATGATCATAATTATTTATTTATCTTTATGCAAAAATGGTATTAAATGGTCTCAGAAGAGAGTGAGACCGACTCCATAGCAGTGACACTTGCTGTTATTTATTACTCCTGTCCACCAGGTAGTGCTACTGCACTGTGAAAAAATATTTCTGTGGCATTCAATGTTTTTTTTGACCCCTGTAGTGTGGGACTTCTACTATTCTGCTGTTCCGTGTTTCCTCTATTTATTTTGCACCTGTCTTCACTCACACAATTTGTTTTATTGTATAAAAAGTATTTAAGTTTGTCAGGGGGTTAGGCACCCCGTACAGAGTGACTGAATGGTGTGTCTGTCAACCACATACAACATCCTTGGTTCAATTCCGAGTCCTGGAGACATATTTTGCATGTCTTCCCCCCCTCTCTGCCTTCAGTTGTGTATACACATATACAGCATGCCAGTCATGATGATAATGATGATCATATTATTATGAACTTACACAGAACAGAAGGCAGAATACACCTCAAGGTGCTCATGTTTACAGAAGATTAGAGCTTGTGCGTCCGCCTAGGCCAGCTATTTTTAGTATGTGACACTGGCACGCATATAAAATGCAGCTTTAAGATCATTAATGATAGATATGATAGATAATTCTCTGGAAAAGGAAGAAGATTTTGAACCTTGGTAGGGACTTGTAGTTTTCTTTGAAGTAAGCCAACCACTGCCCACAACCCAACATTGGACATTGCCCCCTCGACATGTGTATAGGCCTCAGAGCTTGATGTGGCCGATGCAGGGAAGCATAAACAAGGTCATTGGTTCTACTGGGGATTGAACCCAGGGCCTTCTGCGTGTAAAGCAGACGTGATTACCACTACACCATAGAACTTGTATGTCAATTGGTCAAATATTAATTAATTCATTCATTCATTCATTGATTAAGTAAGTTTGTTTGGGTCCCAGGGAGACACATGCACAGTTCTCTTTTGGGTCTTGAAAAAGGGTGGGAAGCCCTGATGATCAACAGAGATTGGGAATATGAGGCCATTCCAGCAAACAGGTTCTATGGTGTAGTGGTTATCACGTCTGCTTTACACGCAGAAGGTCCTGGTTTCAATCCCCAGTAGAACCAATTGCTATGTGTTTTTTGTATGCTAGAGGTTCGGGCCCTCACACCTAGAGTTCGGGTTTGAAGTCGGTCGGTCCCATTATATGCACAAGACCATAATATGGGCATAGAGGTCAGATCGGTGGCTCTGGACAACCGAATGTCGGGTTTGTTTATGGTTATGTCTGAGTCATAGTGACGTTACCGTGGTCCCCCGGCCGGCTGGCCCTTCCATTAGCACATTTTAATATTCGATAGGCCTATATACAGGCCATGTATATGTATATGTATATGTATATGTATGCATGAGTCAAATCCTTCTTCCAAAAAGAAGTAAGCTACTTTGGTGTGTGTAAACAATGTTGTACTGCAGCACAGTAAAACACCTTTATTGAGCCACTGTGAGATGGTGTATCTTTATCAATGACTGTTAAGTGAGTGCTTGTACTAATTAGTGTGTGTTTGCTGAGTGTGATCGGATGGAGGCTCTCATCAAAAAGGACAGGAAGTCGCTGAGCTCGTTAAAAATCAGGAGCTCGTTAAGGGGATCGAGCTCTCTCTCATTAAAGTCTATCCGTTATTTGTGTATGTTTTTATTTTAATGACGACAAAGACCACCTGGTCTGGTTCTGCTTTTATTTACAGTTTAATTTTATTTATTTTCTTGTGGGTGGGACAAATCGGTCTCCATGAGTTTGACGGACGACTGGACTTGTTACTATCAGAATTAGCATGAAATTTTTTTTATTTTATTTAATTAATTACCTTCCGCATGTTTGTATTTTTCAGTAATTACTGTATGTGTGTCTGTATGTGTGTGTGTGACGGCTAATTTGCCCCGGTGTGTATTTGTTTCTTTGGTGAGTTATGGAATGTGATGGACAGCTGGACTCATAAATATGGATATTAATATTTATTTAGCACACGCTAACGAGTCGACTGGGGCTGGCAGGTCTTTTTGAACTCGGAAATTGCACAGTTCTCAAAGTGAACTTCTCCAAAGATACATTTCCTGCTTTCATATGTCAAAGTTGAAGCTTCTTTTAATGGACACAAACATCAAAGTACAATCACTTCCAGCACACTTGTGTGTTCTTGAATCACATTTTTATCTCTTTTAATTAAGAACCCATGTCAAAAACACACACCTTCTCTAGTAGCTATATCTGTGTGTGGCAAATCACCTCGCTCTATTGGCTACTGATGTATTGTGTGCTATTTTGGCTCAGTTTGCAAATGTGCAAGTGTGTGTGTGTGTGCGTGCGAGCATGCATGCATACTGTAAGATTTCTGTGTGGATCAGTATTGTGTACAGTATATACCCAATAAGACATTTCTTGTTCTTGTTGAATACATTGATACATCTGATCATATTTTATCATATTGTCCTGTTCCTGTGATGCACCTAGCTTTACCTGGCTGATGCATCTAGCTTTACCTGGCTGATGCACCTAGCTTTACCTGGCTGATGCACCTAGCTTTACCTGGCTGATGCACCTAGCTTTACCTGGCTGATGCACCTAGTTTTACCTGGCTGATGTGTGGTATATACCCTTTCTACTCTTGACCACTTTCAACCTGGTCTCCCTATTTTTGGCATTTCATTATAGGAGAAACGTGTCCAATGTTTTCCCCAAAAATAGCGAAGACCGCAGACCTACAAGCTCACATCGATGCAACACAATTCATCACACGACAAAGTAGGCTTAAGTGAAATAGTACACTGGCTTACGGTTAAGTTTCGCATAATTTATAACTCCTCCTCCTCGCCTACACATCATGCCATTAGTCTGGTGGTTGTTCTGAAGTACCATTGGTCCAACTCAGCGCGCATATAACTAAGCCTAACCTTAACCTCAAACATAACCTCACACAAGGGCAGCCCCCCATCTCTCCATGCCCTTGCACCCCCCCCCCCTCCCTGTACTTATCTGACCTCCTCCATCAACATACCCCCTAAAGGAGTGGTCCTTTGGCATGGGTCTCCTCTACATCTCACACAGACTATAGTTTGTGAACTCATGCCAACAGAGCCTTCGGTGTGGCATCAGCCCCCACCACCCTGTGGAACTCTCTTCCCATAGACATTCTCCATCCATGTCCCAACACTGGACACTTTAAGTGAGCCCCGAAAATGCATATGCACATATGTTCACCGAGGCCTTTGGATACTGATTTGTGTTTGTTTGTCTACTTGTTTGTTAAGTTGTTTTCTTTGATTTATTGTAGACCTAAATCTTCCTTTCTTGAATAGTGCTATATAAATATAAAGTATTAATATTATTATTATTATAAAACAGTAAAACATTGCACTTTTCTTTGTCTCTTCTCTCCTCTTAGCTGTATAGCTGCACTGACTAAGTCTCTCTCGATAAGAATGTCAGCTGCAAACTGGATCCAGATCAGCGGGAAAGAGTGTGTGTGTGTGTGTGTGTGTGTGGGGGGGGGGGGGGGGGGGGGGGTCTGATATAAAAAGAGTGAAAGAGAGACTTTCAGGAAGTCAATGATTGTTTGAGGAAATAGTTCATATCTTCAAATGCTTTCCACTGTTTATCTGATGGTGTGTGTGTGTGTGTGTGTGTGTGTGTGTGTGTGTGTGTGTGTGTGTGTGTGTGTGTGTGTGTGTGTGTGCGTGTGCGTGTGCGTGTGCGTGCGCGTGCGTGTGCGTGCGTGTGTGAGAGAGTGAGACAGAGAGAGAGAGAGAGAGGAGAGGGGGGTGGGGGAGTGAGAAAGTGGACAATTCAAAGTGTGGGAATTCAGTAAGTTGTATTGTTGTATTTAAAAGGCAGTGATTAGACTGATTTTCCAGCATTTATCTGATTAGTGAGGAAAAGCAAAGAGATTAGGAATGTTTGCCTGTTTGATCGACTCCAGCATCTGTCTCTATGTGGTAAAAGAAAGGAGAAAGACAGAAAAAAACAAGAATGAATGAGGAAAGGGAGAAGCATATTCAAACAATAGAATCAATTCCTGAGTGTTAATTTAACTCTGAAAGAGTGTACAGATGTAACCAAATGGAAATACAACAAATTCAACCAATTCATCAAGATTGTTGTCACTGAGATTGTTGATGTTTCGCTGAAGCCAAACAAACAACAGCTGTCCGTCTCCATGACAACAACACCACACCACATGCATGTGAACTTCTTTTCCTTTTTTAATCCTGTGTGCACAGGTTCGCGCACGCACGGGAACCTCAAAGACATCGGTGCGTTTGGCCTAGATAAAGGTTCATATGGAAAGACCCAAGGGTCTCATTTAGTGGAACGTGAAACACTGAGCTCTCCGCTATCAGGTGGTGAACATAACCATTGTACCACATTATAACCCTGGGATGCCGGCTACACCACTCTTAACCTGTCATCAGTTGTGGAAAGTAACAAAGTACATTTATCCACTAGTACATCTCAGATTCAAATATTGCACTTTTTACTCCACTGTCCATGACAAACAAAAAACTAACTTTTTAGTATTGCAAGATTATCGGACTTCCCACGACAACACTCTCTGATATGAACAACAAGGCCATCACACACTTAACACTTACAATAACAAATGACACTGATCATCCCCTGTATCGCTACTTCGACCTCATGCCATCTGGACAAAGATACAGAACCTCAGAATCAGAATCAGAATGAGAATCAGAATCAGAATCAGAAAGACTATTGTCACACCTTAAAAAATAAACCTTGAAGTGGGAAAAGGTTCATTTTAACAGGAGTTTTGTCCCCTGGTCAAACATTGGCCACATTGTCAAATAATACAAGAGGCAGAAATTGTGAAAATAAAAGATCTGCAAGCTCGCAATGCCTCACGTTGCGAGGAGACGTGAACTTGTAGATCTGCTATTTTCACAATATTTGTCTGTGGAATTGAGTCAAACTAAATGTTTGGAGCCTCAACTCCTACATTTCCAAGTGCTTGTCGGGGTGGGGGGTCCCCAGTTCAAATATGTTTATTTTGAGGGGTCACAGCCTGAAAAGGTTGAGAACCACTGCTCTAAATAAACGTATAAATACATATATTGACGTTGCTTCTGCAAGTCATTCTGGATAAAGAGCATCTACTAAATGCCTAAATTGTAAATTGGAAACCATTTCTGTCACCTCGCTCTGTGTCTTAGAGGCGGGCTATGGAAAGTTCAGATACCTGTCTACCGATTACATCATCAAATTACCAAATCTGTCTACCAATGATGTCATTGGTTCTGAACTGTCCACAGCACACCTGAGCGAGTACACAGACATCTCATAGTCATAATGAACATTTTATAATGAATTTGTGAGGACCCATTATTAGATAAGGTTGTGTGCTCTTTTAAGTAAAATAATCTTAATTCTTCTTCCACAATCAAGCTTCACTTTCCCCAAAATTAGATGGGTGGAGTTAGGGTAGTGACTCACAGGAGCGGTGCCAGGGTTAATTGATTGACAGGTGTTTCCCATTGTCTAATTGCGCCCCTCCTCTTGATAGCAGCATGTACCTGAGCAGAGGATAACACACACAACACCAGTGAGAGCAGGCTCAATGGTGAAACGTTTTATAGCAGTGGTTTTCAACCTCTTTCATATCAAGGACTATTATTATTTAGTTGGCATTAAAGCCACGGACCACCATTTGATGACATTTAGCCTCTCAGACCCAAAACTTGTTATTGTTGGATAATATTATCTCCACAATTCCATCAATGCTGTATTGATGTGGTAGAGAGATAACAGGCAAACATTGATCAAAACTACAAACAGGGACGTTTATACTACAGTTGAATGGCTGTCAAATTAGACAGCAGTTCAGCTATTAGTTTCCACTAACCTCGCGTCTCCAGTCTTTCCACCTCGGAGAAAAGCCTGGTATGCGTTACTAAAGACCCGTGTGATCCGGTCTAGGCCACGCCTACTGAAAAAAAAGGGGAAAAAAAGAATCCTCTTTCCGGATTGTCGCGATCCGGTTACATTTTCAGTGGCAAATCAACAGCCATCACATGCGCGAATTCTCCATCGTATTTGTAGCCATGTTTTAATTTTGGGTGCATGGAGTTTGACCATCTTACCAAAGAAAGAATTCTCCATCCACTTGTAGCTTTTACAGTCATATGTTTTAGCTTTGAGTGGAGTTTTTCTATCACACCGAAGAAAGAGTTATCCATCTGTATCCATGTGTAGGCATTACGACTTACAACCCATTTTCAACCTATGTTAATTGGTCCTCCCTAATGCTCTTGATAATATGGTATCATTTTTGTTTATACTCGATCTGTGTCTCAGAGGGCTGTGGACAGTTAAGAAACCTGCCTACCAATGACATCATCGATGGGGAATCCAAGCTAATAGAAACTGCAGGCTTTCTATCAAAGATGGTTAATTTAGGAAGATCCGCCATCTCAATTGTAGCCACTTGAGGCGAAACGGTACACAAATCCTACGAATGGTCTCCTAAGTGGGCGCCGTCTGATCTCTCAAACGTCCTATGTTTACTGGTACCAGATCATGCAAGAGTGTGTTGCTGGGACAGAGAAAGGTCGATCATAAAGTAGATTTTCTCCTGATTTGTCTCTCTGAAAAAAGCCATTTTAGTGTGAAAATCTTGGGGAGATTGTGTGGCTTGTGGTGATCGGGTCGAATATTTAGTTCAGTGACCATGGAGCTAAAGAATGGTTCAGAAGCTGTGTTCACGTTCACTCTTCCATTGGAATTTGTTATGGGCTGGCTGTTTTCTGCCTTTTTTCCCTATGTGTCTGGTGTGTGCTGTGTGGGCGTGGGGATGGTCTGCTTGGGCGTCACCTTCCAATTCCCTCATCGGGCTGTGGAGCTGCCTGCTCACCTGGGGGTGATCTTCTCATCAAGCCCAGCATATAAAAGCCCTGGCTCTAGACAGTAGCCCTTGCTAGATTATTCAGTTGTCGACCGGTAAAGGTCTGTGCCTCAGCTCCTCAGTTATTCCCTGTTATTGGCATTCTCCGGGCTCTCTGTGTCTCAGATCGCCCAGTACCTCCACGCCTGCTGCCTGCCTGCCAGCCTGCCTTACAAACAGCCACGCCATATACCAAGTTTAATATTTTTGAATAAAGAGACATTTGCTTGTAAACCTGGTTCTGGTGTTCTGCTTTTGGGTCCTAATTACAACACACCCTAACAGAATTACTAGACTCGGCGGCCACCTACTTCATGCAGATACAGGAAGTAAACCGGAGATGGCAGGTCTTTTTTTTGTTGTCTTGGTTTCATTCCTGCAAAGTTAACATGCTATAATAGAAGCCATTGTTCTCGCGTAAAAAAAAAAAAACCCTGCCTAACCATGATGTCAGTGGTAGGTGGGTTTCTGAAGTGTCCACAGCCCTCCAATGAAACACAGGCCGAATAGATTTTTGTTTTTACAATTTTATCATGAGCATTAGTGAGGACCAATTATATGAAGAAAAAAAAGCACAGGAAAGTAGGCTACTGTTCAATACAAGGTCTGCTAAGAGGATTTAAAACCCAAGAACGCCTGGTATGTTTCCATTGGGGTCCTTTGTACTCAATTCATCGAAACATTTAATGACAGACAAAGTATACACTACTATGCAAAGCATCGTATTAACAGTTAGAAAACTTGATTCATGAAAGGAATAGTTATTTTCTATTTTTGGATCTTTCCAAACACATCGTAAGAGCTTTGTGCCCTTATCAGCCAGATGCTCAAACATAAACAAGAAACATACCTTTCATTCATACAAACACGGAAACGCTTGCACCATGCCAGCCTCCTGCCTCCACTACTCACCAAGACACTTCCGTGCCAGGGACCGGCGCACAGAACTCACACTGAAATACGTTCTTCCTATTTTCTCAGTTTCAAAATCAAAGCCTGTGCACTACAAAGGATTGGCACAGAAATTATCCTGTCAAAAAAACAAGCAAGCCCCAATAAGTCAGCAAAATTGAAATATGTCTGTCTGTCCATTGTTGTGTCCTATAGCACACAACAACTGTGTGCCCGCGCTATGAGCTGGTAGATCTGCTAATTTTTTTTGTGTGGGGGGGGGGGGGGTCCGCAGCCAAATACATATTATTTTAGGGGTCCTTGACATGAAAAAGTTTGAGAACCACTGCACTATACTACACTATGTTGAATTTAAAAAAAAAGACTAACAGCCAAATTATAAACAAACATAAAAGGGCCGCACCATATAGGTTATATGTCACCAAAGAAAAGTCATACCATACTACACCCGGGGTGTCCTCAGACTCCTCAAACCACAATTTGAGAATCTGGCACGCCGTCTAAACTGATCATATGTCTCTCTGATCTTACTGTGACTCACTCTATCTCACTCACCACCTCCATATTCACCATGATGCCAGACAGATGTGTGGCACATGTCACACATGTCCGGTCAGAGTTTCTGTTGAAGGACCATCTGCTGCATGCGTACAAACACACACGCACATGCACACACACACCTGCGCACGCGCGCAGTGGTGGAGCGGGCCTATCCGTATACAAACGGATGTTTAACCACTTTAACCGTAGCATCCCTATTCTGGGCATGTCAGAATAGACCAAAAAAATGGTGAAAATAGAAGATCTACAAGCTCACAATGGCCCAAAAAGTGGATGGTCAGCTTGCGACCGATTGGCTAGCTCTGGTCCATAGTCTCTCTTAGTTTTGGTCAGCATTCAGACTTATTTCAGTTATTTTCCTGTGTTATGTACAAACTGAGATGACAGGAAGGAGTGTCAGAGAGTAAGAGCTGGTGAATTGTACTGTATTTGCTTGGACACAACTGAAAAGACTTCAGAACAGTGGTTCTTAAAGTGCGGGATATAGTTATGGTCATGGTCAGTGTTGGGGACAACAGCGTCACAAGTTTCCAAAATAATGGCGTTACTTTGTTATATTTAAGACATATATCCCTGTTCTTTCTGTTGCCACAAAGGAAAATCCATCCGATGCATTTGCACTGTTTCCTGATAAATTGATTGATTGAATATTTTATTACTCAGAAATGTAAAAACAGCACGAGTACAGTCAAACACTTAAGGATAACACCAAAAAAGTTGTTGCGGTCTTGTTTCTATTGGGGTCCTGGGTATTCAATTCATCAACATATGAAATAACACCAAACATTCAATATCATCACAAATATAAAACACTATGCACAGAGTAGGAAAAAAAGGGGGGGGGGGTAAAGAAAGGGCGGGGGGTCGCCTCACAAGGGAGAATTGATAATACCTCACTCTTTGGCCTCCTGAAAGGTGAATTTTAGGGGCTGTTTTAAAGGAAGCCAGCCATCTGCATTTTTTGAGGGATGGGGTCATAGCATTCCACACCTGGGTGGCAGTGCCGTAGAAGGAGAATTTACCCATGTTGGTTTTATGGGTGGGTGGTACCAGATGGTTGTTTACGCTCCTTCTAGTATCGTGGCTAAATAAACAGATCATGCTTGGTGTGAATGGCCATTTACTCCTCCTGTTCAACACGCCCCACTGACAGGCTCCATCCCAGCGCCTATAGGAGCCACTGGTGCAGAAACAGAAATCGCCCTCTCTGGCCCTTAAAGCCTGAGACGCAAAATTCTAAATTCCCTCCTGATGGAGATCAACTGGCTGTAGAAGTTTCTATTCTTAGAGATCTAATGGTGACTCTCCTGGTAAGAGAGAATAACACATAAATATTGCTTTCCGTAGCTGGCCCGAGTTGAGTTCCAATCCAACCCAAGGCTCTTTCCTGAATGTCATACTCCCCCCCCCCCCCCCCTCTCTCTCTCTCTCTCTCTCTCTCTCTCTCTCTCTTCCAGTAGAAATGCAAAAATAAACAAATACAAATAAAATAATAATAATACTAATTAATGAAAAAGATAGCTTCTTGTTTTCTATTGTGCTGCTATTCGACATGGCTTGTATTTAGTACAGGACAAAGCAGTATTTTGATTAAGCAGTTTTGGCATTAAGGTCTATTAAAATCATCTCTAAGTGTTAAGGATATGTTTGAGAAACACACTTTATGATCTTTATTTTAATTATATATTTATGTATTTATTTGTATAATGTAACGGTTTGGGCTTGCTAATTACTTACCTACTTGCTGTTGTTACGACGTGGGATCTAAACTGTATAGGACCGTGTTTGTCTGTAGGTCCCTTGCATGTATGTACGTCCCCCCAATTTCTGTGTGCCTGTCTGCGGTTCTTGCCCTAATATGGAGATGACTGACATCATAGTACCCCTGGAACATCCCCCCCTATTTCGGTTGACCCTGAACGGGTCAGCCGTCCCAAATATGGAGTTATAAACTGGTTCAGACTAGCCTTCCAGTACTGACCGCACAGGGAAGACACGCCGCTATTAGACCCCGCCTTGCTTGTCTTTGGTGGGCTGTTGTTGTGTCTGGTGCTGTTGGTACTCATGGCGGCGAGTTCCCACCTGATGTCGTGTGGGAGTTCCGACCGTTCCAGATCGTACTGAATAACCGCCAGCTTGCATAACGCGTTCAGACTAGGACCTAAGTCTAAGATGTACAGGTCGTCGTATGTTCCGTGCCCCGCGAAGAGGACGACGTGATCCCCCACCATGCAACAGCACATCCTGGACATACTACCGGGGTATTTCCCCTTGGGCTCGATCTCCTTCCAGGAGAAGGTCTCTGGATTGAATCTCCACAGATCGTTGAAGTTCCTGATCAGATGGCTGTTCTCGCCGCCGAATATGTAGAGCTCTCCGTTGTAGGCAAAGGCTGAATGGCCCGAGCGACTTTGTGGAAGAAGCTGTGTAGAAGGAGTGCTGAGCCAGCAGTTGGTCTCTGTGTCAAACACTCTGATCTTCTTATAGTGGAAGTGGTTGTTCTTTTGGCCCCCAAATACAAACATCTTTGTCCCTATGATGGTGGCAGAGTGACACTTGGAAACGGGTGCCAGAGTGCCTCTCATGTTAATCAAAGACCAGACCATGGTGGTGGTGTCCAACTTGTAGACGTCATTGGTGCATCCGGTCAGCAGGTTGAATCCTCCAAAGATATACATAACCTTCCCCAAGACGCAGGCCGAGTGGCTGTACCTCGGCCCCGGAGCCGTCCCAGAAACCTTGGGCTTCAACCATGTGTGGGTGCCGACGTCAAACGCATAAAGACGATTGCAGTTCTCCGCCGTGTTGTAAGTATCTCCCCCCCAGATGTAGACGACGTCTTCGATCAGCACGGCTGTGTGGTTGTCGCGCATGGAGGGAACCTCGACGGGACGTTCTCCTTCTCCGGTCGTCACCGGGGGCGACTGGTTCCAGTGCAGGGACACTGTGTTGAATACGTGCACCTCGATCTGATCCGTGCCGTTCATGTAGGTCTCCCCGTGACTGAACGATCCAAAGGAGAACACCCTGTGCCCCACTGCCACGGCAGCATTACCAAACCTCTTTGGTCCGCCTCGCAAATATACCGTCCAATGGAACATCTTATATGATCAGCACAGTGGATGAAAATGTTTGTATCGCTGCTATCTTGGACAGGGCACGCGGAAAAGGCCTTGTAATCTCAACGGATGTACTTGTATAAATTAACATGTAGTAAAAAAGTATGTGTGTGCATAGTGTGCACTATCACTTATTGGTACTGTGATGCAAATGTCACACAAAGCTTAGACAATCAGGGAAGCCGATGCCTATTGATATAATAATAATAGATAGAGGTTTGGGCCGCTTCGTGGCCCTCACATCTAGATGTTAAAAGATAAATAATAATTTCTCCTCTCCTCTCCTCCTCTTGGTTCCTCTCCTCACCCCCTCCTCCAAGTTTGGAGGCACGTGGAGTGATCGTGTGCTGACCAACCCTCAAAGCACTTTATATATATTTTATATATTTTATATAAAAAGTTAATTTATTCATGTCCCTGATAAGGCTAAATGATCATCATAGCAACCCTCGATCAAACCATCAAAACATTATAGACACACATATAGCCTATGGCTTCGAACTTGCTGAGATTAGGCATAAGTTTGGGTTGATCAAGCAGTTTTAGCTAAGGTTAAGCATTGTTAGACAGTTTAGTTACTACATGCGTCATTGTGGCAGGTTAGATTTTACTAATGGTTCCAATCATTAAAATGGATTTCACGCACACGCGCACACACGCAGTAAAAAACAAAAATAAAGTATTGGAAATTGGAAATGCTCAAGTAAAGTACAAATACCACAAAATTGTATTCAAGTACAGTACTTAAGTAAATGTACATTCCACCACTGACCGGCATCTCATCGGCATCTCATCTCACACGTGTGTGCGTGCACACGCACACGCACACACACACGCACAAACACACACACACACACACACACACACACACACACACACACACACACACACACACACATACACGCAGAGAGAAGCTAACCAAACTAGTCTTCTACAAAATAGTTTTCAGCTCTAAAACTAATGTATACAGTAACAACAGCCAACTCAACATGCCCTGTGTGTGTGCGTGTGTATGCGCGCATGTGCATGCACGCGTGTGTGAGTGTGTGTCTGTGTCTGTGTCTGTGTCTGACTGTGTCCATGTGTGTCTGTGTGTGAGAGTGAGAGAGAGGGGCGATCAAGCCAAAAGGTGACCCAACGTTCTAATTCTATTTTAACTAGGTCGCCGTGGGAACAAGGTGTGTGTACAGTGTGTGTGTGTGTGTGTGTGTGTGTGTGTGTGTGTGTGTGTGTGTGTGTGTGTGTGTGTGTGTGTGTGTGTGTGTGTGTGTGTGTGTGTGTGTGTGTGTGTGTGTGTGTGTGTGTGTGTGTGCGTGTGTGTACTGTATGAGTGCGTGCGTAACAGAGCAAAAACTGGGCTAAAACACAGCGGGTTAATGTCATGACATGATTCGCTCGACCATCAATCACACATATTCACACACACACACACACACACACACACACACACACACACACACACACACACACACACACACACACACACACACACACACACACACGCACGCAGAGAGAGCTGTGAATTGGAGAGAATTTGACCTTTCTGTACAATGATGGATTTACTTCCAGTTTTCCTCTGTGTGTGTGTGTGTGTGTGTGTGTGTGTGTGTGTGTGTGTGTGTGTGTGTGTGTGTGTGTGTGTGTGTGTGTGTGTGTGTGTGTGTGTGTGTGTGTGTGTGTGTCACAGATATATCTAGCTGAGTTTTGCCGTGCCTTGCAGAATGATGTGTCTATATACTGTGTGTATGTGCGTGCCGTGTGCGTGTGTGCACGAGCGTGTGTGTGTGTGTGTGTGTGTGTGTGTGTGTGTGTGTGTGGAAAAGGAGTCAGTGGTCTACATGCTGACCCATAATAGAGCATGTTGGTCTAAATATGAGAGAGAGAGAGACAATGAGAACAAAGAGATTCAAAGCTATGATGAACTAAACAGGCAGGAACACAAATGGATACAAGAACGAAAGAAAGAAAGAAAGAAGCAAACAAACAAACAAACAAACAAACAAAGACAAAGAGGGAGAAATAGAGTTCCATGATCATGTCTAATCCTTCTATCGGTCTTAACCCATTTAGACCTGAGGCCAATCATACAAATGCCCACTAAATCAGTAGTTCTCACACTTTCAAGTTTTTTTGTTGAAAAAAATAGCCGTGCCACTCTGTGAGCTTGTAGATCTGCTATTTTTGAAAAGCCAACGCAAAAATCTAAAATGACACATGATGCTTTTCCGATTTTAATGAGTTAATCTCTTATAGTGGAATTCTGTCTCATTTCCTCGTCCTGTCCTGTCCTGTCCTGTCCTGTCCTGTCCTGTCCTGTCCTGTCCTGTCCTGTCCTGTCCTGTCCTGTCCTGTCCTGGCCTGGCCTGGCCTGGCCTGGCCTGGCCTGTCCTGCCCTGGCCTGGCCTGCCCTGTCCCAATATATTTATGGAAAAGAAAGGGCAGTAGAGTTCAACAGACTTATGTCTGTTTTTACCTTGTGTTGGTGTCACGCCCATGGCCTCTGCCCCATGACGCCCTGTGTGCCCTTCCAGTGGGTAACCGGAACGCTTGCCCCAAAACACACTCGCCCCCATTTTTTCCCCTGTGGGCCACTCACCCCCAGCGGTTCTAGGATTCTTGTATTTGTTTTACAAGTTCCATTTGTACACTCTCAAAGAGAGTTACAACTCCCTCAAGGACCCCACTTTGAGAACCAATGAATTAGACTATGAGATTGTGTGCTGTGTTGCCATTTTGGTCTAAGGGTGGTGCCAGAGGCAAGGTCATGGGGGTCACTGACTCACATGTTTTGGCTTCATCCACTGCACACAGAAAGTTTCATGACAATCCACCTGTTCCATTTTGATATACATCTTGTTCTCAAGTGGACGTTTTGGCCTTACGATATTATGCTAGAAGAAAGGCAACGGGGAAACCACATTTAGTCGAGGGGTCATCCTCTGGGGAGCATCATGTAAGGCACATTTCACTGTAATCCAGCTAGTGTTTCTAAAGATGTTGTTTGGGGGGGGGGAAAGGCAGGCGGGTTGGACAGATGGACGACAACCTTACAGCCACTTGAGCAGTTTGGGTATAAATATTTGTACTTTGTAGCTTAGTCACTTAGTCATGATGCGTGTGCGTGTGCGTGTGCGTGTGCGTGTGCGTGTGCGTGTGCGTGTGCGTGTGCGTGTGCGTGTGTGTGTGTGTGTGTGTGTGTGCGTGCGTGCGGGCGGGTGGGTGTAACTGTGTTGTGTATCTGTGACAAAACAAAACAAGTAGATTTTCCTCACCAGTGTGTTGTTTCTCTGTCTAAAACGTGACCCTGCTCGACCCACTGTAACCACTGGAGAAGCAGGACCTGTGTGTGCTCCCGTCAGATGGTGTGGGACTCAGAGAGACGTTGCTAAGTGGCTGAGTGGCCCACCGGAGACCTCTAACAGCGCTCCGTCCCTGTCCGCTCATTCACACAATGCCCCCGAACAGGCCTATCTGTGGAGGGTGTGCACTGAGGGTGGCGGCCACACTGATCCATCACTGAACGGACCGCTGCTCTCCGTGTCACTTCGTTTTGCAATCCCATTGCTGCAATTTGAGCCCAGCGGGCGGCCAGGGGCCTCCAGTGTGGCCGATTTGAATATACACAGTATATTTACTCACAATGCGTTGCATCGCAACGCATTGTGAGCTTGTAGATCGGCTATTTTCAAATAGCCAAACTTTATATAGGGCATAAGTGGTTAATGTATCTTTTGTAATAATAATACAAATCTACAAAGTAACTAGTAACTTTGTCAAGTTGTCAAATAATTGCAGTCGAGTAAAAGTATTATTATATAAATAGTAATATTTGCCTCTGAGATGTAGTGGAGTAGAAGTAATAGTATTGGAAATTGGAAATACCGAAGTAAAGTACAAATACCTCAAAATTGTACTTAAGTACAGCACTTGAGTAAATGTATTTAGTTACTTTCCACCACTGCCGTGTTGTGTTTGAGTGTTCAATTGAATTCAAAACAGGAGACAGACAAAGATGGCAGCAGGTACACTTGTTACAATTTTTAATACCAAGAAATACAATGGAACAATTACTTGAATTTTGTTTTGTTGATCTCTTTGAGAGGCTTGTGTGGGATTTCAACATGTGCTTTTCTTTTTTTTCTTCATTTTTTTTTTCTTTTTTTACGTACGTTTAAAAAATCGAAACCAAAATGTTTCAGAGGGAGATACGATGTTGTCGTGTCAAAGCATTTTGTCTTCTTTTAAAACCAGCAAGTAATAACTGTTGCACTTTTTTATATATAATTATTCTTGATAACATTATTATTTTTTCTTTATTATCTCTGGTTTTGAACCTGATGTGGTATTTACAAGCATGCGGTGCATCAGAGTATGAAAATCATTTAAACAGTCCTAGTTTCTCACTCGAAATCTTTTGTGTCTTGCTTTTGCTAGAAAATACAAAATAAAATAAAAATCTGCATTGGGGGGGATGGGGTCAATTCTCTCTCCATGAAACATCTAGATTGGCAATGACCTGTTAAGGGC
>NC_139949.1:38805573-38813073 GCF_963454915.1 Gymnoscopelus microlampas | reverse complement strand
CCTGATACCGACCTCAATATGAAGGACTGCCCTAAGGCGGGGGTCTTCAACAGGGGGTCCGGGACCCCTAGGGGGTCCTCAGAGTTACTACAGGGGGTCCGCCAAATCTTTGTGTGATATGATTTTTTTTTTTTACCTTAACCACTTGAACCCCAGCATCCCTTTTCTGAGGAGAACTTTAGCCAAAAATAGCAGATCTACAAGCTCACAACGCCTCGCACTGCGAGGCGTTGTGAGCTTTTAGATCGTCTATTTTTGGTAAAGAGGCTATAGGTGTAGAGGGAAAAAAGAGCAGACCACGTTAACAAAAAATGTTGAATCTGAAACACAATTTTATACGATATAGAGGGGGTCCCTGCTTCATCTCTCTCTCAGCTAGGGGGTCCTTGGCCTGAAAAGGTTGAAGACCCCTGCCCTAAGATCTTTGCTGTGGTTCCCACTGGTTGAGAACCCACTGTCATGACAGACCAGTAGAGCTCCATGGTTTTCCATGAACTAGGCGTACTGGACAGAACGGAACACTGGTTGCAGTGGTGGAAAGTAACTAAGTACACGTATTTAAGTACAATTTTGAGTTACTTATAACTTTACTAGAGTATTTCCATTTTAGCCCTATTTTATACATAGGCTATTTGAAAATAGCTGAGCTTGTATATCTGCTATTTTCAAACATTGGTACTTTTACTTTTGGTTCTTTAAGTAATTTTTTATGCCAATTCTTTTGTACTTTTACTCAAGTAACATTTCGAACACAGGCCTTTTACTTGTAACAGAGTATTTTTATATGGTGTATTGCTACTTTTACTTAAGTGAAATATCTCGGAACACTGGTTTTCCATGAACCAGGTGTAATGAATGCACCAGGTGTAGTGAATGAACCAGGTGTAGTGAATGAACCAGGTGTAGTGAATGGAAGCGAACATGGTAGAAGTGATGACGGTGAAGAATGTCCATATGGATTCATTGATGACGTTCTATCTCTCTGTCCCGCTGTCTCACTCTTTCATGGCCCCCCCATCTCTCTCTCTCTCTCTCTCTCTCTCTTTCTGTCCTTTGATAAATGTGTCTTATTATCATTGTGTCAGTTGGGAAGAAGCGCACACACGCACGCACGCACGCACGCACACACACACGCACACACCCACACACAAACACACACACGCACACGCACACGCACACGCACACGCACACGCACACACACACTATATCTTTGCTCTAAGTAGAGTAAACATTGTTGCGTGTGTGTAAAGCGTTTTGTTTTGCATGATCTGTATTTTGTGATTGTTTTTGCTGATTCAATTTCACAGTCCGCACACACACACACACACACACACAGAGAGAGAGAGAGTGAACACATTTATACAATATTACAATGTTGACAGTAATTGATATACTATCAATCTGTGTGTGTGTGTGTGTGTGTGTGTGTGTGTGTGTGTGTGTGTGTGTGTGTGTGTGTGTGTGTGTGTGTGCGTGCGTGCGTGCGTGCGTGCGTGCGTGCGTGCGTGCGTGTGCCATGTGAGTTTGTGCGTGTGCCGTGTGTGAGTGTGTGTGTGTGTGCGTGCGTATGGTGTGTGCTCACACATGTTCGTGCGTGTATTACAGCAGGAATCCCTTCATTGATTGACTTAATTAATTGCCAACAATTAAGTGATCCATTTTACATTGAAAAAAATCTGTATCATTATTTGAATCTAAAAGCTCTCCAGTCATTTTAAATGTCATTGATTTATTTGCTGCCATCAATCATTTTGTAAAGACAAGTGTTACAGATTGATGAAATCATGAACTAATTATGTGTTAGACGAGTTATTATTAACATATTGTAACATTTTTGGAAAGCATTTGTGAGTACTGTACGTTTAGAGAGAAAACAGAACGATTCGGGAGAGGACAGGGACAAGACTCTCTCACTGTGTGTGTGTGTGTGTGTGTGTGTGTGTGTGTGTGTGTGTGTGTGTGTGTGGGGGGGGGGGGGGGAGGGGGGGGGGGTTGTTTGTCATTGGTCAGTCGCCTGGAAACAAAGCGATTATGGGAGCATGGCGGTGTCACTGATTGACCTTTATCACCAGGCATCACATCACATCTACAGTACACACACGCACGCACACACACACACACACACACACACACACACACACACACACACACACACACACACACACACACACACACACACACACACACACACACACACACACGTTTGTATTACTTTAATTGTGAGGATATTTCATTTTAGGACATCATTTTTACAATGGTTTGCTATTTTTAACCTTAAGCCTAAAGCTGAAAATATCCCCTAAACTCCACCCCCTATCCCCTAAACCTAACCTCTGATCTCAATCTTTTACTAATTTTAAACATATCTCTAAAATCTTTTGTAACCATAAAACAACTATTTCTCATTGTGAGGACCAGGATAACGGTCCTCGCAATGTCCATTTCTCAAATCTGACAAATCTGGAAAGTGTAGAACTTAACATTGTTGTGCCTGATAGTTTGTTAGTTAAAATCCTGAAAACATACACACATCACACAACTGCTGATGTAAACAAAAGGACCGTTGTATTTTAAAGGTTCTTCTTCTGATGATATCACCATGGTAACGCGGTCTGACACCAACATTAATCACATAATTAAATGATCAATCACACGATTTAAATGAAATTCAGCTTTTGTCATTTTCATATAATTCATATCTCATTATCCTTACTTTAGGTCACTTGTTCACCGAAAGCTTAAATGAAAATGTTTGGGGGTATTCATCAAAATAATATTAACAATGAATAAAATCGTGCAGTGAAGAGTTCCGCAACAGCAACACAATATTTCAACATACACAAATGGAATGTGAAAAGAAATTATGTTTTGCATATACATACAATTATATTCATAGAATATGTAGCTATTCATAGAAACCATTACATATGATATTTATAGAAAATAAACAGTACAATAATAGTGGATATGTAACTGAATGACCCAATGTCCCATTGTTGAAAGTGTCACGGTCCGCTCCGCGGGCTGTGGACTCATTGCCCTTATTTGGTCGTGGTCACTTTAGGCCTGTTCTTTAGGCCTGTCACGGTCCGCTCCTCGGGCCGCGGACTCTGACTTTATTATTTAGACCTTCCTTCCCTTATAAGGTCTTGAACTTATTAGGCCTTTATTCTGTTCTCTATCTAGACTTGTTATTCTGTTACTCTGTTGTTGTTGCCCTGCTTTTATTCTGTACCTTAGTTTGTAGTCTTGTTTCCTGTTCTGCTTAGTTATGGTTACCTGTCTTGTCTCACCTCCCTGTTGATTAGTCATGTTCTCCTCCTGTGTCCTCTTAGTCCCTCAGCCTATCCCAGTGTTGATTGTCTGTTGAGTTCACCTGTGTCTTATTATTTCCCTGTCTATTTAAGCCCTGTGTTTGCAACCTGTTCTCGTTCGTTCATTGTATTATGTTGCGTGTTGTTACATCGTGAGTTCAGTCCCTTGCCTGTATTAATACCTTTTGAGTTAATAAACCTGTTAAACCGACCAGTTCTGCCTCTGTCTCTCCTGCACTTGGGTCCTACACTCTGTCCTCAAACCCTCAAACCGTGACAGAAAGGCAATGGTGCAATGTAGAAGTACTCTGTTACAAGTAGAAGTCCAGAATTTAAAAGTAGAAAGTAATCATTATACAGAATGTCCCATTTCACCAGTTTTCAAAATGTATAAAAGGGCCAAAAAACCTTTGAAAATAGCAGATCTAGATTTTCAAATGTATATAGGGCTTAAGTGGTTAATATATGTTTTGTAATAGTCAAAATCTACAAAGTAACTAGTAACTAAAGTTTTCAAATAATTGTAGTGGACAATATTTGACTCTGAGATGTAGAGCAGTAGAAGTAAAAGTATCGGAAATTGGAAATACTCCAGTCAAATGAAAATACCTCAAAACTACTTAAGTACAGTACTTGAGTAAATGTACTTAGTTACTTTACACATTGTGACACAAACAGCAGTTCAAATTAAAGCAAACTAATCACAAAAAAGAAACGTTCCTAGTGTGTATAAGGTCCTTTAGTTAGTAATCATAGTTACCCACAACGATCCAAGATGGATGATCAGGTGAAAACTAGTCATGACAGCTCTGTCTGCATGGTTGTGATTTATATGTATTTAGCTGTGAAGTCCTACAGTATCTAGCTCTAGAGTCCAATTAGTTTGACTCGCCCAATCAACACCCCATTATTATATAACTACATTAGTTTGCTAAGAATACGTAATTGATATGAATATCAGTAATTAGATGGATGATATATGCACAACAGCTGTACATAAACAGGTGTCTGTAGTGTATAATGTGCTATAATAATACTCTTGATAAATATATACCTTGTGCCACCGAGTTCTCTTGCTGGTTAGCGTTGTTCTCCACCTCGTTCTCTGGAAGAACAGCGTCTGAAAAATATAAACAAAAAAATAAACACCACAAATACGTTTGTCCATAATATGAGGTTATAGTGGCACCCATTGGTTTCAATGGGATTGGGGGAAATTGTTGGACATTTCTGATCAATTGAAGGCTAATGTATTGTAAACCATTGCAACCACTCTCGCTACAGTATATAGTATCAATAAAATTAAAAAAAAATAAAATAAATTAAAAGTGTGTGTGTACTCATATACTGTAAGTAGCTAACAATGCCCCTGTGTGTTAGGTTGCAGCTATAGTCAGTGTTACCCAAAGCACTCAGAGGAATGCAGAAAAGGGCTATGGACTGATCCACAAAAGTGCAAAAGAAAGCAGTGGTGTAAAGTAACTACGTACATTTACTCAAGGACTGTACTTAAGTACAATTTTGCGGTATTTTTTACTTTACTGGAGTATTTCCAATTCTCAGTACTTTTACTTGTACTCCACTACATCTCAGAGGCAAATATTATACCGTTACTCCACTACAATTATTTGAAAACTTTAGTTACTAGCTACTTTGTAGATTTTGTTATTATTACAAAACATACATTAACCACTTCAGCCCTGTATACATTTCGGCCATATGAAAATAGCAGATCTACAAGCTCACAATGTGTTGAGATGCGACGCATTGTGAGTGTGGGAAAACAAGAGGAGTGGAAGAAAAAGTGGCAAATAGGGAAGAAAAGGAAGGGAGGTGGAAGAGGGAGGTTGCAGGGAGTGGCCGGAGGAGGAGGAGGTGGTATAGTAGGGGTACAGTATGTATGGTGGGCTCCTCACCGTCCAGCGGGAGGCTGCGGAGCTCTGGGGAGCCGTTGGCCTGCTTCAGGGCACGCTCCACCTGCTCCCTCCTACGAGCCTCAAAGTCCAGCGCCTCCTGTAGCTTCCTCTTTGCCTTCTTCTCCCTCCGTAGTCTCCTCTGGATGGACACTAGAGGGAGAGAGACAGAGAGAGAGAGAGAGAGAGAGAGAGAGAGAGAGAGAGAGAGAGAGAGAGAGAGAGAGAGAGAGAGAGAGAGAGAGAGAGAGAGAGAGAGAGGGGGGCATATAAGTCCCTGTTGTGTAGTTCCTTCGAGTGATGCACGATATTATCGGTAGCATATCGATATCGGCCGATATCTCATTAAAAATGCTATATCGGCCGATTTGACCCTGCATATTATCGGATATCGGATATTGGCCAAAATGTCAACCTTGTGCATCTCTACAACTTCCTAAGGTCACTCTCTCAAGTCAAATCATCTCTCACCCCTCAAAACCGTTTATACAGTGGGACTCTAACCCACCACACACTATGATCAATCACTGGGACTTCAAGCCATGAAAAGAAAAAGAATAAAAGAAGCACAACTTGAGTGTTGATTGACTCAATCAGTATTGATGTTTAATAAAATGCAGTGGAGTGCATAAAAGTGTTTAGTCGGGATTTAACCACTTAACATCCCTATTCTGGGGGGAACATAGTTAACATGAAGATAACATTTTTACTTTGTCTCACCTCTGCTGTGGAGCTCAGTGTTAAGTTGTCTCTCCAGGTTCTCTCTGATCTCTCTCTCTCTGTAGAGTTCGAGTTTCAGCTCCTTCCGTTCATTCTGACTGTGTTTCTCCTGAACTCTGGCATTCTCCACGGCCACCTTCAACAGGCCCTGCCACACACACACGCACACAATTGCCGATGATGTCATTGAGGGTATATCGCCATTTGCACAGGCAAGCTCTAAATACACAGAAGGGACAATGGGATTTACTGTATAGTGGTTAAAAGTTTACATTAAGTCAATAAAACACATGGCATGGAGACACAAAGTTGAAGGAAGAACGTTTCGATGACAGAATTTATTTTCGGTACCAGCATTTACATTTGAACATGCATTCGGCAGGCTGTTTGTTCTACCAGGTTGACACCAAAATACAACGAGAGAAATATCGCTCAAAATAACGCTCGAAACGTGTCACTTCGCACCTCGTTTCAAGCTTGTGGCTCTGCTAACTTTTAATACTTTTGTGTGATGCTGTAGTGTGATCAAGTAGTTTATTATTATTAAATATGCGTACCGGTATACAATTCAAGTCAATAAAGTTCTAAAAAATCTGTGGCACAAGTTTTTACACGCCATGGAAAACAGTGGAGTCTACATCCTCAAGTGATGATGAGCTGGTCATGGTTTTATTGAATAATAAAAATAAAAATAATAGAAGTGTTTGGGTACATCCAATATTGACATTGAGAACAGAAATGGGTGAGTTCCACACTATAGCTCAAATTGTACCACAGCCGTTTCAGGCAATACTTTAGAATGTCTGTCGAGACAATTTGAAGGACCGCTCCAACAGCTGGCTCCACGTTTGCAGAAGGAGAGGACTAATTTCCGAGAGCCGATTGATCCAGAGCAGCGGCTAGCCACATGTCTGAGGTAAGATTAATATAATAGGCTATATTCTATTTGAGGAATGAGACCAAGTCCTGTTTTCTTGAAAGCTCCGGGCCTCTAGTTATGTAGGCTACAGTATATCACTGGTTCTCAAACTTTTTCATGTCAAGGACCCCCAAATTGATATGTATTTGGCCGCGGACCCCCATCTGAAAATATTTTGTGCCAGGGATCACCATATAATATTTGTGGTGTTAAAATGTTCGTCCATTTTTTTCCACATTTTCAAATAGCTGATTTTTTAATGCTATATTAACACATTTCACGGGGGACCCCCTGGAACACTCCAAAGGACCCCAGCTTGAGAACCAATGGGCTATATAGCCTCCAGTGCGCATCTGGCTCACTCATCAACAGGAGTCGGATGGGATGGCCTAGCGTGTTTAATAAATAAATACATAAATGCATCTGTGTTATTCAATTGGCCTTTTTGTGTGCTCCAAAGACAGCAATGCCATGTAGGCTACTACTTGTTTTAACTTTGATTTTTGATATTTTGATTGGTCAGAGGTGTAGCAGTCGCCAGCGAATGTCCGCAAAATTCAACTGCAGTGCGAAAAAAGTAAGAACCTTTTTTATTTTTTAAAACGAATGATTCGCATGGAAAAATCACCCCCAG
>NC_139949.1:38795573-38798073 GCF_963454915.1 Gymnoscopelus microlampas | reverse complement strand
AAGTGAGCCAGAAGACAGATTGAAAAGACAAAGCGGCAGAGAGAGAGGAAGAGAGGAGATTTATAGTTTTCCCAAACCATAAATAAAAAATCATTACAAGCTAGATCCCATAACAAAACGCCCGAGGCCTTTCCAGCTCTGCGAGACTGAGCGCTTGCGAGTGTATGTGTGTGTGTGTGTGTGTGTGTGTGTGTGTGTGTGCGTGTGTGTGTGTGCGTGTGTGTGTGTGTGTGTATGGGCGAGGGTGTATGTCTGTGTGTTTAGGGACGAACCAGATGGTACAACGTAGCCTAATAAACAGGTGCGCACCACACACACACGCACGCACACACGCACGCACACACACGCACACACACACACACACACACACACACACACACACACACACACACACACACACACACACACACACACACACACACACACACACACACACACACACACACACACACACACACACACACACACACACACACACACAAACACACACGTGCTGTACTGTACCTTTATCTTTCAGGATATGTTTAATGTTCTCTTGTTCTGCGATTTGACCGTCCGTAGAGTTGAGCACTACACAAACACAGACACACACACACACACACACACACACACACACACACACACACACACACACACACACACACACACACACACACACACACACACACACACACACACACACACACACACACACAACACAAAGTGATGATGTTTTATCTTCATCTTAATAATGTTATTTACCACCAAGCTTGAAATTAAGGGCACATTACAGTTTGTGTACGTGCATACAATTCATGTGAATGTGTATTCACATGAATGGGGGGCTACGGTTAATTGTGTACACGGAAATAATCCAGTACCCATTTAACATTAATTCATTGATAATTAGAAAATAACACATAAACTATATAAATGATTTAAACCATTCAATCCGAGAACGCATCTGTTAGATTTGAGCTATAACCATTATTTCATACGTTTGGCTTTTCAAAAATAGTAGATCTACAAGCTCATAGTGAGTCACTTAGTGCCGCACTATGAGCTTGTAGATCTGCTATATGATATATAGCAACATACGTGTTTTTTTAAACTGTTAGGATTTAGAAGGCATTTGTAGAATCCCAGAAGCAAAGGTTTGAGTTACAAATCTACAAAAAAAAAAACTTTTTCAAAAATAGCAGATCTTCATAGCTGGGCACCACACGCTATGAGCTTATAGATCTGATTTTTGAATAGCCAAAGAAATCTGAAAATGACACACAGATCCCTGTCTTAATTATTTAAATACTGCATATACAGTAGTTGTCGCTCATACAGTAGCCTACAGTGCCTTTCAGAGGGACCATCAGCAGTTCGCAGGCTGGGATGAAAGCCAGCTATAGTTCTGGAGGAGTTTGGTTCAAATACGGGACACACGTTGCTTTTTAACAACTTGAACCACAGCGGGCCTGTTCTGTTCTTGGGGGGGGTGCATAATTGCTTTGACGCCTGTCCCTAAGAAGGCGTCAGCCCCATGACCATATATGGATGTCTAAGCCAACTGTGATCATGGTCCGATGGTTTACGGTGTGTCTGACATCAGTGCTGATGCGGTACCCCCACCCACCCACCCATTAGGTGCTTCTAATGGTTGGGTCTTTGCTTCTGGGGGGTCCCTGGAACAAAATATTTTGAGATGGGGGTCCACGGCCAAATTCATCATAATTTTGGGGGTCCTTGACATGAAAAAGTTTGAGAACCACTGATATAGCAACATAGGTTTTTTCAAAAAAACTGTTAGGATTTTCAACCCCATCTCAAAATATTTTGTTCCAAGGACCTCCAGAAGCAAAGATTTGAGTTACAACTGTGCCACACTTTCCACCAAGGAGGAAAGCCTGGTTCTAAAACTAGCCGTGTGATCAGGTTTAGAAAAAAGGGAAGAAAAGAATCGTGGTTCCGGTTGGCGTAGCATTGTTTTTGTTCCCCACATACAGTAACATACTATAATGCAAATCATTTTGTTTAGTCCCGCTAGTCGCGCCACAAGTTAGAATAACAGATGGACATACCAAACCATTATTATAGCGATTATACCAACTTAAACACATTATAAACTCATTTAGAAATCATTTTGGAGATGCACGGCGCCGGTGGTTCCGGTCACTGGTTCCAGCCACCTGATGACGTTATTTCCGTTATTTCCGCTCGGACCGGATCCCAAACATGATATTGATCCCAGATTAGCCACTACCCAGCCCTAATGCTATGGTTAACCGCCAAAATTCCCATGTTTACAAAATAATGCCCAAAACGCCCTTCCCTAGTGCACGCGCGCGTGTGTGTGTTTGTGTGTGGTGTGATGGCGTGTACTCACTCAGATCAGGAGTGTGTGTTTGAGGCGTTGATGATGCAGATGATGATGATGCTCGGGACGGGGACTGGCTGGCTGGTTGCTGAGGGCGGAGTTCATCGTCGCTAGGGGAGGGGCAAGGGGAGGGGCTATCAGCGATCGATTCCT
>NC_139949.1:38791775-38795373 GCF_963454915.1 Gymnoscopelus microlampas | reverse complement strand
TGTGTGTGTGTGTGTGTGTGCGAGAAATGCGTGCGTGCGAAATGCATGCATATTTTATTCAGCCTTTCTTAATCCCTCCTTTGTGGAAAACAAAACAACGGAATGGATGAAAGAATGAAAACAGAGAGAGGGAGACAGAGAAAGAGAAGAGAGAGAGAGAGAGAGAGAGAGAGAGAGAGAGAGAGAGAGAGAGAGAGAGAGAGAGAGAGAGAGAGAGAGAGAGAGTATGAGTTCAAAGTAAAACTGCATTGCTTGAGGGTGTTTGCTCAACCTTTATCTATCACTATCTATCTTCACATCCATACACACAACTCCAGTACAACCCCAGTGTTTTACTGTTGGACACTGGGAGCTGACCAGTACAACCACAGTCTACTACTGTTGGTCACTGGGAGCTGACCAGTACAACCACAGTCTACTACAGTTGGTCACTGCGAGCTGACCAGTACAACCACAGTCTACTACTGTTGGACACTGGGAGCTGCCCAGTACACAGTTTTCTTACTGACGCAAAAAGGTGTTGGCGTTGCTTCCAATTCCAGGTTCTCTGTTTCCGTGCAAGATTTTCTGGTCCTTAATGTGATACACCACCACGGGGCAGGACTATCTTATGTACAATGGTTGAGAATCCATAATCATGAAACGTCATCTAAAATCGTTCAGGTCTTGTATTGACCTGCATGGGATCATGGGATTAATTATGCCGTACCGGACGCAGCTGGAGATGCACCTTCTGCCTCTCCGCAGGGGGTCCCAGCTGAGGAGAAGGAAATTGCCCCCAATGACTTAAGACCTCTTATCTGAGAAGTTGAAGGATTTGTTGGGGTTTGCTGCGTCATATTCCACTGAGCAGCATAATGCATTCAAAGTCTCATTTGGTTCTTTCCCACTTTACTTGCAGAAACACCAACGTGTACTGATTAGACACTGATTTAATTTACAAAGTAACTAGTAACTAAAGTTTTCAAATAATTGTAGTCGAGCAAAAGTATAATATTTGCCTCTGAGATGTAAAGGAGCAGAAGTAAAAGTACTGAAAATGGGAAATACTCCAGTAAAGTAAAAAATACCTCAAAACTGTACTTGAGTAAATGTACTTAGTTACTTCCCACCACTGCTCAGGACTATACAACAACAGAGAGAACGGCACCAGAGAGAGAGAGAGAGAGAGAGAGAGAGAGAGAGAGAGAGAGAGAGAGAGAGAGAGAGAGAGAGAGACAGAGAGAGAGGGAGAGAGAGAGAGAGAGCTGGCTCAATGGTGCAAAGTTATAGAGGACTTTGACTTTAACACGTTGCGCATAGCAAGCAGCACGCTTAGCAAGGCTGGGCTAACGCGTCACGTAGCCTATATAGACAGCGGTGTACCAATATGTACGTCTGTGTAGTCAATAAAGCACAGAATTAAGTAAATTAATTACAAAACACTCTCATCTATTGTGTCGGCATTAGTAGCACTCAGTGTGCTACAGCGACACAATGACCAAACGGTGGACAGGGGACGGGACGGGGGGACTGGGAGCATTTCCAATTTCAATATAACTTTTATTCATTATTATTATTGTGAGTGCCTGAAAAAACACCTTTTTAATAAGTGTAAGTAGAGTAGTCACAGGAACAGACACGTCATTGTGTTGACAGCAGAGATACACAGGCGTGGAAGACAGAGATCTGTGTGGACATTTTTAACACATAGCAAATGATGTCCCACAAAATTGTGGCAAAATCTCTGTCTTCCACGCCTGAGTGGCTTGCAGAGCATTCTGTCCCAATAACCAGTGACACACCTGTCACTCACTTTAAGGACCCTCCCCGTAGCCATCTTCGACTCACCCGATTGGACAGAGGGGGAAAAGCAGCATCTGTCTCAAGCATTTATCTGCTATATATAAACGGTGTGCGCCACATGCGGAAGACCATCGAACCACGCGATTCTCATTGAAACATTGGCAGATTTCGACCCATAGGTAGAACAAAATTGCGGTGTGGCCTCCTCCCCGCTTTTCGTCTTTACAGACGTGCACATTTGACGATGATCTAAGCATATGCAGCTTGCTGCATAGCATGAATGGAAATTGTAAAATAAAATGTCAAGACATTTTGAAACTTTTTTTTATATTTTCGTGAACGGAAATGGTGAGCAGATGACAGTTTCCGTTCTCGGCTTTCGGGAGGTGTAGTTCCAGACTCTATAGCGTTTGGAGATTGTGGAATAGTTGTCTGGCTATGTAATGCTAGGGCCGCCTGGGAAACAGAAGGTGCCAGGTTCAATTCCCGGCTCTCGCAATGTGTCGAGGTGTCCCTGAACAAGACCACTGAATTTACCCAATGGGATAAAATAGGTGTAATTATCATTATTTGAACATTTTGAACATTTTGTACAGGTGATAATGAATAAGAGTGATTCTTTCACAATCAAATAGAATACCAGCTGACGCAAATCTCCTTGAGTCACATTTAGTTGGCACAGGCAGCAAGCATGTAAACGGGCCCAATTTGGCACAAGTTCACTCAAATAAACAAGCTGTTTTTGACATCAGAAGAGCCCAATAGAATGTGTAATTGTTCAAAAAACCATGCATAGTAATGTAAAATGTTGTTTGGGGATTTCAGAGGACGGTATGTGTGCAGAAACATCAATCATCTTGAATGTTCCTGATTATAAAAAACAACCGTATGAGAGGGGAGTCCACCCCCTTTGTATTAACTGACAGCTGCATGAGCTTCATATTATCTGTGTACTTGTAATATCCAGTGCTGGTAGAAAGGCGATATTGTTATTAAAGCAGCACTATGTAGTTTGGTGTATCAGTGGCGCGTTATTATGAATCCCACGCCGCGTCCTGGATTTAGACCCGCCTTACGTGTCTGATTGGCTCCCCGGCAGGCATCGTTTTACTGAGGTTAGGGTTAGGGTTAGGGTTAGGTTTAGGCATAGTCTTACTGAGGTTAGGGTTAGGGTTAGGTTTAGGTTTAGGCATAGTTTTACTGAGGTTAGGGTTAGGGTTAAGGTTAGGTATAGGCATAGTAGCAAAAACGAGAACTGTCAATCACAGCGACTACTGACCAATCACAGCGCCCGCTCAGCGGGTTTGCCACGACGCGGTGTGGGAATCATAATAACGCATCAGTGGCCACTTTGGACACAAATAACATGGCAGCCCACGTCTTTGACTTCATTACCCAAGAGTCTCTGCAAGCATGTCCGGCGAGGACGCGCTGTGATTGGCCAGTCTTCGCTTTGACTGGCAGTTCTGCCTTTGGTGCCTTGGCCAAATGCCAGGCTGAAACTCATTGTCTCCCCTATACAATACATAGTAATACACATACACAGTCAAGGCCCTATAGCAGGGACCCCCCGGAGTCTATACATTAATGGAAGGATGAGTGTTATTGCTTAACCCATTGAGACCTGGAACTTGTGTCATATTTAGATTTGAGCTAAAAAAAAGCATTATTTTACACTTTGGCTATTCAAAAATAGCAGATATACAAGCTCATAGCGCGGCACCGAGTGCCGCGCTACGAGCTTGTAGATCTGCTATTTTTGAAAAATCGTGAAAATGTGTGCAAATCTTTGAATAAATATATTTTTAAAGCA
>NC_139949.1:38779275-38781775 GCF_963454915.1 Gymnoscopelus microlampas | reverse complement strand
CTCCACTAGTCCCTCCCTAACATTTTAGTCTAGTCAGTTTTTAATTGTTGACGAAATTGTCAATATATTTAGTCTTAGTTTTAGTCATCATAGCTTAGTTTCTATTTTTTGTTTCTATTTAGTTTTCGTCAGTGAAAAACGGTAGTCCACAAACATTTTTCGTCATAGTTTCAGACGACGAAATCAACACTGGTCCACTATCTGAACACTTAACACGGCAGCAGAGATGGGTGGACCAGCAGGAACGCTTTCAAGAGTATGGGCCCCGATCCAGGAAATGGTTGTGAACCGCGCTGCACTACAGTATTGCGTGTCATGGTTCACCTCTTGTTGGGTCAAACGCAGAGGTGTGCTATATTTATCCTCCTGGACGTTCCTGCATGCTGCTTCCAGATCTTTCACATTGTTTTAATGTTTAACCACTTGAACCCTATTTTGGGCATGTTATTATTGGCAAAAAAATCAAACATTAAAAAAAGAAATAATGTCAATGTATATTCAAAATAGCATCTCTAACGGTGTTATGGCCCCGCCCCTCTGCCTCACTATTGGCTAGCTGATTGGCAGAAAGCCTTATATTAGAGAGTTCCGCCACTGAGGGGGCAGAAACAGCGTCGGTCACGTGGTTCATGTAAACTGGAAATAGTTACAAACGCCCATAGACTCCAATGCATTCCATAAACTTCCGGTTTAGGGCTTTGTCACTATTCGCCAATAGAAGGCTATGTAGAAGACCTGGCCCGAAGAAGTGGACGGAGGTGACGTAACTCTCCTTGAATGGCTCTGGCAGAGTGGAGCAGGCCGTCAGACCTGCTGATTACAGCTGGGTGAGGGGTTTTTGGAACTCTCTTTTTCCTCCCCTGAGGCAGGTCCTGCTTGCAGCTTCCACCTGGCCTGAGTGGGGTCTAACCCTCTTTGTCTATTTTGTGTTGCACAAAATAGACAACCATCATACAATCATACAACCATCATGCCATCATACAACACTCACACATTCCAAACATCCACACACTGCAGACATGACTGATTGCTACCTTGTTCACACTTTCATGTTATTTATTTGTTGCATCGATAAGCCTGGTGCATGACACGATGCGTTGCAGATAATCGATCGCGGGCCCTATTTTCGCCAGTGCCTTTACCCATTATCCCTAACATTATTTGCCATTTTTTACTATTTTCAAAAACATTTTCAAATACTTCAACTAGCCAATCTACAAGCTCACAACGTGTCGATGCAGATCAGCTAGTTGAACTATTTGAAAATGTTTTTAAAAATAGTAAAACAAATGGCTAAGAAGTTTAATGATAATGGGTAAGGCACCGGCGAAAATAGGGCCCGCCTCTTTTGGCCACGCAACCAGTGGTGGAAAAAGTACTCAAATGTCTTATTAAGTAAAAGTATCAATACTGCAATGTAAACATACTCAAGTAAAGTAAAAAGTAAAAGTCCGGAATTCAAAATGTACTTAAAAAGTACGTAAAAGTTCAAAAGTATTGTACTTAAAGTACCAAAAGTAAAATTATGAAGAATGTCCCATTACAAGTTTTCAAAAGTATAAACATCTTTTGAAAATAGATGAAAATATTATATGAAATGGCCATATGAAAATATTTTCATATGGCCGAAATGTATATAGGGCTAAAAATGGTTACAATGAATGTTTTGTAATAATAATCAAAATCTACAAAGTAACTAGTAACTAAAGTTTTCAAATAATTGTAGTGGAGTAAAAGTACAATATTTGCCTCTGAGATGTAGTGGAGTAGAAGTAAAAGTATAGACAATTGGAAATACTCCAGTAAAGTAAAAGTACCTCAAAATTGTACATAAGTACAGTCCTTGAGTAAATGTACTTAGTTACTTTACACCACTGCACGCAACACCGTCATATGGCAAAGTGTAAAATAGGGCGAATAAGCTTTTAATAACTTAATTGCAGGACGAAGGCAGACTGTTCTACTGTATGTATATCTGCCTATGATCCATTCATCCTACTTCTTTATTTCATAGCCTGAAAAACGTGGTAGAGAATGTGTGAAGGGTAGAGAAGAGAGCTAAGTAAACCAGTGTCAGAACGATAAAACACAGTGAGGGACAACCCTATTTAACAGCTGCTCAGTACAAGGAGAGAGAGAGAGAGAGAGAGAGAGAGAGAGAGAGAGAGAGAGAGAGAGAGAGAGAGAGAGAGAGAGAGAGAGAGAGAGAGAGAGACAGAGACAGAGAGAGAGAAGAGAATGTGTTGTATGAGGGAAAAAAGGAGTGACAGAATTAATTATGAAAATTTGATCCATGATGTGGCTTGATTAATTGATTCATTCATTCATTGTCAACTTTGGTTTTGTTTCAACACTTCCAATATCACTTGTTTATCTTCTTCCTGAAATTGGAATCCTGAAAATGTATTTTCTGTTCACTAAAGAGCTGGAGCCATTACTGAACAAATTCTCTTTATAGCAATGATTACTGGAATATATAGAGATATTTAACACTTAACAA
>NC_139949.1:38741775-38774275 GCF_963454915.1 Gymnoscopelus microlampas | reverse complement strand
TATGTACTTAGAATTTAGTTTTTTATGTGATGTCTTTGAAATCAATAAAGAGGGGTAGCACATGGACAGTGATATTTATCATTTGTGTACGCAAAATTTGGTAAACTCCCACAGAGTTAAATTAACACTAATGATTTAACAGTGAACGATAACATAAATAAAAATAAGGCAATAAATAAAATATACAGAAGAAAGAAAGAAAGAAAGAAAGAAAGAAAGAAAGAAAGAAAGAAAGAAAATCCTCAGCATTAATTTATTTGTAACTAAGTTACAAACGGAGCCTTATGTTATGGACGTCCATTTGGTTACTTTTGTAAACTCTCAGAGTTAAACTCTCAGGAACGAAAGAAAGAAGAAGAAAATCCACAGCATTTAAGTTACATTTCTTTCCTGGGTTAAACAGTGTTTAACTTAGGAAAGAAATGTAACCAAATGGACCCCATGAGCCTAAATGCTGAGGAATTTTCTTTTCTTGAATTATCTTTTCATTTGATTTTCAACATTAAAATAAAAAATAAAAAATCCCCCCAGCACAAATACAAGTTCATTATTTCTTTCTTTCCCTAGTCAGGAAGGAAAGAAAGAAAGAAAGAAAGAAAGAAAGAAAGAAAGAAAGAAAGAAAGAAAGAAAGAAAGAAAGAAAGAAAGAAAGAAAGAAACCAACTAATTAACAACAATGAATAAAGTCCTACCTGGCATTAGTACAGTCGTTATAAAGCGCCTCGAAGTCCCTCCTGGTGATGAGCTTGCAGCGGTTGACCCCGGGCTGGATGGCCCCCAGGCCCCGCAGCACCCTGACCTGCTCCACGGTGCAGACCACCGGGCAGATGTCCAGCCTCTTCAGCTTGGTGTACACGGTGTGTAGACCCCCCACCAGGTGCTTCAGGAACAGGTCGAACACCTGCGGAAGGCAGATCAGCTCCAGCCCGTTCACCTGGAAGGACGCCACCTTCAGGCCGTGCAGCTCCACCATCTTGCAGTCGTTGATGGTGCCGGTGGTGGAGGTGGAGGTGGAGGAGGAGGTGAGACCCCCGCCGATGCCCCCCATGCCGCCGCCGCCGTGGCCGCCGGACGTCCCGTTCAGGGTGACCACCGCCGGGCTCTGGCCGAGGAACGAGCCTGGTCCGAGGCGCGGCGGTGGCGGCGGCGGTGGCGGGGGAGGAGGACCGGGAGGACCGGGAGCAGTGCCGAGAGGACCGGGGAGCGGGAGGCGAGGGACCGGAGGGAGGGCTGAGCCGTGGCCGCCGTTGGCCGGGTTGGGCGCGCTGTACGGCGGGTCGGAGTGGAAGAGAGGGTCGGTGCAGGGCGGCGTGGTGGAGCTCCTCCCGGAGAGGAGAGGGTTGGAGGAAGAGCCCGCCATGGTTTTACAATAAGAATAAATAAAAACACTTGTATATATATTTGTATATATATATTTAAAACAATGTGAGTGACTTTTAGTGTTCTTTATAGATGTTTATCCTCCAGTGGTGTTCTCCTCTCTGTCTCTGCTCCTGCTCTGAGTCCGTTAAGGTGCGACGGTAAACTGTTACTGTGCTGCCTCTCTCTCTCTCTCTCTCTCTCTCTCTCTCTCTCTCTCTCTCTCTCTCATATACACACACACTCTCTCTCCCCTTCTCCCTCTTCTTCTCCCTCTTCTCTCTATCTCTCCCCCTTACCACTTTCTCTCTCACACACACTGTCTCTCTGTTACCTCTTTATCTCTCTCCTCTCTCCTCTCCCTCTCTGTTGCTCTCTCTCTCTCTCTCTCTCTCTCTCTCTCTCTCTCTCTCTCTCTCTCTCGCTTCTCTCTCTCTCTCTCTCTCTCTCTCTCTCTCTCTCTCTCTCTCTCTCTCACTCACTCACTCTCTCACTCACTCTCTCTTTCTCTCTCTCTCTCTCTCTCTCTCTCTCTCTCTCTCTCTCTCTCTCTCTCTCTCTATCACTCTTCAGGTTTCTGTCAGGTCCTTACTTCGTTACCGCGCTACCTCGTGCTCTGTCTATGAGCCCCGCCCCCTGCCGCCCCCCCGTCTCCTCGCCCTCCTCACCTCCCCGCCCTCACGGCCAATCAGAAGACGGCACAGCGCACGGACGAGCATCTCATTGGCCCAGCAGGCGTGTCGAAGGCGGGACTTGTGGAGTGGATGGGCGGTTTTGGGTGAGAGATGTTTCTGACAGCTGAGTTTGGGACTCTCACCCCTTTTTATATAAACTACCCATAATCTAATAAATTAGTTTGTTTTCCCCCTCAAACTTACCACATATCTTTATCTGATTCTGCAGGTGATCCCAATGAATGCAGATAGTGTGCACATGGACAGGAGTCTTCACCATGCCTGCTTGTGATGGACAATAATAACATACCAGAAACGCTGGTACAGTGTCCTACCTACAGTGGTGGAAAGTAACTAAGTACATTGAGGTACTTTTACTTTACTGGTATATTTCCAAATTTCAATACTTTTACTTGCGACGCATTGTGAGCTTGTAGATCTGCTATTTTCTAAATATTTTATATATATATATATTTATAAAATAAATATATATATTTATTTTATATTTGAAAACTTGTGAAATGGGGATTTTGATTATTATTACAAAACCTACATTAACCACTTCAGCCCTATATACATTTCGGCCATTTGAAAATAGCCGATCTACAAGCTCACAATGCATTGCGATGCAACACATTGTGAGCTTGTAGATCTGCAAAAAGATTTTCAAAAGATTTGAATACACTTGAAAACTTGCAATGGGACATGCACAATGACTACTTTTACTTTTGGTACTTTAAGCACATGTTGATGCCAATACTTTTATACTTCTACTAAAGTACATTTTGAATTCAAGACTTTTACTTGTAACAGAAAGAGTATTTCTACATTGATAGTTTTTGTCGAAAATGTGAGTACTTTTTCCACCACTGTTCTCTACCCACTCAGCTACGGCTGGCCTTTAGAAGAGAGAGGGAGAGCTGGTCGGTGAGGCGGTGGTGTGTGGAAGTCCACAAGTCTAAGAGTCAGGACGGGTGAGAGAGTTGGAGGGAGAGCCACTGTGTTCAAGTCCCCCCCTGTCTGTCTCCCCTGATGAAGTGATGTCATTCAAGTTGAAGCTCAAGGTTCAAGGTATTCTTTATTGTTATGTCTTGTGTATTGTTTCTTTCTGGTTACTCATGACATTGTAACAGTACAACAATAATAGTAAACATGATACAACTGTTTGCCCATTGTCCTGGTGCCCATTTTTCCTATAGTGCTTAAAGTGCTTGAAGATGCTGTCTGACTTCATCCATCTTCATCTCTCTCTCAGCTAAGGGGTCCTTTGGCTGAAAAACATTGAAGACCCCTGCCCTATAGCCTGCACAGTAAATTTCACAGTTTTATTTTGACTCTGAGAGTGTGTAAAAATGGAACCAAATGGATTTTACATGCAGTGTGCCCTCTGACCCCGGCTAGTGAAATGTGAACTTGTGTGTGTCTATAAAAAGGTTTACGCTGAACAATATCTCTCATTTACACTTTGTGAAACACGATGACTGGAGAACTCTACAAAAGACCACACTTCACACACTTGGAAGGAAGAAGAATATTTGATATATACGAGGTTTCGGCTGTGAAATGTAAATGACTGCAACGCCACCTCATACATCAGCTGAAGTTTCAAATTAAAAGCGCGATTGGTGCTTAACCTTTGAGAGGTGTGCATTCTAATTTGGCATATTATGAGAATAATGGGGACTAAATGCCATGCAGCCGGCTACCTGCTCAGATTAAAAACACTAGCTCGTGATTAAAAGAGAGCGCCACAAAATGTCATTATTAAGACACAATACAGCAACAGATTCCAGAACTGATAAGTCTGTATACTTATCTGTCTGTCTGTCTGTCTGTCTGTCTGTCTGTCTGTCTGTCTGTCTGTCTTCTGTCTGCAGTGGAAAAAGTACTCAAATGTTTTACATAAGCAAAAATATCTATACCGCAATGTAGAAGTACTCTGTTACAAGTAAAAGTCCGGAATAAAATATTTACTTGAGTAAAAGTACAAAAGTATTGGTATCCAAATGTACTTAAAGTTTCAAAAGTAAAAGTACTAAAATGTTTGAAAATAGCAGATCTAAGCTTGCAACTTCAAGCTCGTTGTGAGCTTGTATAGATCGGCTATTTTCAAATAACCTAGGTATAAAATAGGGCTAAAGTGGTTAATGTATGTTTTATGATGTAATAATTTATATTTGCAAAGTAACTAGTAACTGAAGTTTTCAAATAATTGTAGTGGAGTAAAAGTACAATATTTGCCTCTGAGATGTAATGGAATAGAAGTTAAGACAATGGAAATACTCCAGTAAAGTAAAAGTACCTCAACATTGTACTTAAGTACAGTGCTTGAGTAAATGTACTTAGTTACTTTACACCACTGTCTGTTGGTCTATCTAGTCACTTGTGTAAGCCAACTTGTGTAAGTAATGAGCCTCCGAGGTACAAAACAAAAATACGCATTTGTATTACCAAGGTTGTCTAAAACCACTTAGGCTCAATTTTATACTAAGTGTATTCAACAATAGGCCAAGTTCACAACACATCACAATGTGACACTTTGTGAGCTTATAAATTGGCTATATTTTTAACAAACTTTCTGAAGAATTTTGAAAATGTTTGTACATTTTGGCCCATGACAAACCCAGAATAGAAATGCCATGGGGTTAATGTGCTGTACCAACACTAACAGGGTGAACCACCAATTAAAGAGATTTGGAGATGTGCCATTGAGAGCAGAAATGGCATAATAACATCACTAAACCACAGAGAAATTAATTAAGAACTTTTTGTGTCAAGGTTAGTTTGGACAGACAATTAGATTAAATGTTTTTTGACAAAGCAACATAAAAGCTCCCTGGCTAAATTCCGATATGGTGCTATACACCAGCAAATTAGCATTTCTGACAGTTTTTTTGTTTTGGTATCTGAAGCAAATCTGAAGCTATTATTCTGTGACTTGAATTGAATTCACAATAAACTATTCTCCATCTGTCCATTCATGACAGCTCTTATGAGGTTGGTGACAATAACAATAACAAACATCCATCCATCCATCAAGCTACTCTCTTTCACAGAAGAAAGGTTTGTACTTTTGGACAATCACAATTGTTATCTTTACACTAACATTTAGATTAAACTGTCACTTTTGATCTGCGGTTTCAGTCTACATCTACATTTCTGGGGCTGGAGGTGATGTTTCTAATGTGGGTTCAAGTCCTGACGGCTTTCAAAAGAGAACAGGAGCGGAATGGAGTGACTGACCTCTGGCAACGAGATGTTCATGAGGATACGGCCTGGGCTCAAATAGCTCACCAGGAACAATGTGACCATGAGAGCAGACAATGAACAGCCTTAAACGGGCCATCTGAAATGAGAAGTGAGGCCATGGGTTCAAGTAAGAGGTCAGTTTACATCAAGTCTCAAGCTCCTGATATCAACCCCGTTACACTGATAAACACAAGCCTGTCTGAGATCAGCCTGTCTAGGTGCTTTATAGGGTAAAAACAACAAACAACGGGAACCACGGAGGTGATCCTCCTAGAAACATATAATAGCAGCATCAATAAAACAAGTAAAACAAAGCAATAAAATAATAGCAACAGAACATAAAACAACCATAATAAAACATAACAATAAAACAAATGATGAGGATAGATGGAAGAGAGGGGAGATAGACCATAACAGTGTCAAGTGTGTTTTAAGAAGAGACTTAGCCATCCTAACATTCTATGGAAAGTTGTTACAACCCACAGTAAGCTTTTTATCTGGCTCTAGGAACCACCAGAATAGCAGTTTTTGAGGGCCTCAGGGCCCATTGGGAAAACATCCCCCCTAAATAAATGAAAAATCAATAATTTCCAAATGTTTTCAACATTTTCTTTTCAACTGAAAGTTTATTTCAAAATTACATTTCATATTTTCCATGAATTACCGACATTTTATGGTGTTTTTGTGCAGATTGACCCTTTTTAATAACATAATGAGACCTTTAATGGCATGCAGGTTGCTGTCAGGGAGCTATAGCTACCTGGCCAGATTAAAGCGTTGAGGGCTGAGTTTCAATCCAGCTTTTAATTTGCGAGCTAACCTGACTAATGGTGTGCTATTGTAGTCATTAGCATTTCCTCTCTGTTTGATGACTGACACTAGAATGATTAGCATAACATCGCTAACAGTGAGCGACCCCCCTCTCCATCTTCTCTCTCCTCCTACTGCACCTCTGTGTGTGTGTGTGTGTGTGTGTGTGTGTGTGTGCGTGCGTGCGTGCGTGCGTGCGTGCGTGCGTGCGTGCGTGCGTGCGTGCGTGCGAGAGAGAGAGAGAGAGAGAGAGAAAGAGAGAAAGAGAGAGAGAGAGAGAGAGAGAGAGAGAGTATGTTCTCAGTCCGTGCTGGAGTGGGTAAAGGCGCAGAAGAGGAAAGATATGACACAGAGGAAGATAGGAATGGAGAGGATCAACAAATAAAAAGAAAGAGCTAAAAGATGGGAAGAGACAGAGAGAAGAATTTTAACTCCTCTTAGGGTCCACAGGTAACCAAAATGTTAGGAAATAGCAAGTCGTCAGTTCAGATCCTCTAACAAGATAATAAACAGCACAATATTCAGTATAATTAACAGTGTATAATTAAGCAGATGCCGTCATTCTGAGCTACATTCAAAGTGCAAGGTCTGAGTAAGGCCCATGAACCTTACTCAATCAACAACAGGGCGAAGGAAATCAAGGAATGACAGTACAGTACAAGAAAACAAGTATTAGTTTCAAAGTATTGTAACCAGCATTGAAATAATATCTATAGGCCTACTAAGCATCTATATGTAAAAAACAAAACAAAAACATATCTCTCAGTGTAAGCAGAGCAGAAGTAAAGGTAGAATGTACGTTTTTTGTTGTTATTGTGGAAGGCCCATTTTGGTTCACTCAACTTCCTGCATGTGTGCAAGGTTCTACTAACTTTTTTCCTGAGCTTTAATCACAAGGTGGGTGTGCCACCGACAGCAAGGCCTTTAGACTTGTGCGGGCTGCAAGGCGAGCGAGTATCCGTGCCGAGCAGCCAATGCCCTCGCGCACCAACAAGCGTGCCGTCTGAGTTGGCAAGCCGTCGTGAACGGAATAGGTTCATCACGTGAACCAAAATGAGCAATATCCCTCCGCGATCCTTCGGCACATTCAGCGAATCACAGAGACTGGGGGGTGGGGTTTTGAGGCCCACTGGCTTAGGATTGGGCATACTAGTTTATACATGCGATAAGTGCTAAGTCTGAAGAGGTTAGTGTTCAAGATGAGAAGTGACTCTGCAGTCCTGACTGACAAAGTCAGAGGTCATTCTACAGCTTGGGAGGGGAGCCAGTAGTGAACATATCAAATAGGACGAACACATTACCAACAAACGTCTGTACGGGGCACTACCACAAGTGTATCAGAGAACAGTAATCAGCAGAATGAGACTAGCCGGTCGCCAGTGATGTAAAGTAACTAAGTACATTTACTCAAGTTCTGTACTTATAAGATTTTGAGGTACTTTTACTTTACTGGAGTATTTCCATTTGTCTATACTTTTACTTTTACTTTGTCTATACTATACTTTTACTCTCAGAGGTAAATATTGTACTTTTACGCCACTACAATTATTTGAAAACTTACAGATATACATTATTACATTATAAAACATTAACCACTTTAGCCCTATTTTATATCTAGGCTATTTGAAAATAGCCGATCTACAAACTCACAACATGTCGCATCGCATTGTGTTGTGAGCTTGTAGATCTTCTATTTTCAAATATTTTAGTACTTTTACTTTTGGCACTTTAAGTATAGTTTGATGCCAATACTTTTGTGCTTTTACTCAAGTAGCATTCTGAACACAGGCCTTTACTTGTAACAGAGCATTTCTACATTGCAGTAATGATACTTTTACTTAAGTAAAAAATGTGAGTACTTTTTCCACGACTGGTGGCAGCAGACCTGCAGTTTTCTGGGAGTTTGTTCCAGATATGTGGTGCATAAAAACTAAATGCTGCTTCCCCACGTTTATTTGTGGTTGTAAGAACTGAAAAATGTATTTTCAGCCAAGGAATTCTGGTTCCATAAGGGTTAACGGTTGAAAATACACATAGAGAGACTGTTTAGCGATAAGCACCATGTTGTCCCTGGACACGGACTCATATCTCTAATGAACACTTTGTGTGCATTTCACTCTTCATCCTATTCAGGGTTTTTTACTCTCGAAGCCGTTTCCAAGAAAACCTCAGTGGCTTCTCTGTGGACGGCCATTTTGTTTCATGTGTCGTTTCATGTGTATGAGCCGAACTTTTTTCAATGTCACTGAGACCATTTCATCTTCATGGCTATCCATACACACACTTTATTCTATTTGAATCCCAACTTTTCTCGTCCCCCTCCTCCCACCTCTGTCTCTGTCTCTGTCTCATGTCTGTCTGTCTGTCTGTCTGTCTGTCTGTCTGTCTGTCTGTCTGTCTGTCTGTCTGTCTGACCTTCAATCCTTTCCTCATTCTGTGGCGCATTCCATTTTCGTCTTCCTTCGTTCTCCATATGAATTTCACTTTCTCCTCTCTCATTTGTTTTTTCATATTAAGTGAGCTTTTTCAGGTCTTTCTTTCTTTCTTTCTTTCTTTCTTTCTTAAGACTCCAGAAGCTGCGTAGCGCAGTCGCTAGCAGATTTTAAAAATGAAAAAAAAAAAAAAACCTGTAAAGAATAATCAATCGTTAAGCCTTTTGGAAGGAAAACACAGTGGTCCTATCAGCTCGCAGTGTCGTTCACACCTCGCAACAACGCACTACAAAAGGCTGTTTAATGTCACAAACAGAATCTGCGCCAGGACTGTTTTTGTTTTTGAAGGACAAACCCCCCTGAGGACCACCGGTTTTGCTTTGTTATGTTTCCCTTTCAATGCTCTTCAAACCAAAATACAGGGTTGGAAGGGTTACTGTAAAACTGTAATTACATTACTGATTAAGATGTATGTTCTTTTTTTATACTCAAATGGCTGATTATCAGAAATGTAATCTGATTACTATTGAGGTCAGTGGTTCCTCTTATTGGTTCATCATTATTTCCACAAATAATGGAAAATAACAGACCATTTTCGGTAGCATTGTAAAACACACAAAACTAATATGCCAACATCACCCCCAAAACACAAACAGGTGTTCGGTTAATGTTTTGATCATGGTCAAACATCAGGAGACCAATTTCAGCTCCCTATTCCAACCCAAAATAATCCTTTCAAAACAATTTTGGCTTTCTGACCAATTCGGGCTTTCCCCCGGCTTTCAGAAGGCTCACTCTGTGTTGCTTGCTGTCCCTGTACACCAGTTTTAAATGGGTTCAGAATAGGGCTGCGCAAAATGTGTGTCTTATGTTAGGCTGTAGCACGATCTAAAACCAAATGTATACTTTATTCAAATAAGATCTGTTATCCAAGTATATCAGTTCACTGATCAATTCTGTATTAAATAGCTTGTAGATCACCGTAAATTGACATTTAAACGTCCAACATTTGAGTGTAATTTCATTTTGAACAGCTCAGCATGGTAGATTCAAGACTCAGGATTCAAGAACACGAACACACACACACACACACACACACACACACACACACACACACACACACACACACACACACACACACACACACACACACACACACACACACACACACACACACACACACACACACACACACACACACACACACACACACACACACACACACACACACACACACACACACACACACACACACACACGCAGTGTGTATATATGCACCAGACACGCCGCTCTATCGGCATGGTGGGTTGTGTGTCGGTTTGCCGAGTGGGAGAGTGGGGGTTCGATCCCAGCTCGGTGCGAATCACTACATCTGGCGTAGTCGGCAGGACTAGCAGGACATGGAGGAGGTTCTCGTGTGAGGTACATAAAGGGGGGCATGATGCGTGCAGCGCGAGGGTGTAGATGTAATGCCCCAGACAAGACCCGGCCGCAACAGCTCTGCTAATTGAGCTTATTTGGCACATATACAGCATATACCATACAGCTTAAACGTTCTGCATGCATGCATTGGCCAGGAATCAAACCAGGTCTCATGCCTGGAAAGCAAGAATGACTGACCATTAATGCTCACTGCATGGTATCAGGTGCAACTAAGTGATGGCACCTTTATTTTAATGAGAAATGGTTTAGTGCTAAAGCCACATTTTTCTACGGATGTTACTTCTGGCAAGCGCTACTGTGGAAATACGCAAGGCATAATGGTCTATGTAAAACCACTGAAGTTGGCCTCTAATGGTGACGGTGTGTATACACCGGAGCCAAAGCGAAATCCAAAGCAAATAGATGCAAATTTGCACCGGGTGGCTGACGCAAATGAAGCAAAGTTGAAATATTCCAACTTGTAATTTTCGTTGAGTTATTAGAATAAACTTGTGAATTTCAAGCGAGATTCTTTGGATTTGATTCCAAAGTGAAACGAAACATAATCACTGACTTTGAGTATTCTGGTGGACATCACTGGTGATTACATTCCCAGTATGTAATCGGTAATTGATCACACTTTTGAACATTGCTTCCACACATTTGATGACACGCCAAGAAAAGAAAATAGGGAACACAGAGAACAAGATGCATTGTGTGTGTGTGTGTGTGTGTGTGTGTGTGTGTGTGTGTGTGCGCGCGCGCGTACGTGCGTGTGTGTGTCACAGTGTGTGTGTGTGTGTGTGTGTGTGTGTGTGTGTGTGTGTGTGTGTGTGTGTGTGTGTGTGTGTGTGTGTGTGTGTGTGTGCGTGCGTGCGTGTGTGTGTGCTTGTGCGTGTGCGCACACGTGTGGAGTGGTAGTAATGGTGCATGGGGGGGCAGCAGCTTTTCGGGGGTAAAGCTGAAAGATAAAGACTTCCTCTCTTTGATTGCGCTCATTTTTCTCTTAGTCTGCTTTCCCTTCTAAAAAACAAAATGGTTCCTGTATTTAACCGGCAGTTAAATATGTTTGTAAGCGAGCCAAGGAGAAGGGGGCGGGGGGGTGGGAATGAGTGGTGTATGATGGGGGGAGAGAAGGGGGGGGGGTGGTTTGAATGGGGGCGAGCTGAGGGAAACAAAACCGACCCTTCTAAAAGCGTCTGCTGTTTGCCGGGAATGGCACAGGATGAATTAAAAACGATATTTAAACGAAAAATAAAAAGAACGAAAGAAAAAAGAAAGAAATCCCAGCAACTACAAACCCAAAAGAGACCTTCTATCGCAGCTGAGGTTCTGTCCCATCTCCTTTCATTTCTCTTCTGGATTTTTTTTTTAAATATTTTTTTGTAGGAAATAAAAGCCCAATGCGGGGCCATCTCCTCAAGGGGATCGAATGGTAGGCTTGACCCCTGACCCCCGTGTGACGAATAGAGAGATGAGAGGGAAAGCTCTCCAGTGAAATGGAGTGGTGCGAGGGAGAAGACAACAGAGGAGAGGACAGGAGAGGAGGTTGAAGTCTTGCAACCATCTGGTCGTTTCAAGTTGAAGAAAGCAGAGAGATTTTAGAAGAGAGAGGAAAGATGAAACAGAACCTATCAGTGTTTTGGCTAGATCACACTCCCTCCCTCCCTTTCTGCGTGTGTGTGTGTGTGTGTGTGTGTGTGAGTGCGCGCGCGCGCGCGTGTGTGTGTGTGTGTGTGTGTGTGCATTGTGTACGTGTGCACACTAGTCATATTAAAACACCTGGAGGAATTGGCACTGCCAAAAAGACCCATAAAACAAGATGGCTGCCTTGGCAGCATGACAGAGGGCCAACTGGGCCAAGATGGTGACAAAACTAACTCAAAGGTTTGTAGTGCCGTTTGGATGCCAAAATGGACACTGCGTGTCCCTGTCCCCACTCTCCACAAAAGAACCTTGAGTATGCTGCCATAGGATTCCTATATATTCACAGAGTACTTCTTCAGACTTGGTCTGTCACACAAAATAAACTCTGTCATAATGTGAAGAGTAAGTGTAGTGTATTTTTGAAATTATTTCAAATGATATCATATATTATATCTTTATATCTGCTAAACAGTTTATTTTTCTACAGCAACTGGAAATTAGACAAACAGTCAGCACATCCATTTTGGGTATAGCAGTAGTTCTCAAACTGTTTCATGTCAAGGACCCTCAAAATGAGATTTATTTTTGGCTGCAGACCCCCTGTCTCAAAACTATCTTTATGCCAGGATTATCCCAAAAATAGCAGATCTACAAGCTCATAGCGCTGCACTCGGTGCCGCGCTATGAGCTTGTAGATCTGCTATTTTTGAATAGCCAAAGTATAAAATATGGTTAAAGTGGTTAAAATGATTACGACACCATATTAACTCATTTTGCTGGGGACCCCCTGGTACCCCCCAAGGACCCCTGGGGGTATATAGGATGTGGTGTCCACCTAAAATGAAATTGAAATGCTGTGACACAATTTGATCAGATCGACCTTGGAGGACATTAATACAACATCTGAAATCCTCCTCCTGTTTGCCTTGATGTTCTGCCAACAGCCTTTATCAAAAATGTTTCAAATTGCACGGCCTCAGATCTCCTACAAATTGACAACATGTCTCTTTGCTCAGGTTTCTCACAGGCCCTGAAAACCGCAGTCGTCAAGCCACTCTTAAAAAAAGAATACATCTAGAAACGTACAATTATATAAAACCTCCCGTTTGTCCACACTACAGAGACTGCTCCTGGTTAAGCACTAGTGGATCTCATCTGAATCTGCATTTGACAAGATCGACCACAACATAGCCTATACACTAAAACTGACTAAATTAGTTACTAAATTGCTTTGAATTTTACTTAAAGGACAGGGCCTACTTATGTGTCTAGGTACTAATTACATATCTGAGCGGGTAAAATGACATGCAGAATTCCCCAAGGCTCCATTCTGGGGCCTCTTCTGTTCAACATCTACAGTACATGCTCCCACTGGCTCAGATTATGGAAAACAACAAAGTATGTTATAATTATGCAGACGACACACATTTACATAAAGATATCACATGGGGACTAATATTATGGTCTAGGATTTACACGGCCAGGCCATCAGGCTGCTGAACAGTGCTAAGCCCTAATAGAGGCATGTTTTGGCAACAGTCATAATGGCACTATAATCACTTTATGCATGCACTATATCTATATATAACTACTGTATACTATACTCCATTCCCAGACATTTAGTACATTTGATATCTGTTGTTATGTGTCTCTTACTTGCGCAACCGACTGAAGTACTCTTTTATTTTCTGAGTATATAGGCCTACATAGCCTACCTTGAGTATATAGGATTGTTGTTTTTCCTTTTGATTCTCCTTTTGTGAGAGCAATTCATGTAAATTTGTATGGAAAATAATTTTACCCACTCCTTTACACCTGTCAATTCAGTTAACCATGCACTTTGACCCTATACATAGGCTATTTGAAACCGTTGCATTGCAATGCTTTGAGAGCTTGTATATCTGCTATTTAAAAACAAAACAAAACAAACCTTTCACATCTGTAATATTTTTCAAATATTTTTAAAAACACAAATATTGTATGGGGGTCTCTGGCATGAAAATATATATTTGATGATGGCATGATATATATTGTTTTTATGATGTTGATGAATTGAATACATGTATAGGACCTCAATGGAAAGTCCACAGGACCTTTTTGTGTTGAGTGTGTTTTTGTGTTATCAAGTGTATGACTACCTGTACTGTGTGCATTTATTTATATTTATGTCTAAAAAAAAGTATACAATCAATGAAAAACCATGAGATCATGGAACTACAAACGCACCCCTACATGATCAGCCTCCTCCTCCTAGCAGCTTCATCTGATGAACTGCAACGCAGCCAGCGCAGCAGCAACGTCATCAGTGTGTCACATGACTGTATGGTCACATGACCTCCAGCACGGTGACAACAACTAAACATGGCTGCAGAGAATCTCCCCTCTGAATTTGACGTTGTCATATTGGGCACAGGTAAATATTAATAATAATAATAAACGCTACAGTCACTTCACATTAATGTCTAGTGGCGGAGCGCCAGCCTGACGCCTGTCTGTGCTTTGAACGGTTTTAAATGGCATTGTTGTGTAAGCAGTAATAACTGCATTGTAAACGCTGTAAACAGTAGCGTTAGCTCGTGGCTAATGGTACTATAGGTTTTCAATGGCAGAGCTACTGCAGTGTGTGTGTGTGTGTGTGTGTGTGTGTGTGTGTGTGTGTGTGTGTGTGTGTGTGTGTGTGTGTGTGTGTGTGTGTGTGTGTGTGTGTGTGTGTGTGTTTGTGTGTGTCCAGCAATAATCCTGTAAAGATGAAACATGAATACATTGAGTCATGATGATACAGCAGCAACGTTTGGAAACTACCTTAATGTTTTGATTATGACCCTACATGAATACATACCACACACACACACACACACACACACACACACACACACACACACACACACACACACACACACACACACACACACACACACACACACACACACACACACACACACACAACTGACTGTTACAGTACGTTTGCATTTACATACAATTCAATGTTTTACACTCGCATACATTTTTTTGACAGTAGCATTATTGTATAGGAGTTCTAAAGCACTTTTGTGTGACTGTTGTATTGAGGGACACATTTTGGTGAGAAGATGTAATGGTATGTTGGGAAGAGAAATGGATTGGATGAATATCCAGGGGGCTGTTGTTATGTTGTGTGTGATAGAGAGCTGTGGTTGTGTGTGATAGAGAGCTGTGGTTGTGTGTGATAGAGAGCTGTTATGGTTGTGTATGATGGGGTTACTTAGTATATAATGTGGAATGGAATAATGCTGTGATTGAATGGTATTGGACAGAGTGCTCCTGTGACATACTGTATACCAGTGGTTCTCAACCTGTGGGTCAATGAGAGGGGGGTCCCCAGATGACAGTTAAGTGACAATTTAACGACTGTTTAATTGTTTAATACTTTTTTTAAAAGCGGGGGAAAAGAAAGGAAAAAGACCATTACTGCATCAAAAGTAATCAACAAACTATTATAAAAACTTGCCTCAAATCCTACATTCCAAATGTTTATCAGGGTGGCGGGTCCCCAGTGCAAATATTATTATTTTGGGGGGTCCCCAGTTGAAATATCTGATTGTTTTGGGGCGATGAAAAGGTTGAGAACCACTGCTGTAAAGAAGTGAGTGTTGCAGTGACTATTGGGCCTAGAGTATGCGGAATATAATGTTTTGTTACAGGAAATTAAACACCTCAGACAATTGACTATTGTTAATGGTCTGAAGCACTGTTCATGGCTAAGGCTGTCGAGTGTGTGCGGGCGAGCGAGTGCGGGCGGGCGGGCGGCTGGGCACGTGTGTGTTCTTGCAGTGTTTGGGTAGGGTGGCGGCTGGAAGGGTGTATGTATGACTCGCGGCCTGGATTATTGTTCCAGTCCGCCCCTGCTGTCATCAACTCATCAGCTGTTAATCTAGGGTACAAATGGAACCAAATTGACCCGTTTGGTTTCGTCAGTAGAACTTAGTACGCTCTTCTTGTACACTCTGTCTTGATACATTAACACAGAGCATTGTACTTTTATTCACGGATCAGCAATAATGGGTGGGGAGGGAGGCAAGTGAACAGGATCTGTGCTATTTGTTGTGTGAAATGTGACTTGCTTGCTTATTACACCTGTACGTCCTGTGTTCAGAACAGCTTTATGTTCATTGTAGGGCTGGGCAGTTAATCGAAAACAGACATTTAGAACCTCTAAGCGACTTAATCGTGATATTGCGACAGTCTGTATCTCTGCATGAGAGTCAGACTTTGAGTAAAAGTATTTTCTCTCAGACAGACTAGCCTAGTGATTCCAAATATACTTAAAGGTGCTGTAAGTGTTTTTTTGGTTAAATAAAAAAGGTTAAAGCTCTATATTCTGATAATGGAAATGGTAATCATTGCTATAGAGTGTGTGTGTTCTGTAACAGAGGTCTCCCCGTCTCTATAACTCTTTAATAAACAGAAAATACATTTTCAGGAGGGACAACTATTTCATCCAATCGAGAGAGAGAACGTGTTTCTCAGCTTCAATTTTATAGCGTTCCATCCAGTTCCAATTGTGAAACGTTGCTTCATCACTTCCAATTTCACTCGTTTATCCTGTATGAGTTCTCTCTCCTGATTGGAGGAAATTGGTATCCTGATCTGAAAACATATCTTCTGTTTAGTTTACTAAAGAGCTGGAGAGACAGGGAGACCCCTGCTATTGAACAAACACTCTATATAGCTAGGATTAATATTGGAATACAGAGCTTATTTTAACAAACAAATATCACTTGACCACCTTTAAGGTTTCAAGGAAAATCTGGGCTATTCAGAAGCCATTTTCATGGTGTGGCTCCTATAGCAACATGAGCCATCTAGAGCAGTGTTTCCCAAACCTTTTCATGTCAAGGACCCCCGCAAACACATGTATTTGGCCACGGACCCCCATCTCAAAATATTTTGTTCCAGGGACCCAAGAGAAGCAAAGATTTGATTTACAAATGCTCGCTTAAAAAAATATTATTCAAAGATTTGCAAAAACTTTCAAGATTTTTCTAAAAAATAGCAGATCTACAAGCTCATAGCGCTATGAGCTTGTAGCTATGAGCTACGACACTTTTTGCCATATCAGAATATTACAATATGCTAAATCCCTGACAATAATATCTAGTCTCTGTCATGATATTTATATAATATCCATATAATTGCCCACTGCCTACTGATGCGTGGGATGCAAATTATCGATTTATTAATTCATTGATAGTTGATAACCTTATCGATCGATGAATTGATAACAGCGTTTTTTAGGATCAAAATGAAAATGCTTGTCCGAAACCGAAAATGAGTGCAGAAACATAATTGCCTTGATGTATGTAACATTAACGAGCGTTAACGAGCATCAGTTGGACACAGAGACACACACCTCAGCTCTGCAGGGCTCTATTGAGTGGAGTCTGTCTCATTTCTCTCCAAAAGCCCTTGAATATGATGGAATATGATTAAGGATTACTGTGATTATGGTAAACTCACATCTGATATCACACCACACATACATACCTGTAACTCTCACTAGCCCAAAAAATAAATAATTCTTAACGGCAATTCATTGATTATAGATTCATTCTAGCTCATACTGTATCGCTCATCTCCTCTTGGGATCCAAGCAGTGCTCTTCTTGTCCTGAAGGAACAGACATTGAGTACATAATGTGTAGCCTAAATAATATCCTCATCCACCCTGGAACCCGGGCTCAGTAGAACATATTGATACTTGCATCATGGATGGACCAACCACAGGCAACTGAAGCAAGGCTGTGACCAGTTTTTGGTCATGACCTACCATTTAAGAAACATGCTTAACAGAATGTTTCTGTACAGTAATTTCATATCAACCAGGTGTTGGGACCGCATAAATTACAATATTAGCAAGACAGAATCTTGATGTGTGTGTGTTGTGTGTGTGTGTGTGTGTGTGTGTGTGTGTGTGTGTGTGTGTGTGTGCGTGTGCGTGTGCGTGTGCATGTGCGTGTCACTAGACCAGCTGGCCCGTCCAGATTGCAGGTGACACAGCCAATGGGAGATATCTTGATGTGTGACCACAAGCACACACTTACCTTGCGGAGACGTTAGGCGGTGTGAGTGTCAGCAGTCAGGGTTGTGTGTGTGTTGTGTCTGTATTACTATACTTGTGAGGAGGACCAAGTGTTTTTTTTATATCTGCTATCTTTTTTTAATTGTGATTTTTCTTTTGCAAATCTTTGAATATGTATATTTTTAATGCGAACATCAGTGGTGCTCAAACTTTTTCTTGTCAAGGACCCCCCCAAAATGATATGTTTTTGGCCGCCGATCCCCATCAAAATATGTTGTTCCAGAGACCCCCCAGAAGCAAAGATTTGAGTAAAAAAAAAAAAAATGTATTCAAAGATTTGCACAAAATGAATGTTAAAATAGCAGACTATGAGCTTGTAGATCTGCTATTTGTGAATAGCCAAAGTATAAAAATAATGGTTATACTGTAGCTAAAATCAGTAGAATTTGAGGAATAGGCGTTGTGAAGACCATTTTCCTGGTCCTCCTCACAAGAAAAATGTACAATTTGAAAAACCTTCAGGTTGGGGTCAGGGTTAGGATTAGACATTTATAAATCAGGTTTAGGGATTAGAGATAGTCATGATTTACACTTTTTTTGGCCCTACTGTAGGCTCACGGTTAAAAATGGCATTCATAAAAAGAAATCACCATTGTCCTCACAAGAATATTAATACAAACCTGTGTGTGTGTGTGTGTGTGTGTGTGTGTGTGTGTGTCAGTCACTCAGGGTCAGGTGTTGTACCTCCAAGCACTTTTCGAAGAATGACACAAAATTACACACACATACGCAGACCATCTGCCCAAGGAACCATGTTGGTTCTTGTTGGATGCGCCCTGTCACACACACACACACACACACACACACACACACACACACACACACACACACACACACACACACACACACACACACACACACACACACACACACACACACACACACACACACACACACACACACAGAAGACACACAGAGACAGACAGACACACAGAGACACAGAGACAGACAGACACACACACACACACACGGACGCACCCGCACACAAGCACACGCATTCACACACATTTACTCAGTCATTCTCTCACGCACCCCCACACACACACACACACACACACACACACACACACACACACACACACACACACACACACACACACACACACACACACACACACACACACACACACCCCTGACTCTTGGCATAAGGTCTCAGGTGCAACTGTTTTTTTTTTAAAGACCACAAATGTTAATTAAATGTAAATTTTAAAAACTTAAATTCACTTTGGTATGTTTTCAGACCTTTGGACACCATTAGCATGTTGCTGAGATAAGTGTTAAAGGATTCCGGTTTATGTTTTTTTCTTTGTACATTTCCATAGACGTAATCCATCATTGTCAAAACATGGATAAGAAATATCATAGCAAAGGCATTTTTGTACCTTACCTTTCTTAAAGACAAAAAAGAACAGATCTGTAATATCAGCATGCCCTTTAACTAACATTATTGCCTGCACAGTGAAATGCTGGGTGTTAATTTAGCGCAGAGAGTGTAAATGTAAATGATGCCAAGAATGTGTATTGATTTAAAATGGATTCACCAGTACAGAGGCATGTCATTGTTTATGTAAACGCTGGACGCCAGCCAACAGACGGATGAGGAGGAGTAACTGAATAGGTGTGGTTAGAGGGAGAGAGAGAGAGGCGGAGGGAGGGAGGGAGGGAGGGAGGGAGAGAGAGATGATTGTAGGGCAATGTAGTGTGTGTGAGTAGTGTGGTGTGTGTTCATTCTCTCTCCCTTTCACTCACCCTCGCTTTCTCCATCTTGAAAAAGTCACATTAGACTATTTATTTATAGGGACTGCTAGCCAGCAGCAAATAGAGAGAGAAAGACAGGCGACGGACAGAGAGAGAGAGAGAGAGAGAGAGAGAGAGAGAGAGAGAGAGATGGCAAAGTGTGACAGAATGTTCTATCAAAGCAGAGAGAGATTTATGAGTTCATAGGATCCATGGTGAGACGTTCCCCCCTCTCTCTGTCTCCTTCTGCGTGGTCATCATCAACAGTCTGGCCTCCTCTCTCTCTGTGTGTCCAGCACACATCCATCCATTGTCTATACGGCGGTGTGACACGTCTCTATAGCATCTTTATTTACACTGCTGCCGTTTCTGTTTGTACTGTATAGGGCTGGCTTGCGGCGGTATATCAACATTTTATCGCTATCGTCGTGATATGAGACGATAGCCTATGAGACGAGATATCCTCTCTTTCTTTGGATATCGTATTGTCTTGGTAATGCGTTTGTCTTTTAATCACTTATACGCCTTATTTTATACTTTGAAATTGGTTTAACGGATCCCTCGCTAATAAGTCAAATATGCCTTGATACATTATAATTGTCCTCTATAACTAAACTGTTAAATTAGAAACAGTTAATCTTTCACTCAATAGGGGCAATGTCCGTCGCAAGTTGATGATGTCATTTGTCCATGTGTGGTCTAGCCCTATGGAATTTATGGAACGCATGTGCAAAAAAAACATATTTAAAATATTGATTTGATGCTCATATTAACCATAGGAAGTGTTAAGTTATTTTTTATTTTCACATGCATTCCATAAATTCCATAGGGCTAGACCACACATGGACAAATGACATTGTATTTTAGTTATAGAGGGTAATTATAATGTATTAGGCATATTTGGCTTATTAACCAGGGATCCTTTTAAACATTATTTCGAATCATTTTGACTGAAAATCTACAAGCTCACGCCGCTGTGAGCTTTTAGTAGATCTGCTACTTTGGCTATTTAAAAAAAAATGTTTGTAAAAGGAAAATGTATATTATGGCCAAAAATACAATATTATTATATATCTGATTCAGCACACAATATTGATATCAACTTAGGTATTTGGTCAAAAGTATCGTGACATTTGATTTTGTCCACCAGCCCCAGTTTGCTTTGTACATGCTAGCCTAGTATTTGTGATTCTTCTTTAGTGGTATGTCGGTGGTATTGTCTTTACCTGTCCACACATTAAAATACAAACTGAATGGTTCTAAAGATGATAAATATATAGGCTGCTCCTTAATGTGTTTCCTGGTCCTGCAGTCTGTGTTTTAGTTAGCTGTAGCACATGTGCTTCATGAGAAAAAAAAAATGTTTTTCTTGTATACGGGTACAACTGTGTGTGTGTGTGTGTGTGTGTGTGTGTGTGTGTGTGTGTGTGTGTGTGTGTGTGTGTGTGTGTGTGTGTGTGTGTGTGTGTGTGTGTGTGTGTGTGTGTTTGTGTGTGTGTGTGTGAAATACTTTATATCACTAGCTCAGCTTTCCAAGAAATAAATCACTTTTCCATTGTCTTCAGCTGATAGAATGTGTGTGTATGTATGTGTGCGTGCGTGCGTGCGCGTGCGTGTGTGTGTGTGTGTGTGTGTGTGTGTGTGTGTTGTGATGATGTGTAATTTAGATGAGCGTGTGCACTCTTGCAAGATGGAAGAGTCTATGTGCGAAACGTGTGTATGCGCGCGGGCGTGTGTCCGTTTGTGTGTGTGTGTGTGTGTGTGTGTGTGTGTGTGTGTGTGTGTGTGTGTGTGTGTGTGTGTGTGTGTGTGTGTGTGTGTGTGTGTGTGTGTGTGTGTGTGTGTGTGTGTGTGTGTGTGTGTGTGTGTGTGTGTGTGATGGAACCTTGGGGAGCGAGGTCACTGAAAGAAGGATGGATGGATGGAGGGAGGACAGGATGGGACAGAAAGCGGAGCCATAATGGAGTTGTTCTCTCTCTCTCTCACTCTCTCTCACTCTCTCTCTGCCTTTCAATCATCCTCTCCTGTCCTTTGTCTCTCTGCCCTCTGCCTCTCACCAGATATCTCTTTATTCTGTCTCTCTCTCTCTCTCTCTCGCTCTCTCTCTCTCTCTCTCTCTCTCTCTCTCTCTCTCTCTCTCTCTCTCTCTCTCTCTCTCTCTCCCCTGTCTCCTCTCCTCTCACACATAACAGGGATGTGTTTCTGGCTGTATCAGTTGTGTTGTTTCTCATGTGTGTGTTTATGTGCATAAGTGTGGTGTGTGCCTCAAGGCTATAGGGCAGGGCAACTAGAGCTGTCACCATTACAAATTTAATTTGACGATTAATTGTCACACAAATAATTGCGATTAACTGTGTTAATTGTGTTTTAGGAATTAAACATTGGATCATATGAATGATCCAATGTTCTAGGGGGCACGGTGGCGCAGTCGGTAGCAATGTCGCCTCACAGCTAGATTCCTGGGTTCGATTCCCGCAGAGTGCGGAGTTTGCATGTTCTCCCCGTGTCTCCTAGGGTAGGTACCCTCACAAAAACATGCAGTAATCCTGGTCTCTATACTGCCTCCCCCTGGTCAGCCGGGGCGCCTGATGGAGGGGAAAGGAACTGGTTGGAATAACGTGTTCCTTCTACACGCTACGTCCTACCGGGGAAACTCCCCCTGTCAGGTGATAAGAATGCTTGTTAGCTCTCATGCATTGAAGGAGGCATGAGCTCGGCTCTAGGCTCTTCCTAGGCTGGCAGAGGGAGAGTAGCGGCAAGGATTGCTTAAACAATTGATAAATATTTGTCATAATCTGCCCTGTGCATTTTTTGATTGGGAGGCAAACAGAAAGGTATTTTCCATTGTTCAACGCCAAAACCACTATTAAATCGTTAATCTCAATTATTTTTAGTGTGATCATCAACTTAAATTTGTAATCGTGACAGCCCTAGTGGTTGGGTCACGTGACTAGTAGTATCCATCTGATATTAATCAAACATGGAGTGACTTGCTGTCCCCTGACGTCTGTCAGTTAAGAGCAGGTTCAGGTTTCATTTTGTCGACGAACACATCAACTGACTATTGTGCATAATGTCAAACCTGTGTGTGTGTGTGTGTGTGTGTGTGTGTGTGTGTGTGTGTGTGTGTGTTTCAGGTCTAGCTGAGTCCATCGTGGCAGCAGCATGTTCCAGAGTTGGACAGCGAGTGCTCCATCTGGACAGGTCAGAATGACAATGTTATTATTAGTGGTTTATTAAACCGTTTAAAAACTAGAAGATGTACCTATAGCTCACAACAACATAATATTGACACTGATGTAATTCTGTATTGTGTGTTGTAGGAGGAGTTACTATGCAGGGCACTGGGCTAGCTTTACTTTCAACAGCCTCCTGACCTGGATCCAAGAGTACAACAACGTGAGTTTCCTCTCCTCTCCTCTCCTCAATTTATTCATTTTATTTTACTTTATAAGTAGAGTGCAGATTGTTGGCACAATTCACTCCCTTTTAAAGTTAGGCATTTTATGCTGCTCTTACTACGTGGACATTTTCTGTTTGGTAATGATAACGTGTGTGTGTGTGTGTGTGTGTGTGTGTGTGTGTGTGTGTGTGTGTGTGTGTGTGTGTGTGTGTGTGTGTGTGTGTGTGTGTGTGTGTGTGTGTGTGTGTGTGTGTGTGTGTGTGTGTGTGTCTGCGCACCATGTGCACTGGTAGGCGGGTCACATAGAGGAGACGGTCCATGATTGGTCCAGCTTGCTGGAGGAAGGAGAGGAAACCATATGTCTGTCATCTACAGACTCTGCTATTAGCAACCTCCAGGTGTTCTGTTACGCCAGGTAACACACACACACACACACACACACACACACACACACACACACACACACACACACACACACACACACACACACACACAGAAAAACAGAACAAGCACGTCATACTGCTAGAGTTACAGTTATATACAATATTTTAACAATTTATATATATGACTTATTTGATACTGAAATGTTCAAGTTTCAAGGTTCACTTTTAATTGTCACCCATAGGAGAAATTTGTCTTGGCGTCTAGGGCTAAAAGCTGCAGTACAAAGAAACACAAAATGTAATTGGATACATTTTCCTTAGATCAGGGGTCTTCAACGTTTTTCAGCCAAGGACCCCGTAGCTGAGAGAGAGATGAAGCTGGGACCCCCTCTATATCGTATTAAATTGTGTTGCAGATTAAACTTTTTTTTGTACTTGGTCTGCTCTTTTCTTCCCTCTACACCTATACCTCTTTGCCAAAAATAGCAGATCTACAAGCTCACAACGTCTCGCAGCACGAGACGTTGTGAGCTTGTAGATCTGCTATTTTTTACTAAAGTTCTCAGAAATGGGATGCTAGTGGTTAATGTAAAAACAAAACAAGATTTGGCGGCCCCCCTGTAGTAACTCTGAGGACCCCCAGGGGTCCCAGACCCCCGGTTGAAGACCCCTAGCCTTAGATTGATTATTCGATTAATCTTTGTGTCCCTGCTTGTCTCCACAGTGAGGAAGAGGAGGCAGAAGAAGAGGAAGCCACTAAGACTCCCGGTGCTTCGAACACCACAGAAGAAGAATCGGGAGGAGGAGGAGGTGGCGACGATGGCTGCACCACAGAGACCACAGGTTTGAATCCCAGACGTGATCTGAGGGGGTCAGCAATACTGTAATCTCTCAAGAACAGATTCCGACCTGCGGTGGAATCTGTCGGAGCGGTTCGTCCTAACCAGTGCGCATTGGATACAAGTGGGCGTGCCTTCAGATCAGGAAGTGGGCCGCGCTTTACCCAATCAAATGTAGTGGGCGGGATTCACGTGTCCATCCACCATGATCCACCCTCCCCCCCTCGAAACTAGCCGAAACTAATTTAACAATAGAGTCCTCGGAGCGGACAAAACCACGGAAAGATATTCACATTTTAAATTACTCTTTCATCATAGAAACAAGTGGGCTTATAACCAAAACCATCCATGTTCTCTGGGAGAAGTGGTGTTAGTGTTCCGTGTAGAAATATTGTTAGTGGGAATGAAAACATGGTCGCACCAACCGGAAGTGATGCGCTATAGGCAGACATGAAACCGGTGTTTCCCTGCGCTCTAGTCTAACATTATACTCCTGCCAGACTCCACAGAATATCAGAAAAGCAGAGGTCGCTGTTTTTCATTTTCTGTGGGGTCTGGCTACGCGAGACTAGCAATACTGTATATCGTCGCTTTCGGGTGGAAACCTTGTATGTCCAAAACTGTTACTTTTCTGAAAATGGGGGAAAAAGTGCCTGTGTTCCAATACATCAGGGGTGATGCAACGTTGATGATGGAGAGGGCCACTATGTTTCAACACTCACTCCAGAGGGCCACATTGCATCATTTTGTTTGGCAGACACCTCGTATCTCCATATTCTAACTTTTTTCGTAAATGAATGCTGTACTTCGCCATTCTATGTCACACCAAAGTAGCAAAGATAGCAAATCTACAAGCTCAAAACGCTTTGAGCTTGTAGCCAGGGTCATCGCGCTCCATGAATGCATGCTTTTTTTTACGTGGATTTGCTCGTCGTGGAGTCTACAGCTTTAAACAGCAAAGCGCAGTCAATGGTGGGATTGCTGGCACCCACTGTATTCTGTTATTAAAAAATGCAGGCACCCAATGTATTAAACCACTTATACTTTCAAAACATTTAAAAAATATCAAATATCATGAACTGGAGTCTATGAACTCACAGACTCAGGATCCCCTGGTCTTCCTTCATAAAACTCCCCAAATAACTGAGATTCCTCACATTCTGATGAGAATTCTAAAAGTCTTGTTTTATTTTTGATCTCCTATAACAGACGCAGGAACTGGGAACGCCCAAGAACCATCAGAAACACCAGAGAAACAAACCACAGAAACACCAGAAGAACAGACCACAGAAACACCAGAAGATCAGACCACAGAAACACCAGAACAGGTGAAACACAGGATGGATGAATTTAATAACCAATGTATTAATGTATAATTATGGTAGTGATGTAAAGTCAGAAGGATTAATAAATGCAACAACATTTTAGATGAAAATTCAGAATATTTGAATGATGTTTAGATGGAAGACTTAATACTGACTAATCACGTAGGTTGTGGAGACGGAGCAGGAGGGGCCTAAGGGGAGCCAGTCCCTCCCCTCTCCTTCTGAGAGCCAACCAGAGCCAGTCAGGAAGAAGATCACCTATGCTCGGCTACTGAAGGAAGGACGACGATTCAATATCGACCTGGTGTCAAAGGTTTCTATTCTATTCTAAAAGTTGTGCTGTGTTGTGTTCTGCTGTATTATATTTAGATTTGTCTCTAGTAGTTAGATTTGTCTCTAGTAGTCATTCTTTAACCCATTAAGACTGGGAACGCATCTGTGTGTCATTTTTAGATTTAGTTGGCTATTCAGGAATAGCAGATATACAAGCCGCGCTATGAGCTTGTAGATCTGCTATATATTTTTTAAATCGTGAAAATGTGTGCAAATCTTTATGTATATATTTTTTAAGCGAACATTTTTATCTCAAATCTTTCCTTTGCTTAAAGATTTACATATTTTTGTAAGATAAAAAAAAAAACAGATCTACAAGCTCATAGCTCGGCACTCTGTGCCGCACTATGAGCTTGTATATCTGCTATTTTGAATAGCCAAAGTATAAAAGGTTAAAGTGGTTAACATTATTGTGATGCTATATTAACACATTTAGCTGTTACCCCCAAGGACCCCTGGGGGTACCCGGACCCCACTTTGAGAACCAAATAATGCTTTAAATGGTGTGATGAGTCTGTAAAGTTAATCACATAGATGGTGGTTTTCACCTCTGCTTTTCCTTCTTCTGTCCTTTTTTTCCCGCCAGTTGATGTATTCTCGTGGCCCATTGGTTGACCTGCTCATTAAATCAAACGTCAGCCGCTACGCGGAGTTCAAGAACCTCACCAGGATTCTGACCTATCGGGATGGCCGAGTGGAACAGGTAGGACCGCCCCCAAAGGTTCTTTTACTCACGGGGAAAGTTTGGAAAATGTATTTCATATTCTTTGGCTTGTAGATTTTTGATGAATTGAGTACAAAGTACCCCAATGGAAACAAGCCATAGTGCTTTCTTGGGTTTAAAATCCTCTCAACACATTCTCTGCCAGTTCAATGGCAGAGTTAATTAATTCATCCACTGCTGCCAGCGTTATTTACCTTATTTTGCCGATCCACTGAGACCCACAGAAGCCACGATGTGTAATCAAAGGCTGTCTGGGGGGAGGGGGAGGGTCTTAAAACAAAAAAAAATGACAGAGATATCTGTCAATGGTAGGGAATGTGTTAACAGATCTTGTATTGAACTGTATTTCCCTGTGCTTGTCTTTGCAAGCTGTTAATAAAGTATTCAATCAATCAGATGCTACTTTGTGTGACACTGTAGTATGACAAAGTAGGACATTCATTTACAACAAAAGGCCAACATCAACGAAATGATTGTCTTGAATGATATGATTCACTGATATCATGATATGATTCACTCGCTGTCAGTGTTTCATCAAATCGCTCTGAAAGTGATCCGAACGATATTGTTTGCCACTGTCATAGTTATAGTCGTGGTGTTGACTCTCTGACTTCCACTTCTTTTAGGTTTGGATAGCCCTTAAGTATTAAGGTTTGGAACCTTTCTGTAACTTTGATTACAGGATAAAACATTTTAAATGAACATAAAAATCATATTCATCCCTTGGTCAGAATTTGGTATATTTGTTTGTGTGTTGGTGTGTGTTTCTATCAAACAATCTGTGTGTCTGTGTATGTGTGCGCCTTTCTGTCTAATCATCAGCCTGTGTGTGTGTCTAGAGGGCTTTGTTCATCACACACACACACACACACACACACACACACACACACACACACACACACACACACACACACACACACACACACACACACACACACACACACACACACACACACACACACACACACACACACACACACACACACACACACACACACACACAGATGGATGGCCGATGGCTGACCTCTCTCCCTCAGCCCTCTGCCTCCTCTTCTCTCTCTCTCTCTCTCTCTCTCTCTACATTCACACCTCCATCTCTCCATCCACACGTCCCTTCAACCACCAGCTGATACATTCTGTCTGTCTGTCTGTCTGTCTGTCTGTCTGCAGTGGTACTCACATTTTTTACTTGAGCAAAAGTATCAATACTGCAATATAGAAATACTCTGTTACAAGTAAAAGTAAAATAGCTCACAATGCGTCACATAGCGACGCATCACGCCATCACAGCCTGATAAAATAAATGTTAGTACCAAATCAACTGTAGATTTAGTAGACTAAACCTAGACTAAAACTAAAACATTTGCGATGACTAAAATAAATCTACAAAAATAATCAATCAAAATGAGCTGTAAAAATCTGTCTGTCTGTCCTTCCACTGTAGGTTCCATGTAGCAGAGCTGCTCAATCTGTCTAGGTTCCATGTATTAGAACTGATTGTGTGTGTGTGTGTGTGTGTGTGTGTGTGTGTGTGTCTAGGTTCCGTGCAGCAGAGCTGATGTGTTTGGCAGTAAGCAGCTGAGTGTGGTAGAGAAGAGGATGCTGATGAAGTTCCTCACCTTCTGTCTGGACTACCAGGACCAGCCACAGGAATACCAAGGTACTCCATCAAACTATTGCCTCTTGTTCTCAGCCTTGCTATAGCGGGCGGGTCTCTAAAGAAGGGTGTTCTCTAAGTGGGGGTCATATTAATTTGGGGGTCCTTGACATGAAAATGTTTTGAAAAAAAAACATATGTTGCTATAATATCAGTGCTTCTCAACCTTTTTTCATGTCAATATTTTGTTCCAGAGACCCCCAAAAGCAAAGATTTGAGTTAAAATGTTATAAAAAGATCACAGATTTGCACACATTTTCACTTTTTATTTCATTTTAACCACTTTATCCAGTTATATGTTGGCTTTTCAAAAATAGCAGATCTACAAGCTCACAGCGCATTACTTTGTGCCGCACTGCAAGCTTGTACATCTGCTATTTTTGAAAATCTCAGAATAAAAAAAAAACATCTTCTCTTCTGGGGGCTCCCTAGCACAAAACGTTTTCAGATGGAGGTCCGCAGCCCAATACATATCAATTTGGGGGTCCTTCACATGAAACGGTTTGAGAACAACTGTGCTACATAAATGCAACCGTTTGCCGATGCCTTGCTCAACAGCGTTCGCCGAGCGTCCGTTCGCGGAGTACCTCCGCACCCAGAAGCTGACGGACAACCTGCAGCACTTCCTGCTTCATTCCATCGCCATGGTGAAGGAAGACACGCCCACGGAGGAGGGCTTGTCGTCCACGCGTCACTTCCTGCGGTGCCTGGGTCGCTATGGTAACACGCCCTTCCTGTTCCCACTGTACGGTCTGGGAGAGATCCCCCAGTGTTTCTGTAGGTGAGATATCAATCAATTGTGATGTGCTAATCAACGATTATTCTATCGATTACTTTTTTAATTAATCAACTGATCGAGAGGCGTGTTTTCTTTGATCTTTGATCAACTTGGGTCACTCATCTTCATTCACCCCAAGAAATAACTTAATGTCTAAATGAATAATGTTGCTTCTGCCAGTCCGGAATTGGTAGAAACTGCAATTGTCTTTGTTGTCCGTAGTCGGACTGTATACTTCTGCTCAATGTTTAAGATAATGGAAAACAACAGTGGATATTTTGAACGTGTGAGCTCCATTACTTATAATGTTGGTGAAGATTACACTTATAATTGTGTCACCCTTTGCTTTCAAGTAATTTAATATTTGAACAGATATCTGTTGGAGATAGACCTGGCACTCAAAATGAATACGGGAGGCCTATATTTGTGTAGTCTGTCTGGCTAAAGCCACTGTATCCATTAGGTCTGCTTAGGCTCCATTCATTTATAATAATGATAATAAACTCTATATATGAAGCGCTTTTCGAAAACAGCGCTTCAAAGTGCTTTACAATGCCAGTAGTGTTAACAGCGATAAACAACAACAGTCAATACAAATTCATAGGTAAAATTAAACCAAAATAAAACCAAATATAAACGTACATACACGTATACATATATTGAAAGTTACACAATTGACCATTTAGCATTATTCAGCAGCCTGCCACAGAGCAGGTGTTTGATGGGTCCTTCTCTTATTGAATGGACAGTTCCCCTCTACTGCCAATCAATAAGAAAATGTTTTTTTGTTGTTCTCTTGCATAATTATATATTTTTTTGTCAATTTGTGTCAGACACATGGTTCGTTAAGTTTACAACGGGGAATAAGCAGCATAGGACCCCATCACCAAAGCCCCTTCAATATCTGTTTAATATGCTGACAGGATCAAAGCATCTTCCCACATTCTGGATTCATTCCAGAGTTGTTAGCCACGCTAATCCTTCTACGCTAACCCACTGAGTGATTAAGCCATTAAGACCGGGAACGCATCTATGTCATTTTTAGATTTCTTTGGCTATTCAAAATAGCAGATCTACAAGGTCATAGCACCAATTGCCATGCTACTACGAGCTTGTCTGCTATTTTTTGAAAAATCGTGAAAATGTGTGCAAATCTATGCATACATATATTTTTAAGCGAACATTTGTAACTCAAATCTTTGCTACTGGGGGGGCCCCTTGAACAACATATTTTGAGATGGGGGTCCGCGGCCAAATACATATCATTTTGGGGGTCCTTGACATGAAAAGGTTTGCGAACCACTGATGTAGAAAACATTTTTTTTTTCAAAAGAAACTGTTAGGATTTAGAAGACATTTTGTGGAATCGGCCTCAGGTCATAATGGATTAACAACAGACCAACGGACGGACTGACTGATCAGGAGAATTCATTGATTCTCCAATACAGTTATGAGTCGGTTGTTGGTTCTAAATATGGGTTAATTGCCCATCTCCACATACAGCCACGCCAACCACAAATACCACCATTTGGAAAAACATGATTTTCATTGGACTGGCTCTTGAATCAATCAATCGGTCGACTATCAGCGTGTCTACTATATGTAGGACACACTGTGTATCTTTTGCTCAATCTGTCACTTTTTATAGCCGCCATTTGATGCCTTTAAGATCTTTTAATCTTTTTTATTTCATGTTTCTTTCAAAGAAACTCACTGGCAGATTATCTGACGTGCGTGCGCGTGTGCGTGTGCGTGTGCGTGTGCGTGTGCGTGTGTGTGTGCGCGTGTGCGTGTGTGTGTGTGTGTGTGTGTGTGTGTGTGTGTGTGTGTGTGTGTGTGTGACTTAAGTACAGGCATTTCACAGCCTGTCCCTCAAGACCTAAAGTGCTAAAAGGTGACCATTGACTCGGAAGACAGACACACACACACACACACACACACACACACACACACACACACACACACACACACACACACACACACACACACACACACACACACACACACACACACACACACACACGCACACACACACACACACACACACACACACACACACAGTCACAGTCACTGCGTACTGTACATAGATAGACTGTCCCCGGCCCGATCTGCGTCTCTATATCTGTAGCAGCACACTAAAAGTTTGATTAGAGAGAGAGGGAGGGGGGTTGGTAGAGAGAGGGAGGGGTGTGCAACACGAAGGAGGAGACGTTAGAGTGAGAGAGAATAGAGAGGTGAAGCCGGTGTGTATCCCATCGTTCATTTAAAAGGATGATCTCTCCCATGCTGACATCAATTTCCTACACAACCATGATTAACAACCTTTGTTCCTCCCCCTGCTCCCCTCCTCTCTTCATCCCCCATGCTCCTCCTCCTCCCCACTTTGCTCCTGCTTAAGGCTGGGTGATATGACTTCAAATCAATATCACCAGCATTTGAAACTTTTTGCCTCGATAACGATTATTTTAAAAGTGAGCGCTAAGTGAGAGCAGCGGTTGTACAAGCTTGCAGCCAGCGCATCGCCCATGTTGTGAGCTTGTAGATCGACTGTTTCGCTGTTTTTGCATGCCGCCATTGTTAGAACAAAGTATATTACAGGGTTATGTGGTTAATCAGTTGTTTTAGTTAATTATAAAATATATATATTATATATTGTCTATATATTGATATGAAAAGATGAAAACAAAAACAAAAACCTTGCTTGTTCATTATTTATAAGTTATTTGTTATTGGTTCTTAATAACGGTTCCGCTCCTCATCCTCCTCCTCTTCCTCCCTCTCTCCTATACGGTTCCACTCCTCTTCCTCCGCTCCCTCCTCTTGTTTCCACCGCTCTCCTCTCCTCCCTCTCTCTCTCGGGTTGAGAGAGGGATTTGTTGAGTCAAGAATTTGTCTGCTCTCCTCAAAAGTTTAAAGATCAAGGTATTAGACTTTCAGATTAGGTGTTAGATTTTTAGATTATAATATTCATTAATTTACCTCCAGACACTGCCACTTCTTGAAGAGGTTGATGAAAGTGGGCAGCTGTTTTTCACTTTTAGCATCCGGTTTACACACTTTCTCTCCATATACGCATGTAGTTGACTAAAACAGTGGTTCTCAACCAGTGGTCCTTAGGGGCGGTATACCAGGGGGTCCCTAGCGAAAATAGTTAACATAGCATCACAATCATTTTAACCACTTAGCTTTGGCTATTCAAAAATAGCAGATCTACAAGCTCATAGCGCTATGAGCTTGTAGATATGCTATTTTTGAAAAATCTTGAAAATGTGTATACATCTTTGAATATATATATTTTTAAAGCGAACATTTTTAGCTAAAATCTTTGCTTCTTGGGGTCCCTGGCACAAAACATTTTCAAATGGGAGTCCGCAGCCAAATGTATATCAATTTAGGGGTCCTTGGCATGAAAAAGGTTGAAAACCACTGGACTAAACTCACTAAAGCATTGAATTACACCTAGCTGCACATGGGTGTCGTGCAAACCGAACAAGCTAGCAACACAACTCACTGCGAACTGACGCAGGCTTTAGCTTTCACGGCCAAGTAGCATGACATTACAGCCCACACAGAGATTACTGTTCTTTACTAATGTCAATTTTCCAGTAGCA
>NC_139949.1:38729275-38736775 GCF_963454915.1 Gymnoscopelus microlampas | reverse complement strand
ATGACTGTCACCAGGTGGAAACCTTGCTCTTGTTAATACTTGTCATTGGTTAAATATTTGGAAAACAAGCAGACAGACTTAAACACTTTCACTTTCAAAATGTTTAAAAAATAGAGAAAACAAATCTAAAATCTATAAGCTCACAACACGTCGCAATTCGATGCTCCGAGTGCCGCGCTACGAGCTTGTAGATCTGAATTTTTTTAATCGGGAAAATGTGTGCATATCTATAATATATATATATATTTTTTTTTTAACTAAATTCTTTGCTTCTGGGGGATTCTACAAATGTCTTCAGTTTTTTGAAAAAAAACTTGCTATAATATCAGTGGTTCTTTTTTTCATGTCAAGGATCCCCAAAATGACATTATTGGTATTTGGCCTCGGACCCCCATCTCAAAATATGTTGTTCCAGGGACCCCCCAGAAGCAAATATTTGAGTTAAAAATGTTCGCTTTAAAAAATAATATATATATTCAAAGATTTGCACACATTTTCATGAGTGCCGCCCTATGAGCTTGTAGATCTGCTATTTTTGAATAGACAAAGTATAAAAGGTTAAAGTGGTTAAAATGATTGTGGTGCTATATTAACACATTTTGCTGGGGACACCCTGGAACGTCCCCACGGACCCCTGGGGGTCCCCGAACCCCACTTTGAGAACCAATGAGTTAAATAAGTTGAAGTGGTTGAGCCTTGTTTATGCTGACCGAAAATAGCTACATCCACAAGCCCACAACACGTCGCGATTGTGAGCTTGTAGATCTAGCCATTTTCTGCGTGCGGCGCCATCTTACTACATTGTATGGCTTAAGCTTAGGAGAGTGAGACAGAGCGTGAGATAGACGTGAGTGAGAGTGAGACAGAATCTACTTTGCTCTGCGTTGAGTGATGCAGCATTTAATTTTAACTTGTTAATTGATTTTCATCAAGCCAAGAGAACAAAGGCGTTGTGTGTGTGTGTGTGTGTGTGTGTGTCTAAATTAATCAGTTAGCCAGGACACACACACACACACACACACACACACACACACACACACACACACACACACACACACACACACACACACACACACACACACACACACACACACACACACACACACACACAGAGTAACGACCTCTTAACTAGATTGTTGACATAACCCTGAGATGAAAGGAGAAAATGAGAGCGAGAGAGTGTGTGTGTGTGTGTGTGTGTGTGTGTGTGTGTGTGTGTGTGTGTGTGTGTGTGTGTGTGTGTGTGTGTGTGTGTGTGCGCGCGCATGCTTGTGCGTTGATATATTGAGTGTGTGTCTTTCATCTTGGCCGGTGGGCAGGTTGCAGTAAATGAGTTGTCAAAGCTGTTTTGTACTGCTGACCCACATCTGACAGAGACAACTCAATGTGTTCAGTACTGCCAGGAACCGAACAACTCAATGTGTTCAGTACTGCCAGGAACTAAACAACTCAGTGTGTTCAGTACTGTCAGGAACTGAACAGCTCAGTGTGTTCAGTACTGTCAGGAACTGAACAACTCAAAGTGTTCAGTACTGTCAGGAACTGAACAACTCAAAGTGTTCAGTACTGTCAGGAACTGAACAACTCAATGTGTTCAGTACTGTCAGGAACTGAACAACTCAAAGTGTTCAGTACTGTCAGGAACTGAACAACTCAAAGTGTTCAGTACTGTCAGGAACTGAACAACTCAATGTGTTCAGTACTGTCAGGAACTAAACAACTCAATGTGTTCAGTACTGCCAGGAACTAAACAACTCAATGTGTTCAGTACTGTCAGGAACTGAACAACTCAATGTGTTCAGTACTGTCAGGAACTAAACAACTCAATGTGTTCAGTACTGCCAGGAACTAAACAACTCAATGTGTTCAGTACTGTCAGGAACTGAACAACTCAATGTGTTCAGTACTGTCAGGAACTGAACAACTCAATGTGTTCAGTACTGTCGAACTGTCAGGAACTGAACAACTCAATGTGTTCAGTACTGCCAGGAACTAAACAACTCAATGTGTTCAGTACTGTCAGTAACTAAACAACTCAATGTGTTCAGTACTGCCAGGAACTAAACAACTCAATGTGTTCAGTACTGTCAGGAACTGAACAACTCAATGTGTTCAGTACTGTCAGGAACCGAACAACTCAATGTAGATAGATAGATTGTTAGATAGATAGATAGATAGATAGATACAATGGATAAATACAATGGATAGATAGATAGATAAGGACTCAGACCGAGTCTAAACTGTAGATAGATAAACACTATAGATAGATAGATAGATTCAGACTCAGACAGAGTCTAAACTGTAGATAGATAAATAGATAGATAGATAGATAAATAGATAGATAGATAGGTAGGTAGATAGATAGATAGATAGATAAATAGATAGATAGATAGATAGATAGATAGATAGATAGATAGATAGATAGATAGATAGATAGATAGATAGATAGACTCAGACTCAGACTCAGACAGAGGTAAAGCAGTGTAAGTCTCTCTGTGTAAGTGACCTTTCTTAAGAGCAGACATAGTCAGGTAATTTATGATCGGCGAAATATGCAATTTATGGAGAGGAAATTAACATCATAACTTAATCTCTCCTCTCTCCTCCCTCCCCTCCTCAGTCCTATCCCCTGTTCTCTTTTCTTTTCTTTTCTTCTCTTCTCTTCTCTTCTCTTCTCTTCTCTTCTCTTCTCTTCTCTTCTCTTCTCTTCTCTTCTCTTCTCTTCTCTTCTCTTCTCTTCTCTTCTCTTCTCTTCTCTTCTCTTCTCTTCTCTTCTATCATATTCTCTTCTCTTCCACTCTGTTATGATGGACGATGCTTACCTTGACAAAGAGAGAAAGTGTGTGTGTGTGTGTGTGTGTGTGTGTGTGTGTGTGTGTGTGTGTGTGTGTGTGTGTGTGTGTGTGTGTGTGTGTGTGTGTGTGTGTGTGTGTGTGTGTGTGTGTGTGTGTGTGTGTGTGTGTGCAGCCCGTGACATCCATGCTTCAGTGCTCCTTTCTTTGATGCTCTCTCTGTCTCTCTCTCTCGCTCTCTCTCTCTCCCCCCCGCCCTCCCTCTTATTCTGTCTCTTGGTCATTATTTACTGCCTGCTTGACTGACTGACTGATTAAATGACTGATTTGTTGACTGAGTTACTGTTGGGGCCTTGGATCATCACGGCCCAGTATACATGATAAAATAATTATCCCCATAATTAGCGGTGTGCCGATATATCGTCCCGCGATATATCGCGATACTTTTTCGTGACGATATGTATCGTTTTGGCGTTTGTTTTTGGCAATAATAATAATCCAAAAGCAAGAGGAACGGAAATATAGGCATTTTTCCACAGGAAATAAACGGGAGGTATACGAGCCGTTTTTTTTACTTCCCGGTCAATTCCGGGGTCTGGCGTCATCTGGCAGTGAAAGCATCATTCATAAGGTAGCCAACAGCGCCATCTGAAGGAAAACCACCGAAAATCCTTGTCTTAAGGTCCTTTCACACGGCAAGCGGCCAACGCGCCTATGTAATACATTTTCAATGAGAGGCGGGCGATTATTTGGGACGTGCAGAGAAGTTGAGGGGCGGTGAGGCGAGCAGCCTATTGGGCTGGGCGGACAAGTTCGCCTCAGAAAACAAATGACAGTATTCCACAAGGTAACCGGAAAACTCGCCCCAAAACACACTCGCCCCCCATTCTGTATACCGCCGATTTGCCTGTAATACCGCCGGATTTGACCTGGGGCGACTGTGTTTTGGGGCGAGCGTTTTGGTATTCCCCCGTTGTTGTGCCACGATAAACAAGGAAGTGCAGTGGATCAAATAGAATCACTTTTCGGTTATTGCATCGTCTATTTCTCACTTTAAATGTTTTCAAAAACATTCTTGAGAGCAACGTTTAGTTGTAAATGACATTGGTTGTTTGTTTATGTCATGTTGGATAAAGCATAAAACCAAGCAGCGCAGGTTGACATGAGCAGGTGCTCTGAGTCTCTGATTACACAGTGGTCCGTTATAGAGCTCATCGGTCATTATCCAGAAATAATGACCGATGACTGACCAATCAGAATCGAGCATTCAACCAAGCCGTGTAATAAGCATTAATAAAACTATACGCCGTAAAACATAGTACATAATAAATATTCACCCAGTTTCTAACTTTAAGGTGCATGCTAGAGCTGAACCTCTTTTAAAGAGCATGAATTTGGACATCAGGGTAATAGCAGCAGCAGTGCAGTAGAGCTGTAATTAGTAACTAAAATGACCTCAAATTAGAATGAATATAATATAACTAAAATTAACTATTGTTTTGCAGCCAATTGAAATGCCCTGTAGCCAATTTTTTAAAGGGCAGTTATAGCTTATGGCTAACTGTACCCAATGACGCCAGTGGAAAAGGCTAACAATGCTAGATACGTTTGTTCTCCACACAGAGGACACCTTCATGTCTGACTGACTGGAGGACTGCTGGACTGTTTGACTGACTTATTGATTGATTGACTGACTGGCCGACTGTGTGTTTGTGTTGTGTTGTGTGTGTGTGCGTGCGCTTGCGTGCGTTTGTGTGTGTGTGTGTGTGAAAGAGAGAAGTGGAGATGTGTGTCCCTTAGTCCATCTATCAGTCCATTGGTTCGACTGAAGGTCTCCTTACTAGTAAATAAATCTTTATTTACATACACTCACCCTGCCTGTCTGTCTGTCTGTCTGTCTGTCTGCCTGCTTGCGTGTCTGTCTCTCTCTTTTGCCTTTGTCTCTCCTCTTGCACTCACCTGTCTGTCTGTCGGTGTATCTGTCTGTCTACTACATATATGTGTATGCATACACTTTGTGTGTCAATGACCTTCCAGCAAAAGTGATGCCCGAAGAGAAGTGTGTGTGTGTGTGTGTGTGTGTCTCCCCATCCTCCTTGTTATGTCAGAAGGTTATGGATGAGCTTTTATGCGCATCATTATTCCCAATAATAGGTTTTGGTAGAGTGTGTGTGTGTGTGTGTGTGTGTGTGTGTGTGTGTGTGTGTGTGTGTGTGTGTGTGTGTGTGTGTGTGTGTGTGTGTGTGTGTGTGTGTGTGTGTGTGTGTGTGTGTGTGTGTGTGTGTGTGTGTGTGTGTGTGTGTGTGAGAGAGAAACACCCTTGGAAAGGCCACCAACCAAAAACAGACATGGGGGGGCGGGGCGTTTGAGAGCAGCCTTCAATATTTTGGAGATACACACATATGCTGTGTGTGTGTGTGTATACCATAACTATATATATATATATATATATCTATCTACATCTATCTATCTCTCTATATATATATCTCTTTATATATATATATATATATATATATATATATATATATATATATATATATATATATATATATATATATATATATATATATATCTTTATCTTTGTTTATCTTTGTGTATCTTTGTTATGATCAGTGATGAGTCATGTAATTATTTTGTTTGTCAAAATAGTGTCTTTAGTGACATGTTTGTAGATCTGTAAATTATGTACAAGCTCACAACGTGTTGCAATGAAACGTGTTTTGAGCTAGTAGATCTGCTATTTTCGCTATTTTTTTAAAATTAAAGCTCTATTACTTAATTCTTTCTAGTGAATAAAATGTTCTTTTATTTGGTCTCTCTGCTCCTCTATTGAGACATTTAGATCAAGTGTCTAGGTTGGACACGACCTTTGACTGTTTCTGGTTTGACACAGAGTTTGACCCGAAGGTCAAAATTCTATTTCTCCCCTGAGCATTCTCATTAGTTCAGTGGTAAAAACAGCTCTTGCGCAGGAGACCCGGGTTCAACAGGAAAGTTATATAGTGCAGCTTCAAGTATTATATTTTAACCCATAAAGCTGAAGTTAGAAGAGTTGTTTTCATCTGCCCAAGTGCTTGATAATCAATTCATTATTATAATAGTAATAGACTTGCCTGTCAAGGACCTGGTTCATTATGTTCTCAGGGGATGAGCGATCAGGTTGCATTGTCATAGCAACTGCAGTAGCACCAAACAACATTCCTCGTATGAACCGCAGAATAAAATGATTCATCATCCTCATTCTGATTTGAATCCTGAATTTGAGCATGATTCTGATTCTGTTGTCCCCTCCCCCTTCTAGGTGCAAGGCCGTGATCGACAGCCGAGGTCTGCGAATCAGCTGTAGCCATTTCGTGGTGGAGGACGGCCATGTTGGGGACAGGCAGAAGACAAGGGCCACACCCACTAGGTGAATATTAGCCAATCGTGGTGCCAGCTTGGTCTGTGACTCATGCACTCTTAGATTCACTTTTGTTAGATAGATAAATAGTAGTTAATGGGCTATTAATCCCTCCTGTTAACCATTTGTAACCCGTTAACTCTTTTAAGTTCTACTGCTGGTTTACTGTCATCATGGATTAAAGTTCTCAGTCGCCACGACTGATTTCAGTCATTTGGTCTCCATAGAAACCAGCACCGAAAACATCTGCAAACTTGTGAGCTTGTAGATTGGCTTTTTCCGGTTATTAATTATTTTAAGATGAAAGAGTATTTTGAATTTATTTATGAATTATCAATAGAATACATGTTCAGAAGCATCTTCCATAAAACCATAATATGTAACAAGAAAAAACACGGTTAAAAACTCAATATGCAATATGCTATTTTCAGGATTGTACTTTTCAGGATTCAAATTCAGAAATAGCAAAAGTAGCAGATCTACAAGCTCAAAAGCAAAACACAAAAGCATCAAAAGCATCAGATCCACAAGCTTGCGACGCTGTGTTTATTTTTGAACTCTGTTTAAAGTGGTTAAAATATATGTTTAGGTGTAGAATTTGCCTCGGAAATGAGTGCGCACAAAGTACTGATATAGTACTGTATGTTAAAGAATAATTCATAACTAGTTTTTGAATAGTTATGTTATGTGTTTGTGTAGTATATATTGTATTGCAATAATGTGTGGTTATCGCAAAATCCCAAAGCACACTTTGTTTCAGGACACTCCAGTGTACAGTACTTCGGCACACTGTTTGAGAACCACTGCGATAGACCAACGTAATAATGTACCAGCTATATGTCTCTGGGTCTGTCTGTCTGTCTGTGTGTCTCAATTTGTTTTACTCTGTATCTCCAGGAGCATTTCCAGAGCTGTTCTCATCACAGATGGTTCTGTTCTTCCCAGCGAATCAGAACAACAGGTAACCAGTGACTCTTTTTAACCCATTAAGACCGGGAACGCATCTGTGTAATTTTAAGATTTCTTTGGGCTATTTTTTGGAAGAAATCGTGAAAATGTGTGCAAATCACACATACACATTTATACATATACATTTTTAACTCAAACCTGAGTCCCTGGAACAATATATTTTGAGATGGGGGAGGGGGGGGTTCCGCAGAAAGAAACATATCATTTTGGGAGGTCCTTTACATGAAAAAGTTTGAGAGCCACTGATATTATAGCAACATATGTTTTTTTCAAAAAACTATTAGGATTTAGAAGACATTTGTAGAATCCCCAGAAGCAAAGATTTGAGTTACAAATGTT